>NC_143139.1:90820227-91123257 GCF_059928025.1 Delphinapterus leucas | reverse complement strand
GTTGTAACATGTACCAGAGCCTCATTCTTTTTTATTGTCAGATAACACCCCGTTGTATGGAACGCCACATTTTATTTATCCATTTCTCAGTCCATGGACATCTGAGTTGCTTCCTTTCCTTGACTATTATGAATAATGCTGCTATCAACATGCATGCACATTCGTGTACAAGTTTTTGTGTGAACATATGTTTCATCTTTCTTAGGTGCATACCTAGGGGTGGAATTTCTAGGTCAGATGGTAACTTCATTTTAGTACTTTGAGGCACTGCCGCGCTGTTTTCCAAAGTGACTGTACCATTTTACGATACCAGTGATGCATCAGGGTTCCAGTTTCTCTGGTATTTGGATTTATTCATTTCCTTGTAAAGCTTCTCAGTGGGAACCGAGACTTTCACTTGGGCAATGCAATGTGGAATAAACACCCAGCACCTGTGCTGTGCTGAAGCAAGTTTGCCCTTGGAAACAAGCAGGCTTGGCCTTGAGGGCTAGTCCTCCCACTGAGCTGTGTGTTTTTGATAGTCACTTAACCTCTCTGAGCTGATTTTCTCTCTTGAGACCTGAAGTGGGATCTAATAGTAGAGATCACAGGTAAGTAGAGTTTGAGAAGCTTTGGGCAACCTTGTCCTTTACTTATTTGTTTATATTTATATTTTTAAAATATCACTTGAATATTTTATTTCATTTTTAATTGAAGTATACTTGATTTACAATGTTGAAAGTTATGCTTTTTTAAAAAAAATCATCTACTCCCAAAGGCCTGATTCTAAATTCACCCTTGCCCTAAGAGGGACCCGCTGGTGGTAAAGAGCAGCATATTGAAAGACAAATGGGTCTAGATTTAAATCCTCGCTTTGTCTCTTACAGTCTAGGAGACCTTGGGCTTGTAAACTTTACCTTTCTGACTCGCCAATTCTTCTTCTGTGAAAAGGAGATTAGACACCACATCCCAGGGTTGCTGTCAGGATAAAATGTCTTGTGGTCAGCATGCAGTAGATGACAGACACTATTTTTAAATTAATTAATTAATTGTTTTTGGCCACACCACACGGCTTGCAGGATCTTACCCCAACCAGGGACTGAACCAAGGCCATGGCGGTGAAAGCGCCGAGTCCTAAGCACTTGACCACCAGGGAATTCCTGATAGGCACTATTACTAAAACACGGAAGACCCATTCATTCCACTAGCATTGACCCAGATCCTATTAAGTGTCAGTTGCTGTGATATTAAGGTGACTTTCAGGTCTGCGCTCACAGGTTTGGGGGACCAGACAAATAAACAAAGAACTGTGTGACAGTGTGACCAGGGCTATCAAGAGGTGTGTTTAAAGTTCTCTGCGACTGGAGAGGAAGGGGCGTGGCAGGCAGGCGGAGTGGCCACAGGAAGGTCTGGGTGGCGCTGGGGCCGGTGGGGGCGGCCGCTTTCTACAGGGTGGATGGTGGGGTAACATACTCCCAGAACTTGGTCTCCTCTCAGCTAACACCCCCTCCCCCTCCGCTGTCCCCATCCAGGAGCCAGAAGTGGCCTGTCTACACTGAGGCTGTAAACAGGGCAGACCTTTGGCTTATAAATCCAGATCAGATAAAGGCTCAACACCCTTCCTGAGCATACATCCAAACCTCTGTGTATCCAAGGCCCGGTAGCCACAGGGCACTGTGGACACCATGAAAAGTGGATTTATAAAGGGAAAAGGGAGATGTGACATAAACTGGATTGGGGAGGGAGGCAGAATGGCACAGAGAAAAGGGCTTCAGATTATGACTCTGCTGTTTAATAGCCTGTGATCTCTGGCAAGTCCAAACTGCTCATTCTAGCCTCAGTTTACTCACCCGCAAAATGGGGATAAACACAACCTTCCTCAAACGGTAAATGTCAAGATGAAGCGAGGCAGCATGAGAATGCAGTTGCAAAAGCTGAATGCTGTAAACCTGCATGAAAGTTGGTTATTGTCATCTGATGAGTGGATAAGCAAAATGTGGTGCATCCATGCAACGGAGTATCTTTCAGCAATAGAAGGAATGAAGTACCGATACCTGTTCCTGCATAAATGAACCTGGAACACTCATGCTAGGTGAAAGAAGCCAGACACCAAGGACCATATATTGTATGATTCCATTTACATAAGCTGTCCAGAATAGGCACATCTATAGAGACAGGCAGTAGATCAGTGGTTGCCTAGGGCAGGGGGAGGAGGTTGGGGGGAAATGGGGATTGACTGCTAACAGATATGGGGTTTCTTTGGAGTGATGAAAATGTTCTGGAATTAAGTAGTGGTCATGGTTGCACAACTCCATGAGTATACTCAGAATCACAGAATTGTACACTTTACATGGGCGAAGGTGTGTGAATCATATCCCAGAAAAGTTCTTAAGAAAAATAGAGGCATGGTTATCTACTCTCCAGCACCCGACTGTGGAAAGACACCATGCAACAAACACAAATGAATAATTGTATTATCTAACATTGACGTCATGCTTTCACATCTATTCTTTTTAAAAAAGTTTTTATTGAAATATAGTTGATTAACAATGTTGTGTTAGTTTCAGGTGTACAGCAAAGTGATTCCGATATATATATATATATATATATATATTCTTTTTTTAGATTCTTTTCCGTTATAGGTTATTATAAGATATTGAATATAGTTCCCCAACAGTAGTTCCTTGTTGGTTATCTACCCCCTATATGGTAGTGTGTCTATTTTAATTTTTTTTTTTTTTTTTTTTTTGGTACGTGGGCCACTTACTGCCTTGGTCTCTCCCGTTGCAGACGCACAGGCTCAGCGGCCATGGCTCACGGGCCCAGCCACTCCGCGGCATGTGGGATCTTCCCGGGCCGGGGCATGAACCCGTGTCCCCTGCATCGGCAGGCGGACTCTCAACCACTGCACCACCAGGGAAGCCCTATTTTAATTTTTATTAGCTTATTTATTTGTCCGTTCACTTTACAAACATTTAACTGTGCCGGGTCATGGGGATACAGGCACAAACCAAGCAGTGATCTGTGCATAGGAAGCTCCTGGCTCCTTGTTCGGAAGCAGGCAGGCTGATAGTACAAGGATGCTATGACAGAAACAAGCCCAGGGTGCTATGGGAAGAGGACCTCCGTACCAGGTAGGAAGATCTGAGAGGCCTCCTGAAGGAGTCAACCCACTCAAAGGCTCAAGAGGAAGGGGGGGAAGTGTGTGTGCATCTTTGAGTGATGGCAGGGAGACCAGGGTGGGCCCTAGACAGAAAAAGGTAAATTGGGCTTGGGAGCCCATGCACCAGATTCCTGGCATGATGTTTGTTGAGTGTGTGCTGAGAGGCCCTGAGTACTATTCCAGGAAAGGAGAAGGCATGGTCCTGTGCTCAGTAATCTTTTTTTTTTTTTAAGATGTGATATATTTTATTTATTTATTTATTTATTTATTTATTTTTGGCCACGCCGTGCGGCATGCGGGATCTTAGTTCCCTGACCAGGGATTGAACCCGTGCCCCCTGCAGTGGAAGCCTGGAGTCTTAACCACTGGACCGCCAGGGAAATCCCAGTAATCATTTGTTGAATGAATAACAAATTTATAAAATAAGGATCCTCAGGACCCACCACCTCGGATACTGATTGGATGCAAATCTCCCCAGAGATTCCAAGGTCCACAGGAGTGGAAGCTCCTCTGTAGGACCACAGGTCACCTGATTAAGCCCAGTGTTTGCCCCACTTAAAGATGATGCAAACCACCTGGAGGGCTTGTTAACATGCAGATTTGGATTCCGTGGGTCTGGGCTGGGTCCTGAGACTCCGGGCTTCTAACCAGCTCCCAGGTGAGGCTGGTGCCGCTACGCTGCTGGTCCGGAGACCCCAGTTTCTGCAGCAGGTCCTCGTCCTTTCCTACCCCTCCTGCCTCCTTGACACTTCCCACCCAGGCACCGGGCTGCTGAGTCCTGCACAGTCTGTGTCTTCTCCCCACTGGAGCTTGCACCCAGTTTTCCTGCCTGGAATAAGCTTCTCCTCCCCCTTCCCCTAGATGTCCTCCTTCTGCCCCCACACACCCCTCAAGTGCTTATTCTTTGCAGCCCTTACCAGGCTGTTCTGTTAGCACCAGCATCAGAGCAGAGGCTGAAGCTTGTCCGTCACCAAATCCCAGCATCTGGCACAGGGTCTGGCAAATAACCCACCCTCAGGAAATACTTGGGGATGGCACTTACTCCGCCCTGACTCCTGTGGGTGTTTGACATACATGATGTCGTTTCATCCTCACAACCACCCAGCTCTGTAAGGAGTATCATCATCCCCATTTTCCAAATGAGGATACTGAGGCACACTAGGGGCTGGAGTCCGGATTGTGACCCAGAAGGCAAAAGACAGGACACGATGGAAGGGGAAAACGTGTGGTCAGAGGATGCTCTATGTCAGGAGGAGGGAGGGGTCTCTTTCTAGAGGGGGATCGGGGTCTGGACGGATGGGTTGGGGCCAGCGGGCAGAATTGTCAGAGAAGGTGTGAAAGCAGTGGTGGGACAGTGGCCAATTCGTAGAATGGGCAGGTTCAGTGAGCTGCTGCTGCTTGCGGGGTAAGTCCCTGCAGAGGACCAGAGGGTGACAGGTCTTATCAGGAGATTGGAGGTAATTGCATGCAGCCCAGGATACCAGGCTAGGAGTTTGGGCTTCACAAGGAAAGCACTGCAAAGGTTTTTGGCCGGAGAAGGGCAGAACGTGATCTAGGCTCTTTGAGGGCCAGGGCAGAGTCTACGAAGACAGAGCATCAAAATGAGAGGTTTTGGATTTTGTGCAGTGAGCACACCGGGGTTCAAATCTCAGCCTCACCACCTATTAGCTGAACAACCTTGATCAAGTTACTTAACTTTCTGTGCTTATTTTCTTCTCTGTAAAATGAGGAGAAAAAGCCATGATGATTGGGTCATTGAGAGTAATGAACCAATAATAATCGTAAAGTTGTTATCAGAACGTGAGCAATCTAGTATAATCTTGGACAAATTACTTAACTGTTCTGAGCCTCGGTTTCCTCATCTGTGAAATGGGGGAGAATAATAATACCCACATCAAAAGACTGAGATGAGGATGTAATAAGG
Source organism: Delphinapterus leucas (assembly GCF_059928025.1). Lineage (NCBI taxonomy): Eukaryota > Metazoa > Chordata > Mammalia > Artiodactyla > Monodontidae > Delphinapterus > Delphinapterus leucas. The sequence continues at coordinate 91,118,191 of NC_143139.1, read as the reverse complement.
CAATGGATGTACCAAGTGCTTAGCTCCGTGCCTGACACATAGTAAGAGTTCAGTAAGTCTGTGCTGAGCTGATGCTCATAGCTGGGCTCCAGGACATCAATCTTGGGATGTGGAAAATACCAGTGGAAATGGGAAGAGACAGTGGGGGAGAGCCCTGCTGGGAAGCTCAGGTCACGGTCTGGAGGAGAGGAGGGGAGGGCAAGTGCCAGAGAGCAAGGAGATGCTGGGGAGAAGGAAAGGAAGACTGGGTGAGGTGGGGGTAAGGGGAGTGAGGAGTGAAGTCAGGGTCAGGGAGGAGAAAGGACAGGGGAGCGAGAGAGGCCTCTGGGCTTGGGTCTGGTTGGCATGGAGAGGCTGGCAACGTGAGCAGAGCTGGGAGTCAGGTGTGCAGACAGGTTTGGCAAGAACCACATCATTACACAACTGAACAATAGGGAAATGCACCAAGAATCTTGGGTAATAAAACTGTAGGTGATTTAGATGTTTTTCTTTATGCTTAAAATTTTTTTCTAGGTTTAAAAAATGAGAATGTATTATTTTACACCTATATTTTAATTTGTAGCGTATCTTTTTATATTTAAATTTGATTTATTTAAATAGATAATACATTCATGTGAGTCTCAATTTAAGAGAGAGAAAGGTTTTTTTCAGTGAAAATTCTCCTACTCCTGTTTCCCCATTAGCCAGTTCTTCTAAGAACAGCCAGTGTTACTTCTTGTATATCCTTCCAAAGATACTCTATGTTTAGTCCAAGATGTATTATCTTAGCATAAAAAATTATGTGGATTAAAAAAGCCTGAAGGGCACATGCAACAAAAGAAAAAAATAGGCAAATTGAACTTCATGAAAAAAAATTCTGTGCATGAGAAAACACTATCAACAGAAGGCTTCCCTGGTGGCGCAGTGGTTAAGAATCCACCTGCCACTGCAGGGAACTTGGGTTCGAGTCCTGGTCCGGGAAGATCCCACATGCCGCAGAGCAACTAAGCCCGTGCGCCACAACTACTGAAGCCTGCACGCCTAGAGCCCACACTCCACAAGAAGACAAGCCACCGCAATGAGAAGCCCACACACCGCAACAAAGAGTAGCCCCTGCTCTCCGCAACTGGAGAAAGCCCGCGCGCAACAACGAAGACCCAATGCAGCCAAAAAAAAACAAAACAAAAAACAGTATCAACAGAGTAAAAAGGCAACCCAGAGATTAGGAGGAAATACTTGCAAATTATATATCTGGTAAGGGATTAATATCCAGAGTATACAGAGAACTCCTAAAATTCATCAACAAAAAATCCCAACAGTCTGATTCCAAAATGGGCAAAGGACTTGAATAGACATTTCTCCAAAGAAGATATACAAACGACCAATAAGCGCACGAAAAGATGCTCAACATCGCTAATCATCAGGGAAATGCAAATCAAAACCACAATGAGATACCATCTCACACCCATTAAAACGGCTACTATCAAGAAAAAAATTTTTCACCTATTTTCCTGTTGTATATACCGTCTTTGTTGACAGTACTTAAAAAAATTTATTATTACAGAAAATAAGCAGAAATGAGGATGTGGACAAATTGGAATCCTTGTGCACTCTTGGTAGGAAGGTAAAATATATAGCTGCTCTGAAAAACAGTATGGTATTCCTAAAAAAATTAAAAATAGAATTACCATATGATCCAGCAATTCTACTTCTGAGCATATACCAAAGAACTGAAAACAGAAGAGATATCTGTGCATCCATGTTCATAGCAGTATTAGTCACAATAGCTAAAATGTGGAAGCTACCCAAGTATCCATCAATGGATAAAAGGATAAGCAAAATATGGGATGTACATACAGTAGAATATTACGCAGCATTAGAAAAGAAGGAATTCTGACATATGCTACAGCATGGATGAAAGTTGAGGACATTATGCTACGTGAAGTAAGCCAGTCACAAAAAGGCAAATACTGTTGATTCCACTTACCAGGAGTGACAGACCTAGAGTCAGACTCGTAGGGACAGGGCTTCCCTGGTGGTGCAGTGGTTGGGAGTCCACCTGCCGATGCAGGGGACACGGGTTCGCGCCCCGGTCCCGGAAGGTCCCACATGCCGCGGAGCGGCTGGGCCCGTGAGCCATGGCCGCCGAGCCTGCGCGTCCGGAGCCTGTGCTCCGCAACGGGGAGAGGCCACAGCAGTGAGAGGCCCGCGTACCGCAAAAAAAAAAAAACAAAACTCATAGGGACAGAAAGTAGAATAGTGGTTTCCCAGGAGGTGGGGGCAGAGCAGGAGAGGAGGATGGGGAGTTACTAGTTACTGGGTATAGGGTTTCAGCTTTGCAAGATGAGAAGAGTTTTGGAGCTGGATAGTGGTGACGGTTTCACAACAATATTAGTGTCCTTAATGCCACAGAACCGTACACTTAAACCTGATTAAGATGGTAAATTTTACGTTATGTATGTATTTTAACCACAATAAAAACAAATTAAAAAAAAGAGACTGGGGCTTCCCTGGTGGCGCAGTGGTCGAGAGTCCGCCTGCCGATGCAGGGGACACGGGTTCGTGCCCCGGTCCGGGAAGATCCCATATGCCGCCGAGTGGCTGGGCCCGTGAGCCGTAGCCGCTGAGCCTGCGCGTCCGGAGCCTGTGCTCCGCAACAGGAGAGGCCGCAACAGTGAGAGGCCCGAGTACCGCAAAAAAAAAAAAAAAAAGGGAGACTGAACATCAGGAAGAGGCTGGTGTTGGAGATACGGATTTGCAAGTCATTCACATGGCTATAATATTTAAAAGTGGGGGAGTGGGTTAGAAGCCCAGATCTAGGACGGAGGAGAAGAGGGGAGAAGAGAGCTGGAAATAGTGGGCACCTCAGTATAGTACGTAGCACATATGCTCTGAAGCTGCACTGACATGGACCAAACTCTGATCCCACCACTGTGTGAACTTGGCAAGTCACTTAAGTTCTCTGAGCCTCCTCTTCCTCATCTGTAAAATGGAGATAATATTCATCTCTAACCTCACAGTATCCTTGTGAGGATTAAATGAGATGATATTTAAACAAGGCATTTAGCACCGTGCCTGTCACATGGCAAATCACTCAATAAATGTCAGCCTCTGGCAGAGGCGCTATTAAAAGTATTTAAGGACAGATACAACCTAGGTACCAACCAATTGGAAGAAATACCACCTTCAAAAAGCAGATGCAGGGGCTTCCCTGGTGGCAGTGGTTGAGAGTCTGCCTGCCGATGCAGGGCACACGGGTTCGTGCCCCGGTCCGGGAGGATCCCACATGCCGCGGAGCGACTGGGCCCATGAGCCATGGCCGCTGAGCCTGCGCGTCTGGAGCCTGTGCTCCATGACGGGAGGGGCCACAGTGGTGAGAGGCCCGTGTACCGCAAAAAAATAATAAAATAAAAATTAAAAAAAACAAAAAACAGATTCAGCCCAAACCTGTGCATTCCAGCAATCATGGAAGAGAGAAAAGGGAAGGTTACCAGTCCTTCTGGGGAGTTTCTAGAAAGTCTGTGCTGGGAGGAGGGGATGTTGAGCACCTTCAAAATCCATCCAGGAAGGCAAGACCTGAGTGAGGCATTCGGCTTGTGGACCACGGAGGGGCAGTTTTTGGAGAGAGGGAGGGGCCCAAGGTGAGTGAGAGCAAGGTGAGGTATCCGGGAACCTCATGCACATGCTGTGATTTAAGGCTCACTTTCTGGAGAAGTCTGCTGTTGAGAAGGAGGGGAGAACGAGGAATGTATCCCCCATTAGAGTATTTTCATTGCCCTAAAACTCCTCTGTGCTCTGCCCTGTTTGGCCCTCCCTCTTCCCACAACCCCTCGACAACCACTGATCTTTTCATTTTCTCCATAGCTTTGCCTTTTTCAGAATGTCATGTAGTTGGAATCATATAGCGGGCAGTTTTTTTTATATTGGTGTCTTTCACTTAATAATATGTGTTTAAGCTTCCTCCACGTCTTTTCATGGCTCCAGAGTTCATTTATTTTTAGTGCTAATATTTCATTGTCTGGATGTACAACAGTTTATTTATCCATTCACCTACAGAAGGACATGTTGGTTGCTTCCAAGCTTGTGCAATTATGAATAAAGCTAATATAATCACCTGTGTGCAGGATTTTGGGTATATGTAAGTTTTCAACTCCTTTGGGTAAACACCAAGGAGCACAATTGCTGGATCATACGGTAAGAGTACATTTAGTTTTGTAAGAAACCACCACACCGGCTTCCAAAGTGGCTTTGCACGCCCACCAGCAATCAACGAGAGTTCCAGTTGCTCCACATCCTCAGCAGCATTTGGTGTTGTTAGTGTTTTGGATTTTGGCCATTCTAATGGGGGTGTATCGGTGGCTCATTGTTGTTTCAAATTGCATTTCTCTGACAACATATGATGTGGAGCATCTTTTCATATGCTTATCTGCCCTCGGTATATCTTTTTCTGTTAAGGTCTTTGTCTTGGTTTTTTTTTTTTTTTTTTTTTGCGGTACGCGGGCCTCTCACTGTCGTGGCCTCTCCCGTTGCGGAGCACAGGCTCCGGATGCGCAGGCTCAGCGGCCATGGCTCACGGGCCCAGCCGCTCCACGGCATGTGGGATCTTCCCGGACCGGGGCACGAACCCGTGTCCCCTGCATCGGCAGGCGGACTCTCAACCACTGCGCCACCAGGGAAGCCCGTTTTTTTTTAATAAATTTATTTTATTTTTGGCTGCCTTGTGTCTTTGTTGCTGCACGCGGGCTTTTCTCTAGTTACGGCGAGCGGGGGCTACTCTTCGTTGCGGTGCGCGGGCTTCTCATTGGGTGGCTTCTCTTGTTGCAGAGCACAGGCTCTAGGCGCGCGGGCTTCAGTAGTTATGGCACTCGGGCTCAGTAGTTGTGGCTCACGGGCTCTAGAGCGCAAGCTCAGTAGTTGTGGCACACAGGCTTAGTTGCTCCGCAGCACGTGGGATCTTCCCCGACCAGGGCTCGAAGCCGTGTCCCCTGCATTGGCAGGTGGATTCTTAACCACTGCACCACCAGGGAAGCCCCATTGTACTGTTGATAGGCTTTTCTCTTCCTAGTTTTTGGCTGTGCTAAGCTGCTATGAACATTTCCTTCTTTTTAATTTAATTAATTTATTTATTTTTGGCTACATTGGGTCTTCGTTGCTGCACGCGAGCTTTCTCTATTTGCGGTGAGCAGTGCGCGGGCTTCTCATTACGGTGGTTTCTCTTGTTGCAGAGCACGGGCTCTAGAGCACAGGCTCAGTACTTGTGGCACACGGGCTTAATTGCTCCCCGGCATGTGGGATCTTCCCCGACCTCCGACCAGGGCTCGAACCCGTGTCCCCTGCATTGGCAGGCGGATTTTTAACCACCGCGCCACCAGGGAAGTCCCTGCTCTGAACATTTTTGTACTTGCCTTTGTTGGGCCTGGGCACTCATTTCTGTTGGGTATATAGTTGTGTGGAATTGCTGATCATAGGTTATACAAATATATTCAACTTTAGTAGATACAGCCAAACACTTTCCCAAAGTGGTTGTAGACACTTACACTCCCACCAACAATTTATGAGAGTTTCAGGAGCTCCTCATCTTTGCCAACACTTGATATGTTAATTTCAGCCACCTTTGTTGGGGCAGTGCTAACTCATTGTGGTTTTAACTTGCATTTTTTTTTTTTTTTGCGGTACGCGGGCCTCTCACTTTTGTGGTCTCTCGCGCTGCGGAGCACAGGCTCCGGACGCGCAGGCTCAGCGGCCATGGCTCACGGGCCCAGCCGCTCCGCGGCATGTGGGATCTTCCCGGACCGGGGCACGAACCCGTGTCCCCTGCATCGGCAGGCGGACTCTCAACCACTGCGCCACCAGGGAAGCCCTAACTTGCATTTTATAACTAATATGTTTAGCACCTTTTCATTTGCTTACTGGCTAGTTATCTTTTTTATGTAGTACTCATTCAAGTCTGCCCATTAAAAAAAATTGGGTTGTCTGTCTTTTTCTTAACATGGATGTTCTTGATAAATTCTGGATACACACCCTTGGTTATATATAATGTACTGTAAATATTTTCTCCTAGTCTGTGGTCTGATTTTTCACTCTCTTACATGTATCTTTTGATGAATGAAAGTTCTTAATTTTAATGAAGTTCTATTTAACAATTTTTCCTATGGTTCCTATGGTTTATAATTTTTGTGTCTTAAAATCTTTTTGTCTACTTCAAGGTCATGAAGAAATTTCTTCTAGAAGTTTTATTGTTTAGTTTTCACATTTAGGTCTTGGATTCATCCTAAACTATTTATCTCAAAAGTATAAGACAAGGGGTAAAGATTCGTGTTTCCATGTGCAGATAGGTGATTGACCTAGAACCATTTATTAAAAAGACCATCTTTTCCCCATTTATTTTGCAGTGGCACCTTTGTAATAAATCAGATGACCATATATATGTGGATCTCTGAATTTTATTTTAAATATGTGTGTGTATAAAGATTTGAAGGAAATAAGATTTGTTAACAGTTGCTACAGTGTGGTGGTAAGGTTGTGGGTAACTTTGATTTGTCTTCTTTTTGGTATTTTTCTACACCAACTGTAATACTATTTTAATACTCAGAAAAAAGAGATAAAATATTTTTCTAAAATATTACAAGGGTAGACACCATTGAGGAGTGCAGGTTCTGGGAGATAGAGGAAGGGTTAGGCTGGACAGTAAGTAGGAGGGCTTCCTGCTTTAGGGAAGAATCCAGGCTAATAGATGGGGAGGAGAGAATTCAGAGTTTGTCTGACAGGTTATCTTCTGAGTGACCTCAGTTTCCAGGAAAGGGTGGTGTAGGAGACTGAGGGTGAGGAAAATGGAAATGATCATTTTCCATAATGTTGTGTTGTAAGTACACATTGCTTAGCGGTTTATAAAACACTTATAAGCCTGCTTCTGTGTTCCTCCCAACAGTCCTGCGGGCTGGGCAAGCCCCCGTCATTACATCCATTTTATTTATTTAAATTTATTTATTTTTATTTTATTTATTGTTGGCCGTGTTGGGTCTTCATTGCTGCACGCGGGCTTTCTCTAGTTGCCATGAGCGGGGGCTACTCTTCGTTGAGGTGCACGGGCTTCTCATTGTGGTGGCTTCTCTTGCTGTGGAGCACAGGCTCTAGGCGCTTGGGCTTCAGTAATTGTGGCACACGGGCTCAGTAGTTGTGGCTCGTGGGCTCTACAGCGCAGGCTCAGTGGTTGTGCATGGGCTTAGTTGCTCCGTGGCATGTGGGATCTTCCCGGACCAGGGCTCAAACCCATGTCCCCTGCATTGGCAGGCAGATTCTTAACCACCGCGCCACCAGGGAAGTCCCTACAACCATTTTACAGATAAGGAAACAGATGCTCTCTGAGTCCTGTTCAAGCATCCACTAAGGACCATTTTATGCCGAGCCTTGTGTCAGTTCTGGGTCCACAAATAAGTCATACTTCCTATCTGCCCTCAGGCAGCTCCTAGCAGAGAAAACAGTTAAGTACATGGACAATTAAAATCTAGTGTGTAGAAAAAAAAAAAAAATCTAGTGTGTAAATACTATGAGAGATAAATTCAAGATGATGTAGGGGTGGACTTCCCTGGTGGTGCAGTGGTTAAGAACCCTCCTGCCAATGCAGGGCACATGGGTTTGAGGCCTCATCCGGGAAGATCCCACATGCCACAGGGTAACTAAGCCCGTGCACCACAACTACTGAGACTGTGCTCTAGAGCCCGTGAGCCACAACTACTGAGCCCGCATGCCACAACTACTGAGCCTGTGTGCCACAACTACTGAAGCCCACACGCCTAGAGCCTGTGCTCTGCAACAAGAGAAGCCACTGCACGAGAAGCCCACGCGCTGCAGCACAGAGTAGCTGCTGCTTGCTGCAACTAGAGAAAGCCAGTGCGCAGCAACGAAGACCCAACGCAGCCAAAAATAAATTAATAAGAATAAAGATGACGTGGGGGTGACTCTTTTTCTCCCAGTTTTGAAAAAATTATGCAAGTGATATATGTGTTAGAAATACAGATAAGAAAAAGAAAAAAATCAGTCACAGTCCTTCTGCCAAGACCTAACCCCTACTTACACTTTGATATAATGCCTTTTAAACCTCGTTCTCTCTCTGAGACATACACACATGTACACACATAACACACACACAAACATTATGAAACAATAAATGAAATCCTGCTATCATAGCATTCTATAATTTGCTCTTCCTCACTTAGTATATTTTAAGTCAGTAAATACAAATCTAGATACAATTTTTGATGACTTTCTGGGTAGTATTCAACATGTGGATGTATCAAAATTTATTCAACCTCTTACATTGTACATTTATTTCTAATATTTAATGACTCTAAACAATGTTGTAAAGAACTTTTAAACCCATCTTGGTGCACTTTTCCAGTTATTATTTTATGATTAATTATCAGAGAAAATTGATCAATTTACTTTCCCACCTGTATCTCTAAACCTGGCTAACAGTGGACATTTTTATTTATTTTTTTAATTTGATAGGTGGAAAATGGCATACCGTGTGGTTTTGTTTGTATTTCAGATGAGTAATTTTTTCATAATTACGGGCCATTTATATTTCTTCTCTTTTAATAGGCTGTTCCTTTTTTGGCTATATTTATTTTGGAGTATTGGGGGTTTTTCTTATGGAAGCAGAAGAGCTCTTTACATATTGTTGATAATAATTCTTTGTCACAGAGTTGCAAAATCTTTTTTCCAGTTTTCTCTTGCCTTTAGATCATACTTTTTTTGAAGCTCATTTGGGAGAATAGTCATGATAGGAAGAACATTCCAAAAGGAAAGAGTAATGAGAAATTTGCCCTCTTAGATATAAAATGTATTATAAAGCTACCATCCTTAAAGTATTGTGGAACTGGCACAGGAACACACAGAAAGGTCACTGGATACAACTCAGAAACAGATCCAAGAATATATGAGTTCGGTAGGTGATGGTGGTGTGTGGATAGCTGGCTATTACAAAAATTATATTCGATTTCTTTCCCACTCCAGAATTAAAATGAATTCCAGATGGATTAAAAATGTAAAAAAATCTTAAAAAAACAAAATTAATCCTCTTGTTGTGGGCAGTAACCAGGGGAAAAAAATGCGCTTTGCCTACCTAAAAAACCCCCAAAAAACATTTTGCAACAAATACCCGAAAGGAAGTGTGCGAGTTAACCACGTGGAGGTAAAGAGAGGCTCGGAAGGGCACTCCAGGCTCAGGGAACCCGTTCGTGCAAAGGTCTGGAGGCCGAAAGACGGCAGCATGCCCACTCCAAAGAGCGGGTCAGAAATCGAACTTAGGGCGCACAAAACGGATCCGGGGCTGAGTCCAGGTCCGCCCCCACAGGCCTTCTTAATTGTAAAATAGCACTTTTCCCATATATGGTACTTAATGTCTGTTCTGGTAGAATGACATGGGTCAGGGAAAACAGCTCGCGGGGCGGGGTGTCAGAAACCCGGACTTCCCCAGTCTGCTCCAGCCTGGCCTCGCCCTGGGTCAGGCAATGCGCCAAAATCCCGGCCGGGAGGCCTCTGAGAGTCTAATCCTCCTGATTGGACTCTCTCTGTGTCAATCCTCCTCCTGGAACCTGGTTGTTTGTTGGGCCCGCCCTAGGGGGCGGGGCTCCCGCCTAGGAAGCGTGGGGGAAGGTGGAGAGGGTGGAGGTGGGGGCGAATGGGGAGAATGAATTCCCTCCCCTCTGGCCCCATAGGCTCCGCCCGCTGCCTTCCCACAGGTCAATATGTCTGTCCATCATGACCAGAAGCGGGCTGGAGTGGGTGAGACAACTCGGGAGGCGGATTCGTCCCGCCAGGCTCCGCCCCTCAGCCGGCGCCCCGCTCGGAATGGGCCCGCGCGGAGAGGGCGGGGCGGGAAGGAGGCGAGGAGCAGAGCAGGGTGCGGTGAGGCGCGCATATCACCGCGGTTCCTGAGCAGGGTACCGAAGGCTGAGCGAGGCTGACCTGCTGCAGCTCCCGCCTCAGGCGCTCGTCCCATTCCGTAGTCGCCCGAGCGCTCGAGAAAGACCTCTCGGGAGAAGCAGCGCTTGTTCCCCGGGGCAGATCCAGGTTCAGGTGAGCGAGCCCCACCGACGGGTCCCGCCCCAAGCAGGCGGGCGGCTACGGGACGCGCGGCGTCTGGGGCAAGCGGGCCGACGTGTGGTTCTTGGCCTCCGCGCAGCCGGCGACCGGCGCGGGCGGGCGCGAAAGCTGCGGGGCCGGTCCGGGGCACCGCATCCTTCGCTCCGGGAGGGTCTCCGGGACCTCTGCGCGGACGCTCCGGGAAGGCGCCGTTGGAAGCGAGGCCTCGTGGAGCAGAGGAAGGCTTCGGGGCCGAGCGCTCCCCGGAAACCCTCCGTTCCACCCGCCCCCTCCCGCTGGCGCACTCCGCCAGCCGGGCACCCGGGAGCCTCGACCTCCCCCTGCTGTCGGGGCAGGCGCCCCGCCCTCGCCTCGCCCAGTGCCCAAGTTGGGCAAACTTTTTAACCCCTTCTGGGGAGCCTCTGTCCCTTGGACCCAGCCGCACGGGTGAGGGTGAGGTGGGAGGCTCGGGGCGGGGGCTCCTTTGGAAGTTGCCGGGCGTTTTCGAAACGGAGGTAACGGGTAGGCGGGGACCGTTTGGCAACTGTCAGGGCGTCCTCCTGAGTCAGAATCGGACAATCCTGCTGCAGACATTGCGCTCTGCTGTTTCACCCCTCCGCTCCAGACTTCCTCATTCGGCCGGCTGCGATCGGCTGGGCGGAGGAGGGGAACCGGGAGAGGTGCGGGTGGGTGCATGGGAAGGGGTACCCGGCGGAGACCGCGGCTCGAGGCAGGAAAGACTCCCCTCCTCCTCCACAGATCCTCATCCGTTGACTTTTGACTTCTGCTCCCCGGGAGAGGAAGGCCCGCACCAAGGTCCGCGGGCCCGGCGCGCACCTGATTCCAGCGCACCTGCGGGCCGCCCCAGCAGGGCGGGGGGCGGGGAGAGCTGGGCCCTGCTCCTCTAGGATCCGGCCTGGGCTATTGCATCGTTCCCGTTTGGGCCAGATCCGGGGTTTTCTACTTACCTCCCACCCCCACCCCGCCCCATTTGTCCCTGTGCAGGGTCCTCACCCCATGCTATCCTCGGGCCACGCCTAGGGCGGGACTGCATCCCCCCCATCGCATGCCTCCCGAGAACCCCGGTGTCTCAAACACGCCAGGTCCCCTCCTGGACCAGGTTGCCGGCTGTCTTGAGGCGGGGGCAGGGCGAGCGTCGGGGCTGCTGTCTGCGGCCCCACCCAACCGGTGTGGGGAGAAGGTTCCCGGGAAGTCCCAGGTCCTGGGGACCGGCGGTTCTCTCCGCTGGGCACTTGAGAGGCCCAGTCGTTTCTCGGTTCAGTGCACCCTTTCCTGGGTTTAACAGGATCGCAAAGTAACTGTTGAGTAACTGTCGAAGGGGAAGAGCCTTAGCGCCTTCCTGCAACACTGTGGCCATTTCTGACTATCTGAGCCTGTAACCTCACCGGGTGCTTTATTCCCTTTTTGGTAGGGAGGGAGGCTGCCTTAAGGCCTATTTAGTCAGTCACTTGATTAATATTAGTCAATCTACGTACAAGGCTGCTAGGGGTGGGGGGAGGGTACACAGATGTGTAACTGAGCAAATATTTAACTGGCTTCTCTGTGCCAGGGATTCTGCCAGGTGGTAGGGGGGTGAGGTTGAGCAAGACCTGGCCCCTGCCCTGGGGCATCTAAGGGAGAGCTGAAACAAATCTGCAGATGACTCTAATGTGAGGCAAAGATGACAGAGACCCCAGAAGGGTGCTGTGAGTCATGGGGATTGGGAGAAGGGAGCCAGCCTGTCCGCGGGGGAACCCAGAGGCCTCTGCCCAGGGGCAGTTGACAGTCCTCGGGGGAAATAGTGGCCCAGTGACTGAAATACAAAAGCAGCCTGTGATGAGTGTCCCAAGCAGGCCGCAGACAAAGGACTCGAGGAATTCTGAGAGGGGGCCACTACTGTCTGGGATGAGGAGGGAAGCCGCCCCCAGGAAGGAGGACATTGCAGGTTTGGCAAACCGAGGCAAGCATTCAGTGTCGGGAAAGTGAGGACTCATTTAGTGGATAATTGAGGGGTAATTAAAAACATCCAGAGATTGCTCCATGTAATTTGAGAGCCGCTGTGCCCCCAGATGGCTGCAGGGTGACACTGAAAAGCTCTACTCTTCACATTCAGCAAGTCCCGGCAGTGCCCGTGGGCAGATCCAGGTGCTGGGATTGGCAGGCTCTGTTTGGGGAAGGGCAGCCCAAGAGGTGCATTCTGTGGGGCTCCTAGTCTGAAGGGCATATGAGGGTAGAGGAAAGAGAGGGGCAGGGCTTTCTGGTTTTTATTTTTTTATTATTTTTATTTTTATTTTTTTTTTGCGGTACGCGGGCCTCTCACCGTTGTGGCCTCTCCCGCTGTGGAGCACAGGCTCCGGACGCGCAGGCTCAGCGACCATGGCTCACGGGCCCAGCCGCTCCGCGGTATGTGGGACCCTCCCGGACCGGGGCACAAACCCGTTTCCCCTGCATCGGCAGGCAGACCCCCAACCACTGCGCCACCAGGGAAGCCCTATTTTTTATTTTTAAACTTTTTAACCTAAGGGGTTGGAGATGGGACAACTTCCCTCTTACAGGATGAAGGACGCATGTTAATCACAGCCTGCCTCTTGCCCGTTTTTGCTCCAGAAAAAAACAAAACAAGGATCTGTTAGGGCTTTTTAAAGGGAGAAAAGCACACTCAAAAATGCTGCATTGTTGTGTTGCCTGGTGGAGGGTATTGCTAGAAGCCAGGCTAGCTGTGCTTTCTTCACTTCCTCTTCCAGCTAATCCTTCCATAAAGTACTTAAGACAGCCTTACCAGCTTGACATCTTTATTTCAAAAGGAGAGGAGGGCTTGGCTGTTGTTTTCCTGTGAGCCTGGCCCTACCCTTCTCTTGGAGGGGGAGAAAGAGAAACCCAAGGCAAAGGGAAAAAAGAAAAAAAAACATCCGTGCCTTGACAGCTTCCTCCCAAGCATCATGTTCCAAAAATATTTAGAATAACAAAATCTGTGTGTCTTCTTAATTAAACAAACGTCCTAATTTGCTGAGCATAATACAGCATCTCTGCCCGCAGGGGCAGGAAGTGCCTTTTCCCTTTGTGCAGCCTCAGAGAGTCACTGCCTCTCGGCTTTAACCCTTGGTGTGCTGAGCCCCTGGGCTTAAGCCCTCTGGTGACAATGGTGTGGAACCCCGGATGCCCCCTGGGAAGCAGTGAGCCTGTGACTTATGGAATCCCGTTCTTGAGAGCTGGGAAGAGTGGGGTCGTGAGCTTTGGCACTAGGCAGAGCTCAGCTCCCGACGCTGCCACTTATATGACTATAGGCAAGTCATGTCACCTCCCTGAACCTCAGTGTCCTCATCTGTAATATGGGAATCATGGTGCTTATCCTGCAGGGTTAGATGTAAGAACTAAAAGAAATAAAGTATATAAAGGGCCTGATATATAGTGACTATGTACGTTTTTAACTTAACTCCTGGGGTGTCAGGTGAGGAAACGGGAGGCGGGGTAGATGGATTTCCCGGCTTTTAGCGCAGTGCTGTTTGTACTTCTAAAAATGGTGTGCTTGTGTGTGTGCAGTGCTCATTGACCACAAAGCCCGAATGGTGAAAACACAGGTGCTTCCGGGTCCCATCTGCTGATGCTTTTGGATGCTCTTGGTGATGAGCTTGTGCTCACTAGCCTTGTTGCAGGGCCCTGGCCCAGGCAGAAGGTACACAAACTCACTGCGATTTTAGTTCTCAAACACGGTTTCCGTGATCTAGGAGAGACCCAGGGGGTGACATGCAAAGAGCACTGGACTTAGTGCCTGGAGACCTGGCTTCTGGCTCTGGCTCCGGTTGGGGGAACATTTGATTTTGGTAGGAGGTGCCGTATCGCTCCGTAAAGGCATCATACCAGTTTATGTGTCCACCAATTATACCTGAAACATGCACTTTAATTTCTCCAAGATTAATTTTAATTTCTCCAAGATGCCCCAGTTTCTTAGGCACTCTCATGCCCTGTTGGTGGGAGTCTAAGTTGTAACAACTCTCTTTTGAGGAGGTAGTTTGGCAATATCTGTCAAAGCATTGTCTTTCTGACTGATTTCTAGGAACTCACCCGGCAGATAAACTCAAACGTGCAAAAGGAAATGTCCGAGGACATTCTTTGCAGCATCGTCATAGAAAAAGACAGGAAACAAGCTAACTGTCCATTAAGAGGGTCAAATAAATCATGGCACAGCTGTACAGTGGGAATCCTTGCAGCCCTTGAAAAAATGAGGCTGACCTATAGGTACCGATAGGCCATACTCTTCAAGATACATTGTAAGTGGATAAAACTAGAAGCAAAGTAGGATACGTGTTGCTGCCTTTTGGGTGAAACAGGGTATGTCGCCTGGGCTCTATGCACGGAAAGCTACAGAAACCCGGGTAATAGTGGTTGTCTCTAGATAGGGCCCAGGAAGCCGGAGTCCGGGGTGAGCATTACTTTTTTCACTAAATGCCTTTTCACATGCGTTGCCCTTAAATAGTCAAAAATTCAAAATTTTCTTAGTTTTATTATCTATACAAATAAGTGGTTGGCTGGCCAGTCTTAGAGGTCTCCACTTTAAAATGCATTTTGCTCAGGATCCCAGATTGCACACTGAGTGCCTATTGTATGCAGGGAGGGAGGAAGGGTCTTAAAAATGGGCTGAATTGCTCTGTGGTTGGAACATTTTCGGGCCTGTTTTCTTCTCCATGATGTCATATTATCACCAGAGTAACCCCTTTAGACAAATGTCTACTCTGATCCACTCCCTCGTGTTCTGGAAAATGGTAGATGATTGCTTTTTCTCTGCAGTAAGAGAAAAGGAAGCCTGCAAGATGTGTCTGGAAAGTATTTCAGGATGCCTCTTTGCCAGCTTTCCCACAATCCCCCTGGCTCCAAACGGTCCTCTTGTCCTTGCCTGGGGAGACCACCCTGACCAGAAGACCAGACCTTTATTCTCTTGGGTCCTCCTCACTTGGAAACGTGGGGTCATTGCAACCCACCCCATCTCCGGTTGTCCCTCACACGTCTGGCCTGTGGTTTTTATGTATTAATAACATTGGAAAAGCCCAAATTCTTGAGAAGATGTGTTCAACGGGGTGTTTTGAATTGGAGGGCCCCTATCCCCCTCTCAAGGAGGGTTGCCTTAGTCTTGCATGATGTGGGCCCCGGAGAAGACGTAGGCTCTGCTCACCACCGAGCTGGTGCTTTCAGCCGGTGGAAGACCCCTTCAGGGTCTCGGGCAGGGCTGTGTCCCTCCCAGGCAGCCTGTAGGCCTTCTGGAAAGATGGCGTGAGTCACACAGGAGTACCCAAAATGAGCCTGCGTCTGAACTGGGCCTGTCACCCCGTGGGCGGGCCGTTTGAAGTCTGGATGCCAACCTGTATCTGCCCCCTCTGCCCGCACCTGCCCCTCAGGCTTTGAGGGCACCAGATATTTGGGGAGCTGCCCCCTTGAGTCTGATGCGGGTCTCTTTAAAAAGTAACTGAGGCAGGCAGGCTGCTGTTGGACTTTCTGAGGCCCCCATTCTGCCGACTGGTTTCTCCAGCCTGAGGTGATTCAGCACCCAGGATGGGACACAGCACACCCGGGCCTGGGCAGGTGGGCCCAGAGAAGGCTCCTGGCCGACCTTTGGCTGAGGGCGAGGCGGTGTAGGGAGTCTCTCCGCAGCCTGACTCTCGGGTTCTCGCAGCAGCGGTGTCTTCAGCGGCTGTCTTCGTCTCTAGCCTGGGTGGGGAAGCCTCCTGCTGTGGCTGGAGGGAACCTTGCAGGGCCTTCTGGAAGTTGCCACTGAAGGGTATGGCTTCCTGCCTGGGCAGGTTGGGCTGTGGCCTGCAGGGAAGTCGAAGGTGCAACTGACCTTCCCCCCGCCTGCAGGTCACTTCCTTGGGGCCTCTCAGAGGCCCTTGGTCCTTATGGTCCTTACCGTGTTGCCCAGAGGACCAGGGGTCCTCCAGGGGAGTCCCTCTCTCACCTCCATGGACGTTATTTTGGGAACTTCCGTCTCAGGTTTTCTTTTCCTTTCATTTAACTCTAATCCTGAATGATGCGCCGCTTAAAAGGAAAATCAACAGCGACAGGACAGTCCTCCCTACTGAATTTGCTTAGGATTATAGAATGTCTGAGCTGGAAGGGGTCTTAGGGATAGTGTAATTTTTGCCGCCTCCCCCCGCAGTTAGAGGAGTGAGTCGCCCAAGCTCATTCTGTGAGTTGGTAGAAGAAAGCTCTGGGCCCTGGTTTCCCTTAACCCCAGTGCCTTTCTCTTAAAATCATGTGGCCTCGCTTAAAAGTGGTTTTGAGCTGTTATCATGCCTTTCCTCAACTTTATGCACTGTTTAGCCCAGCAACACGAACTTAGCTCCTTTAATCTTCCCTCAAGAGTCTGTTTTTCCACACCCTTAATCTTTTTCTTTTGGGGGGTGGGGGGGAGGGGCCCAAGGGTTAAGAAATGGGGTGGGAAGTGTTTCGGGTTTCTCTGAACTTCTTCCAGTTGGACAGTTCCACTTGGCCTGGAAGTTCCTGCAGCTCAAAAATCAATATTTCACATGGGGCAGCGCCAGGCAGCGAGCGGGTGGGCCACTCAGAGAGCCACACCAGCTTTCCACGGTCCTTCAGCCAGTCCCGGTTTCTAGTAATTTTAGACGTCACTTAACGTCTTGGGTGATCGCTGTGTTGTATCTTTGATACAAAACCCACGTAGAGGGAACCAAACCAGGGCTTTGGGATCTGGTGGAGCTAGGACCAGACCCTTGCCTTTCCTCCCACTGCTAGGCTGGAGCCTCAGTTTCCTCATCGACCACATGGAGATGTCGCTTTTGTAGGCTTGTTGTAATTTACATATAAACATACGCCAAGTGGGCCAGTTCTTTTCCTCCTCCTCTTCCTCCCTTTTGCAGGTCGTCACCAACATCCTCTGTCCTTCGGTGTTTGGAGATGTATGTTCAGGTTTTAAAGATTTTGAATTTGCGCAACAAGCCCGTCCCTCGATAACATGGTGCGGTGAGATGACTGAGGAACCTGCGAAAGTCCCCCTGGGCTTGGAGGCTGAGGTTTTCCAGGCCTGCAGCCTTTGCAGGTCTCCCCAGACCGTACAGTTCAACTGGTGACTGATCGGAGTCAGTTTAAGCATTTAAAAAAAGCGATTATAAAGCTGCCAGGGCACCTTTTTTTTGAGTTGTCTATGTTCAAAAGCCTGTGTTTCCTGTGTTTTGCATTTAGTCACAGGGCTGGAGAAGGCAGCTTCCTGTCTGATAAACATAAAGATGAGGCATTTGGAACCATTTGGGTGACTTAATCTAACTGGGCTGGGATGGGGGAGAAGGTTTTAGACCCCACTGAACTGAGAGGTCAGAGGTGGGGTCTTCTTTCATCTCTCCATCCCCAGTTTCTCGCCAGCGCCGGGCATGGACTTGACCTCTTGTCCTTGTTGCACGAGTGGAGTTCAGGTCTTACTGGTACCTGTGCCCGTAAGCCCGGGGACGCGGGAGGCCAGGCAGCCAAAGGTCTAGATTGCCATTTAGTGATCTCTCCATTTCATAAAAGGCGGATGCTCGGTACTTGTCTGGAAGTCTCTGGGATAAGAAAGTTGGTGGCAGGGAGCTATTTTAAAGTTTTTGTCTGTTTTTTAATATTGAAGAGCCAACTGTTGGGTATTGATCCCAAATTTCTTGGCCAAGTCAGTCGTCAAAGATGCCTTGGGCTCCTGCTGTGTGGCCTGCCCTGTGCTGGGCCTGCTGGGGCTTCAGTGGGGACGAGGGCAGAGAGCCCATCCCTGGCCTCAGGAGCCTTACCCTTTATTAGGGAGTTGGGACACTGGGACGGAGACTTGGGACGTGAGGCAGCCCGTGCCACCCTGAGTGAGCAGGGATTTCTGGGCATCTTGAGCCAGCTTCCTGGAGGCTAGGATCATCTGGGAGGAGGAGGGAAGATGAGGAAGGTGGGCAAGGAAGGAAGGAAGAGGCTCTGGTGGAGGGACGCTGGCCTGGTAATCAGGATATCTAGGTTGAAGTCCCAGCCCTGCCTGTAATAGTAATAACAATAAGAGTTAAATTTTATTGACCACTTGCTAGGTGCCAGGTGCTGTGCTAGTGCTTTTACATGAATTCTCTCATTTAATTCACTCCCAGGAGGTAGGAAGTTAATCCCCATTTTACAGATGAGACTGAGCAGGGATTCAGACTCAGGCGCTCTGACCCCTGTGTGTCCTTACAGATGCCCTTCCCTCCTGGGCTTGCCTGTGCTCACTTGGCAGTGAGGGGTTGGACTGGTCCCTGAGTCCTCCTTCCTCGCCAGTGGCCAAGAATTAATGAAAAGAGTAGGGCTTTGGGCCGGGGCAGGATGGGGCACCTCACCCCTAGTGCAGTTAGCTGTTTGGAGCGAGGTTGCCAGTTCGATAGTGTTGCCTTGGCTACTGACTTCACCTTTAACCTCAACCGACCATTTTTCAAGTGTGTGTGTGTTTTGTCCTAAGGGAGGGCAGCGTAAATCCCGGCTGCCATGCCTGCCTGCTGTTGGTGGGGCCCTGGCTGGTCCTCACTGGGAGCCAGCCAGCCGGAGGGCCCGCCACCATCTCCATAGTGGGCTCTTCTTGACATCAGCCCACTTGCAGACTTGCATTCCTTCCTGCTTCATTTGTCCATCTGTCTATCATCATTCAGTAACCACTCCTCAGAGCTTTACAGTGTATGCTGGGTGCTTGCCTGGGTGCTGGGAATAAGGAGGGGAAGGAATCAGGGGCCCTTGTTTCCAGGAGCTGTTGGTGTCCCACCAGAGTGCTGGGGGCCCAGGGGGATCTGAGAAGGCTTCCTGGAGGAGGTAGCTTCTGGAGCTGATTGCAAGGTAGGGATGTGGCACAGCACGTCCAGGGAACCGGGCTGGGACCTTGTTCATTCACTCAGACTTCGGTGGAGCTTTGTAAGGGTGATGCAGGTGGCCAAGGCCCTCTGAGTCACCCTGGGCTAGTAAAAGATTTCTTCTCCTTAGTGGCTCCAGGCCCCGGCCCCATCTCAAAGCCCCTTGAGCAGCCCAAATGGCCCATTAAGGTCTGCTTCCCTGTGCCATTTCCTGGGAAATGTGGCGGTCCGGGATTGCACTCCCAGGCCCTTAACCTCTGGGTGGCTGCTGGGAATTCTGCCTGTGCCCTCTGGTTATGTGGTCAGCAAGGACACTGTTCCCAGCTGAAGGATTTGGGTTGACATTTTTCATGGAGTGTTGAGAGAGACAATTGTTCCTAGAATAGGTTCCCTTTTTCTTTTTTTAATTAATTTATTTTTTATTTTATTTTATTTATTTTTGGCTGCGTTGGGTCTTCGTTGTTGTGTGCGGGCTTTCTCTAGTTGCGGCGAGCGGGGCTACTCTTCGTTGCAATGCGCAGGCTTCTCATTGCTGTGGCTTCTCTTGTGGAGCATGGGCTCTAGCAGCACAGGCTTCAGTAGTTGTGGCATGTGGGCTTCAGTAGTTGTGGCACGCGGGCTCCAGAGCGCAGGCTCAGTAGTCGTGGTGCACGGGCTTAGTTGCTCTGCAGCATGTGGGATCTTCCCAGACCAGGGCTTGAACTCGTGTCCCCTGCATTGGCAGGCGGATTCTTAACCACTGCGCCACCAGGGAAGCCCCTAGTTTCCCTTTTTAAAGTTAAAGAAAAGCGGGGAGGGGAGGTTTGTTTATAGCACAAACGATATAATAACAAACCTGGCAAGAAGCAAATTTGCCCCTCACTCCATCCACTGTTTGCATTTTTCTGGGTTTCCTGTCCATATACTTGCATATTTTACAAAATTAAATATTAAATTAGATACCGTCGTGTGTTGTGACTACTCAGTGCTGTAATATAAAGTTTCCTATGTTGCAGCAGTCTCCACAGTTATTATTTTAATGGCTATGTTATGGTCCACGGTGGGAAAGAACCATTATTGACTTTGCCAGAAAGTTCCATGGGTTTTATTGAGTCTTTTGGAAATTCATTCATGCAGCAAATACAGAAACTGTTGGGTGGTTAGGATGTAGATGAATGAGACATCCCAAATCCTGCCCTCAGGGGGCTCACAGTCTATACCCAGGGAAGAATCACTTCACTTGGGTGTCGTTGGTTGTGCTGGTGGTGAGCCCTGGAGAAAGTGGCAGCTTAGATGCCCTGGTAGAGTTGATGGAGAACAGGTAAAACCACTCTGTCATCAGTGGTGAGAAAGCGCAGGAACGTGGACCTGGGAGATCTTTCTGGGCTCATTGGAGGAAGATCTTTATGCCCTCCCTCCCCGAGTGGTTGGTTCATGCAGGTCTGGACCAGAAAACGCTCGGGGTGGGGTGGTGGTGGGCGGTAGTGAGGGACAGCGGCTCCGAGGGACCATGTCAATGGTGGTGGTGGGGGTTCTGGCCCTCCTGAGGGAGGCCCCTTGGTGACCACGGTGGGAGGCGGCCAAGGGTGGGGACATCTGAGAACCGTCCAAAGCCAGGCAGGCCACTTGGGCTGTGCTGTGGCTCCTGCCTCTGGGGAAGGAACCAACTGTGGCAACAAGTTGCAACAGTGTAGTTTTGTTGTAAAGAGGAAGTTGCAGAATCTTAGTGGCTGCTTTTAAGCAGACAGACCTTTACAACAGTAAAGGAGTTTTGGGGCGCGGGGCAGGGCTGGGTGTGAGGGGAGAAGGCAGGTGGTCAAGGGCCTAGAAACTGGGCTACAGTGTCTTTGCTCTGGTGTTTTCTTTCATTCCAGATTAATGGCTTCCTTGCCAAGGCTTCTTCCCTCTTTCCAGCTGCCCACTGCCCCTGTCCCCCAGCCCCAGCTTCTGGCTCAAGGGAGCCTGGCCTGAATGCTGCAGTCTTCCTAGAGCGCAGGAGAGAAGCCAGCCCCATCCCCGTGCCCACACCCCGAGGGAGTGAGAAGGGATGAGAGGACCAGGGCGGGACGTGGTCACTGGGACACCTCCGTGGTGCTGTCTGTTTCAGGTTTTGCCGACCTCCTCGGGTCCCCTCTCCAGGCTGCAGCGGCGGTTTGGATCAGTACCAGGTCCGCAGAGTTGAGGTTTGAGTAGGAGAGCTCTGTCGTCCTCAGTGCGCTCCCCCCTCCATCAAATACACACTCAGAAAACCAAAAACAAACCCTAAACCTCACCTAACCTTATTTTTTACATATTGACTTTAAATTAATAATGAGAATAAACCATTAGCTGGGGATTTCAGCACTTAGTAGATTATAATGTTCCCTGGTGGTCAAGGTGAGGTCCAGTGTGTATCTTTTTTTTTTTTTTTTGATGGTAAGTGGGCCTCTCGCTGTCGTGGCCTCTCCTGTTGCGGAGCACAGGCTCTGGACGCGCGTGCTCAGCGGCCATGGCTTACGGTCCCAGCCGCTCCGCAGCATGTGGGATCTTCCCGGACCGGGGCACGAACCCGTGTCCCCTGCATCAGCAGGCGGACTCTCAACCACTGCGCCACCAGGGAAGCCCCAGTGTGTATCTTTTTTAAATCTCCTGTCACCTTATTTACACTACTGTTTGGCGGTGATTATAGACTAGAGATTATCTTTGAATTTATACTATTTAAAATTATTTACCAGCTTTTATATTGGAGGAGGAGAGGTGGGGCAGGAATAGAGAATTAGATAAAGCAGAAGGAGGCAGCGGGGCGTGGGGAAGGGAGTGGGTGACTCTAGAAGTGGCAGCTGGGTTTAAATCCCATTTTCACTCAGTTTATTTATTCATTAAATATGTATCAAATGCTGGCTGTGTGCTGGAGTCTGTTTCAGTGCTGGGGATACATGACTGAATAAAGGTAACCGAAGTCTGCGGTTGACATTCCAGTGGGGAGAAGCAGCCAGCAGCCAGCCAAACAGGCTCACCGTGGCAGGTCAGGGTGGTGGGCATACTGTAGAGAATGATGGTCGGGTGAAGGCGTGCACAGAGCACCAAAGACCGGGCTTCTTAAACAACAGAAATTTATTTCTCACAGTTCTGGAGGCTGGAAGTCCAAGATCGCAGTGTCTGCAGGGCTGGTTTCTGCTGAGGTCTCCCTCCTTGGCTTGCAGATGGCCTCCCTCTTGCAGCCTCTTCACTCAGTCTTCCCTCTTTGCACACAGCCCTGCTGTGTCCCTGTGTCCAAACCCCCTCCTTTTACTAGGACACCAGTCAGATTGGATTAGGGCCCACCCTCATGGTCTCATTTTCACCTAAAGACCTCTTTAAAGACCCTCTCTCCAAATACAATCACATTCTGAGGTGCTGGGGGTGAAGGCTGCAATATGTGAATTTGGGGGTCAGAGTGCAGACCATAAGAGGGGAGAGGGGAGTGGGTATGTGTCAGTGTCAGAGGAGGCCTCTCTAACCCAGGGACACTCTATCGGTCCCTCTAGGACTTCTCCCTACTTCACCAGTTGTTCCTTTAACTGCTTCGAGCCCCAGTTTGCTCACCTGTAAAATCTGGTTAATAAAACCCATCTCGTGGTGTCTTTTGGGCAGCTAAATTGTGGAAGTCACTCCGTGCACTGTCTGGTTCATGGGGGACCCCCAGAAAATGTGTCCCCATACCCTCTCCTGCCCCCCGCCCGCCCTTGGTTCACAGAGCGCCTTTGCCTTCTGTCTTCTTTCATCCTCTCTGCTCCTGAGTTCCACTCGTGGACATCAAAGTGCCGCAGGAACCAGGCCCCCAGAATGGACCAGGGATGGACAGTTCTTAGGTCGCTCTGCCTTCCTTACAGGGGTGATGGCATCCCCCGCCCATTCTTGTGGAGCAAGTGTTCTTGGAGATGACTTCTCCCCTCTGATGAGCCATAAACACTGCCTTTACGTGAGCAAGAGGAAACGCTTGCGGAAAACTCTTGCAGGACTAGAAAATCCCAGTTGCTGGCCGAAGTGTTGAGTGGCTGCCTGCCAGGGAGAGCTTCCCTTGCTCTGTCAGCGCCCACGCCCCCCACTGGTTTCTGTCTTAGCCCTTCTCGACCCTACTTGCTGGTGTCCCTGCCCTATTAGAGGACTTGCCACTGGAACCCTTGCACTGTATGTGGCCCACGGTAAGCACTTAATACATGCTTCAGAGAGGGGTGAATATATTCATACCGGAGTGTGAACCAAACAGACGTGGTTCAGCATGAGCACTGTCACTTAGCTCTGTGTGACCTTGGGTAGATGGCTTTATTTCTTTGGGGTCTGAGGTTTAACCACTGTGCCATGGTTCTGTCTGGTACTTGTGTACACAGGCAGGGGACTTGGAGTCAGACCCTCTGTCCTAATTCGGATTCTCCCCTGTGCTAGCTCTTGGACCTTGGGGGAGTCATGCATCGTTCCTGTGCATATGTTTCCTTGTCTGTGGAATGGGGAAAATAACTACCATGAGCGTTTTGGTGCTCAATAAAGTTTAGCTTTATTGTTTATTTGTTTTATTTACATACAGTTTCTTCAGCACAGTTCCAGGCTGTCTATTATAAATATATCTATTTTATCCATTTTTAACAAACCGATCTTCATGTACTTTTTCTATCACTGTGAAGTTTGAAGTCACACTCAGGTTACTGCAGTTGAAGTCTCCCAATCCCACGAGGGTGGCGGTATTGATGTTCCCATTTTAAAGCTGGGAAAATCGAGGCTCAAAGAACCTAAGTGCCTCACTCCAGGTAGTACGGGAGAGATCTCAGGTCCTCTCCTCGCTCCTCTAATTTTCAGGCCAGTGATTTTCCATATCTGCTTCCGTTGCCTCTCTTGCCCTCTCATCCCACTTAACCCTTTAAGTGGATAGTGTCTGTGAAGCTGGGGGCTTGTAGACTTTCACGCTTTCGTACACAACCTTAATGCAGTGGTTGTCGGCCCGGTGCCTCCCTGGCTTATGGTGCCAGGTGTGAAATACAGCCTTCCCTGCTCCACTGGAGACACACATCCGTGGGCGGCAGGTGTGGGTGGGCGGCCAGGTGTGTGAGATGGGCTCAGCATGGCTCCTACAGGGAATCTTAGCTGTTCCCCCTCAGCCTTCCAGCACTGCTCCTGCCTCCTAGCTGCCTCCTGGCCACCTCCTAGCCCACCAGCCCACCTTCTGCCCAGAGCTGGGCCCGCTGCCCCCCAGCCATCTCCTGCGCCTGCCAGGGTGTAGAGGAAGTGGCTGTGTTGCACCGAGCGCTCATGAAAAATGCCTCATCACGGGATTAATCACTGGCCACCGAGCCCGGTGGAATTCCCAAGGCCCCGTCCTCACTGTGGCTTCTCACCTCCCTCCAGACCTACCTGGAGTTGGTTCTGCCCACTTGCTGGCTGGCGCTTGAAACCTCACATCAGGGAGGAAGGAACAGACAGTGAGTGGCCTCCAAGGCCGAGACTGAAGATGCAGCATGGCAACGTCCCTCCCAGCCTCTTACCAGCCATGTGCCCTGGAGCCCGGTTGTCCTCAAAGTGCGGACACGCTGGGGACACTGGGCCGAGGGCTCTTCCGGGTTGCAAACCCCCGTGTGCAGATCTTCACAGTCTACACACCTAGGGCAGACCAGTGTGACAGAGGCTGAAAATGGATGGCTCTCTTCCCCTTTAAGACACGTCTCAGGCTTTAGTTATCCTTAGGTTGAAATAGCCAAGCCCCCGTCCCCTTCTGGCTTTCAGACAAGAATCTGAAGAATGTGATACTCCATTGAGGACCTGAGCAAAGATGGGGGCTGGGGCAGGATTCTGGGCCCTTGGGGGGACTTTCGCCTGCCGCCTTTGTGCTCCTGGACCTGGACATTCCAAACTGGTTGTGTTCCGGAGTGTGAACCACAGGCCTGTTAAATTCCTGCCTCCTCAGTGGGATCCGCAGGGGACAGCTGGGAGGGGCGGGGAGGGAAACCTCCGCCTTCTGACAAGCACATCTTAGAGAAATCGGGTTAAAGGAGTTTGCGGGTGAAACTTGCCTGATGTGAGGGGGCTTGCGTCGGCCGCTTGGGTGCTGGGTGGCAGGGAAGGTTGTGGGCCGTCCCCTTCCTGATCCATTGCTGACGGCCGGTCACCAGGTCTTCTTACCAGCCTTGCCTACTGCTCTGTGTCTCTGCGCCTCTCTGCATGTTCAGAGCCTGCTGGGTAGGCGCAGACCCCGCGGTACAGGCAACAGCAGCTACTACTTGCACCCTGGGCTTTGGTTTCCTCGTCTGCAAAGCAGGACGCTAACAGAACCTACCTCTGCGTTGTCGTGTGCAGTAGTGAGGGCTCATGTGAGAAGCACCCAGAACTAAGTGTCAGCATGGTTCTGCACTATGGGCTTTGTGATTCCTGAGCAGATGAAGGGAGGTGCAGAATGCTTAAATTATGTTCCCAGGACTTTCCTGGTGGTGCAGTGGTTAAGAATCCACCTGCCAAAGCAGGGGACATGGGTTCGAGCCCTGGTCCAGGAAGATCCCACATGCCGCGGAGCAACTAAGCCCGTGCGCCACAACTACAGAGCCTGCGCTCTAGAGCCCGCGAACCACAACTACTGAGCCTGCGTGCCACAACTACTGAAGCCCACGCACCTAGAGCCTGTGCCCTGCAACAAGAGAAGCCACCGCATGAGAAGCCCACGCACCACAACGAAGAGTAGCCTCTGCTCGCCGCAACTAGAGAAAGCCCGCGTGCAGCAACGAAGACCCAACATAGCCAAAAATAAATTAAAAAAAAAAATTATGTTCCCAGAATCCCTCAGCCAGTGAATGGAGACTCCAGTGCCCACATCCAGGTTGGCCGGATGTGTCCCATCCTGCGCTGATCCCACAGCCTCTGTGGGGTGTGTGTGCACACGTCTGCGTGTGCGGGAGGGGAGGCTTCGCCCAGGGCAGGCTGGTATGGCCGCATCTGGCCGCTCCCTAAGGCAGGGTCCACCACGGTTTCTCTCACACAGCTTCAGCCTTGGCCCCTCTGGGACCAGCCTGTGGCCCGGGCAAAGGAATGATCCTCAGCGGGTGGTTAAATAAGCGGCGGCCAGGTTTCTGGTGACAGATGTGGTGAGGTCATCCCTGCGGCCAGGCTCCCTGCTCAAGGATAGCTGGACTGGCCGACCTTTCAGACACGGGCGCTAGCACACTATGCTCTAGGAGCTGTCATTCAATTTTTGTGTCAAGTGTGAAATAAGTGGGTTTTATCTTCACCCCGTGTGTGGCTCGTATTTGGGTCACTTTCTCCCGGGAGGGCGAAGGCTCTGGGATGCCGCTTGTGCAGCCTGGCTTTTCTGGAGGGCTTGTCTCTGCCCGCCCTCCAGCCTGTGTGCCCAGGGCTGGCTCCATGCTGGCTCAGTGGTGAACAGGCCCAAGGGATGGAAACGAAAGGGAGACAGTTTGCCGTCCAGTTTTGGATGTTTTGTTTCTGCCGTCCAGAGTGATCAGAGCAGCCCAGGGGACACGGCCTCCTGCTGTCACCATCCCGGGTCCTCTGCTTCCCAGGCACACTCTCACTATTGGGCCATCCCGACCGCAGCCCCTCTGGAGGATGATGAAGGAAGAAAACCCTCTGAAGTCAGTTCACGTTGCCTTGGTGGAGAAGGAGGCCACTCCAGTGCCCCTTTGCCTTTGAGCTGGTAACCAGGGGGCTCCTAAAAGTCCGTGGACTGTACTTGAGGGTCCCTGTGACCCCCTAAGATGGTACACAAAGGGTTCACAGCCTCCAGCCAATTCTCAAAGGGGTCTTTGATGGCTGGAAGTGTTAAAAACCACTGATCTAGAGAAATGGGGACTTTGGGTTTCCTGTTTATAGAGTGTGTGTGTGTCTGTGTCTGTGTATAAACAGATGTGCAGAGGCATATCTGTTTATACACAGACACAGACACACACACACACAGGCTATTATCAGGCAGGAGGGTCTGTTCATTATAGGGTTAGGTGACATTGTTCCAAGGATATAAATGTGAGGAGAGTACCCTTCCTGGGGTAGTGGGCTTTTCCTCTCCCATCTCATCTGTATGAAGCCTTTAATATAGCACTTCTGGGCATCTCTTCAGTGTGGGGCTCTGCCTGGAGCTTTGAGTGGTGATGTTTTGGTAGTAGTGGATTTGATCTGTTGTTACTCTGCATACAGAAGAAACTGGGCTCTTCTTTCTTTCTGTCCTTGTGATTTTCCACCTGGGCTCCAGGTCCTCAAAAGATGTTTCCTAAACCCCAGGTCCAGACAGGTCACTTCACCTCCCTGAGCATCGGTCTCCCTCTTTTTTAAGGGGGACGGTGGGGAGCAGGGAATGGGGCAGGGGCCGTAGGATACCTGCCATGGCTTTACTGAGGGTGTCGGGATCAAATGATGGGAGCGGCGGGGGACCAGCAGTCCGGCCCATGTCAGGTGACTGGGCTGCTACAGCTGCCACCTTACAGGCCGGAGGTTTGACACCGCCCCGCCCCGCCCCGCCCCGCCCCAGCCTTGCTTTGACTTTGGACTTAACTTTTGCTTGTGAACTTCACTGTGTTATCTTGGGCATGTGGCTGGCCTAGTCTGAGCCTCACATACCCAGTGAAGGCTGAGGTCAGATGGGTGTTTCTCAGGCTGTCAGCTGAGACTCACTGGTGGGTTGTGAGATTACCGGTGGCAACCAGTAGTTTTAGGAATTAAATAGACTCGAGTGCATAGTATGCACATATCATTTTGCGAAGCTTTGGTTTGACACATTTGCATATTCGCGATAAAAAGCTTTTAAATCATTTTTTTTCTACCGCAACTTGAGAGTTTAAAAAAAATGTTGGCACCCCCAGGATGAGATGCTTCTTGCGGGGGCTGGGTGGGGTGAGGTCTTTCAGCCCTGACTTGTGTGGTTCCTGCCCACAGGTCTGAGCTGAGCTGGGTCTCCTCCACCCCTGCAGCTGAGCCTGTAAATGGAGCTCCCTGCAGGATCAAACTCTTTAACTAAAGTTCTTCACAAAATTCTGGGAAGTGAGCTGCATTCCTGGGGTGGAATAAATCATGCTGAGTGAGGCTAGGCAGGATGTGACTTCAAACCCCCCGAAGTGGGCTTTGTGAGGGCAGCATTTGTGACTGACTCATTATGAGCTAGCTCAGCAGCGACACAAACTCCTTGAAAGAAGAGGCAAGACTGTCCGGGAGGGGCACCGGCGGGCCCGGGGCGCCACCAAGCACCGCTCCTCCCTTAGCTCATTTTGGTCCCCACAATAGTCCTGTGAGTTGAGCCGTGCTCTGACCGCATTGCAGAGATGGGGCTGTCAGCTCTCCGCTGGGGGCTGCACAGCTCCACGCCCTCCTGTCCTCCCAGCTGACCCGGGCAGTGGGGGGGCAGCTGGTAGTATCTCCAGTTGATGCATGGAGAAACCGAGGCCTAGGGGCCCAGTCAACCTGGCCCAGTTTGTTCTGTTAGTAAAGTGACGGGTCTGCAATCCCCCAGCCAGTCTTGGCTGTCTCCTGAGTCTGATTTTCTAAGACGCCTTCCATAAAGGTCATGAATTAAGTTATCACCATTTGGAAGGTCTCTCTCCTCTCAGGGCCGACTTAAATGACTGCCTGATCAATACAGGAAGATCGTTGTTGACCTCTAGCCAGTCGTGTGTCAGTTAGAAACAAAACGGAGATTAGTGTACATCAGATTTAGCTGGAAGGGTGGTGGAGAAGAATGAAGATGCTGATATGATCCTGAATGGCCACAGAGAAGGCTCAGCCCATTCTGGGCCTTTACTGCCTTGTCTACTAAAGAGAATCACTGAGGTTTGGAAAATAATATGCAGGATTACTGGGCTTATCCTCAGGCACTTTAAGAATGGGTGGCAGAGAATCGGTGGGGCTTGGTCCTTGGAGTTTGGACCTTTTGGGAGACTGGAACCTTTCCCATTTCTGAAGTTCATTAGGGATTACTCAGCACCTACGCAGGTCCGTCATCAGGGACCTGGTGGTGACTGGGATCCATCGTGGCCCTAGAGCTCTCAGCCCAGCAGAATGGGATCAGGATGGCTATTGGTGGTAGCGGCTACGATATTCAGGGATTTTGTTTGTTTTTTGTGTCATTTGAACATCACTCAGAATAACAAGCTGCCGAAGACCTGGTGGGCCCTGGACTGCGGGGTCTTCAAACTTGTCTTTCCTTTCTGACCTCAAGTTGGGCTTCTCAGCCATCGTGATGTGGACTCAGGAAACCAGCGTGCTGCACTTTCCCATTGAGACTGCGGCTGTATAATTAAATCTTCTCAGTATGGTTATTTTTCTGTGTTGGGTTTCAGCAAACTGTGCTTGCGTGCTTGGGGAAAGAAAAACCGTCCTATCAGCAGAACCAAAGGGAAGGGATAACTTGACTGCAGGAATCTGAAGGTTTGTGTCGCCCCTGTGCGAGTGTGGGAAGCTCTTGAGGGTTCAGGAGATGCGATCTGTGGGAGGACAGGGTGGTGTGTCTGTGCACAGTTCCTGATGAGAAGTCAGCCAAGCTATTCTGTCAAACCCGGGGGTGCATCTGGGAGGATAATGTGCACCTTGCTCTTTGGGGGGGACCCCACCACCACGTCTGAAACGACTTGCTTCTCTACAATTTCTCCTGGGCAGCCGAGTGGAAGGAAGCTCATTACTGAGTAGGTGAGGCACATGTGTGATCTCACTACACAAATACTGAACCGGTTAAGAGCAAAGTCAACATCCAGTGCAGACAACTTACCCGCAGATCTGCTGGCAGCTGCTCGCCCAGCTTCTTCCCATGCAGTGAGAGCTGCATTGCTGCTGTGCCTGTCCTCTCCTTTGACACCAGACGGGAGGGGTTAGGAGGGAATGGGGATTCTGCTGGACAGCCAGGTTCCAGAAGACACAACGTGAGCTGTAAACCCAAGCATTCTGAATAGGCGAGTTCACGTCCACAGGTACCGACTGACTGAGGACCCTCTGTCTGAACCCTGGGCTCAGTCAGCACCTGAAGGAGTTCCAGGGACGATGGGGACAGGCAGAGAGGTTCTGGTGGTTCTGGTATAAGGCAGACTGTGCTGGAACAGGCCTGGGGAGAGGAGAAAGAGGAATAATATACCGGGTGTTAGGAAAGGCTGCCTGGATGAGTGGAGAATTGTGATGAAGCGAAGACTGTCTTCTGGGGAGTTGTATTTTTTTTTGTTTGTTTGTTTGATAAATTTATTTCTTTATTTATTTTTGGCTATGTTGGGTCTTCGTTGCTGCGTGCGGGCTTTCTCTAGTTGCGGCGAGCGGGGCCTACTCTTCATTGTGGTGCGCGGGCTTCTCATTGCGGTGGCTTCCCTTGTTGCGGAGCACGGGCTCTAGGCGCGCGGGCTTCAGTAGTTGTGGCACGCGGGCTCAGTAGTTGTGGCTCACGGGCTCTAGAGCGCAGGCTGAGTGGTTGTGGCCCACGGGCTTTGTTGTTCCGTGGCATGTGGGATCTTCCCGGACCAGGGATCGAACCCGTGTCCCCTACATTGGCAGATGGAGTCTTAACCACTGCGCCACCAGGGAAGTCCTGGAGTCGTGTTTGAATGAGAGTGTCTGGCAGGGGACAGGAGAGATGGGGCTGGAAAGGTAGTTGGAGGCACTGGTTGCGGGAATTGGTTGGGCTCTAAAGGCCATAGGGATCTTTCTCTTTAGGTGGGAAAGGTCATCATTCTGAATGGTGGATTTCTTAAATAGCAGAGCTGTTTTCAAGCTCTGCTTCCTGCCCTGATTAGTTGCTTGATTCATTCATTAAAAATGTACCTTGTGGGGCTTCCCTGGTGGCGCAGTGGTTGAGAGTCCGCCTGCCGATGCAGGGGACACGGGTTTGTGCCCCGGTCCGGGAAGATCCCACATGCCGCGGAACGGCTGGGCCCGTGAGCCATGGCCGCTGAGCCTGTGCGTCCGGAGCCTGTGCTCCGCAACGGGAGAGGCCACAACTGTGAGAGGCCCGCGGACCGCAAAAAAAAAAAAAATGTACCTTGTGGCTCTGAGGACAGGATGGTATCTTAGTGGAGGAGACTGGGCACTTTGGTCTCTGACACATGATGCAGGAGATCTATGCCCAAGACACTTTGGTGCCACTGGCCAGAGAGTTCCTGGGATGCTGGGTCACTTCTCACTTAGGAGGAAGTGACCGCAGTGGGCATGGACTGCCAGGGTTCTCCTTGCCTGGGTTCTCCCTGAGCTGGGCTGTTCAGAGTGGTAGCTCAGAGGGTGAAGTCTGCCTCCATTTGCCCCCCCTCATGTGGCATGTGATCTCTTTCTCCCCAGCCTTGTCAAGGAACTCTTTCTCCTCTCAGGTTGGAAGCCCCCTCCTGGCTGGTCCGTGGTACTTTCCAGCTGCTGACTTCTCTCATTGCTTCTCTTAAACTGAGGTCAGGGAGGGTGATCTCTTTATTTCATTTATTTATTTATTTATTTGCCAACCCCCCCCCCCCCCGCAGCGAGGAGGGTGATCTCTTTAAAATACAAATCCAGGGCTTCCCTGGTGGCGCAGTGGTTGAGAGTCCGCCTGCCGATGCAGGGGACACGGGTTTGTGCCCTGGTCCGCGAGATCCCACATGCCTCGGAGCTGCTGGGCCTGTGGGCCATGGCCCCTGGGCCTGTGCGTCTGGAGCCTGTTGCTCCGCAACGGGAGGGGCCACGGCGGGAGGGGCCACAGTGGTGAGAGCTCCCGCAAAAACAAACAAACAAACAAAACAAATCCAGTGATGTCACCCTCCCCCACCTCCCCTTGTCCCTAGAGTAAAGTCCACATTCCTCAACTTGGCTGATAAGATACTGGGTGAGCAGCTGTGCACCCTCCTCCTCCACCCCCAGTCTCCAGCTACTCCCTCCCACGCTCCCTGCCCCTCCCCCTATGCCTCACTAGGAGGGGGAAATCTGCATACTCAAGTCTAGTGTCACTTTTGATGGCCTGGGTTCCTTGGGTGCAGGTCCTGTATCTCGGCATTCCCTGGGGAACTCAGGAGTCCTGGGAAGCCCCTCCAGATGGCCTCTGAGGAGGGAAGGGTGAAGGGGATGGGATCTGGGGCTCTGGTGCTAAATTCCTCTCTGGCCTGTCTCTGGTCTGGTTTTCTTATCTGCTAAGCATCAATACAGGCTTGGGTTGGAATACTGCTAATGGAAACAAGTCCCAGCTTCTTCTGTAAGCAAACAACATTCCTGAGGTGGGGAGGGGAGGGGCCCATCCGCCATTCTCCCATGCCTCAGCAGCTTCTGGGCTCTAGGCAGCTGGGGGGCCCCTCCCCCCTTCATAGCCTGGGGAGAGTGAGCACCTCGGGGTGGGGGCTGCTGTGAGGTTGGCCCTGGGCGGCTCAGTGGCTGAACAGCCCCCGTGCTTATGCAGGAAGGCTTCTGTGTCTATTATCTTGTTTGAGCCTGACAGCAGCTGCCCAGCAAGGGTCACCCAGCTGGTCAGTGCCAAGCCAGACTCAACCCCTGCTCCTCTGCCACAGGCCTCCTGCACACATCCCACCAGACCAGCATTTCCCAGGCCAGCATCAAGAAATATTTTTCCTGAAGGATATTCCTGGGCGTTAAGCCTGAGTGGGCAAAATGAAGTGGGTTTCCTTACTGCAGGCTTCTCAGAACCTTTTGTGTGCATCGCGGCTCAGCAGGAGGGCCATGGGATGCAGCATTTCCAACCTTCCTTGGCCAGAAAACCCTCTCCTCTCGGGCAAATCACTTAGGAGGCTAAGGTGGCTAAGAGTCAGGGGATTGTACCACCTTGTTCTCTGTGGAGTAGCGTAACCTGGAGAAAGAGTCACCAAGCTTCTGGAAGGTTTTTTCGTAAGTCCCAGGTATCATTCCAGGAAGGGTTAGGATTAATCAGGTCAGGAGGACAAGACAGAGGAGTTGGGAGGCAGTTCCTAGTAAATGTCGGATTCTTTGCTGGGAAGTTGAGTTACAACTCCTCCAATGGTTGACGGTCCATACTTTTTTCTCTTTCTAAAGCTAGGAGATTGAGGTGTTCCCAGCTTGAAGATCACAGGAATCCTGAGCTGGGGATCAAACCCAGGGCCGTCCGACTCCAAATTCGTGCCCATTCCATTCCTTTCCATCATGGTGCATTACAAACATTTTATCTTGGGATCTGCAGAGTCGGTGCCCCACGAGGCAGTGGTTTCTCCAAGTCCTGTCTGTCTCTTTGTTCTGAATTGATACCAGAGAACGTGCCTGTGGCACTTGCTCAGCAGATGCAGACCAAGGACAGGAGAGGCAGGAAGCATGGCCCAGGGCTTTTCCTGGCTCCCAGTGAGGGCAGAGGCCACGCCACCCCAGCTGAGGTCCTTTCTGCTATGTCTGGTGGTAGATGGTAGGCACCTCCAGCTTGGTTAATCAGGGGGCGCTAGATGGTTCCAGAAAACTGAGATGGTTTATTCAACCTTAAGCAGAGCTTCTTGGGGTCCAGTAAGTTATCTTTAGTACTATTTCTCTTTGTGGGTTGAAAGCCCCAATATGCTTTCTTTCCCTTTTTGCTTGGGGGATATAAAAATTAGTCCACAAATGGCTCGGGTTTTGTAACAAAGAGGACAGATAAAGTGGCTACGACCCTGGTGTGTGCTTTCAGCTCTGCTCTCCCTGTCAGTTCAGCTCTTGTACTCTCTGGCCTCTTTGCATAGCGCTTCGAAAACTTTCCCCATTACTCCTCCTGCCTCCTCTTCGTCTTGTTCCTTATTCATTCATTCAGGAAACTTTAACTGAGCACCTGCTCCAAGTCGGACATTGCCCTAGACGTTTGAAGATGAATGAGAGCTGGTCCCTGTCCTCAGATAAAACTGCACATCATGACAATCCAGCTGCTGGGTTACTGCAGTGGATACAGGACAGAGCCCAGAGGGGAGGGACGTGAGGGAAGTCTTTTCACAGCTATCAGAGGACCGAGTGTGGAGCTATTTGAGAGAGGGTTCCTGGTGCAGAGGACACCTCTTCTTCGAAGGCCCGGAGGCGTAAGCAGAGTGGGATGTGAAGGAATTGTTTATGAGGATCTGGGAAAGGCTTAGGCTACACCACAAAGGGACGGCAGGGGGAAAGGAAGGGCTAGGAGCACAGAGGAGATCGATGGGTAGGGTCACAAGGGCCTACTCACCGTGCAAAGATGATTTTATTTTATTTTGGGGAAGTTGCAGAGCCCTTGCACTGTTGGATGGGCTGGGAATATCAATAAAATAGGAAGTAGCATGCCTAGAAATGGAGCTGCTGAGTCATTCTGAAGGCAGTGAGGAGGCTGGATTTGAAGGAGGTGGAAGATGCAGGGCTTC
This sequence comes from Delphinapterus leucas, assembly GCF_059928025.1. Classification (NCBI taxonomy): domain Eukaryota; kingdom Metazoa; phylum Chordata; class Mammalia; order Artiodactyla; family Monodontidae; genus Delphinapterus; species Delphinapterus leucas. The sequence continues at coordinate 91,084,080 of NC_143139.1, read as the reverse complement.
GAAGAAGAGCCAGCAAGGAGCAGCTGTAACAGCCCAGAAAGGACTGGAGGCAGGCCTGGTATGGAAGGGGTGCTGGCCATGAGGTTGGTGGAGGGCTTGCTAATCCACCGGGGAGGAATTTACAGTGACTGTCTTGGGTGACCAGAAGGACAGTGTCTTAGCTGGAGATGGAGACCTAGAAGAGAGTGCAGGTCTGGGGAGAGGAGGGTGGGGGGAGTTCAGGTGTGATGATGCTTGTGGGTCCACCAGGTGGAGACGTCCCTCTGGTAGGTGGGAAACATTCACCTGGGTATCATCCCTGGAACTAATCCTTTTTCTTTTTATCTTTTTTTTTTTTTAATTTTTGGCCATGGGTTTCCGTGGTGGTGTAGTGGTTGAGAGTCCGCCTGCCGACGCAGGGGACACGGGTTCGTCCCCCGGTCCGGGAGGATCCCACATGCCGTGGAGCGGCTGGGCCTGTGAGCCATGGCCGCTGAGCCTGCGCGTCTGGAGCCTGTGCTCCGCAACGGGAGAGGCCACAGCAGTGAGAGGCCCGCGTACCGCAAAAAAAAAAAAAAAAATTTTGGCCATGCTGCTCGCCTTGTAGGATCTTAGTTCCCTGACCAGGGATGGAACCCGTGGCCTCGGCAATGAGAGTGCAGAGTCCTAACTACTGAACTGCCAGGGAATTACCTCCCTGGGACTAATTCTGATTTGCCAAAACCATCCCGTAAATAGCATCTGATGGATTTCCCAGGACTATGGGGTGAGCTGGCCCAGCCATGGACGCGCTCCCCCCTGCCCTGCCCGCAATGTGGCTGCTTTCTGTCTTCCGTTAATCAGGGACTCTTTTTTTTTTAAATTAATTAATTAATTTATTTTGGTCTTTGCTGCTGCACGCGGGCCTTCTCTAGTTGTAGCAAGCGGGGGCTACTCTTCGTTGCGGTGCACGGACCTCACATTGCGCTGGCTTCTCTTATTGTGGAGCACGGGCTCTAGGTGTGCGGGCTTCAGTAGTTGCAGCACGTGGGCTCAGTAGTTGTGGCACACGGGCTTAGTTGCTCCTCGGCATGTGGGATCTTCCCAGACCAGGGATCAAACCCACGTCTCCTGCATTGGCAGGCGGATTCTTAACCTCTGCGCCACCAGGGAAGCCCGTCACCGGGGCCTCTTGATGCTGGTGAACTTTGCTTATGAATCACTGCCTGAGCTGCTGTGTTGGAGGCTCGGAGGGAGATTCATGTCCTGTGTGGGGAAGTACATCAGCCTCCTTTGCCTGATTTATTTTTTTTAACTGAGCATTTAGGAATCTTTAAAGTACAGTCCAGTAGTGGTCATATCCCTTAAAATACAGTGTATTACAAGGGACAGTCCTTCCTCGGTGACAGCATCATCCATGATGGTCACTGTTTGGGTCCTGGGAATGATTTTGCTCTGAGGACTTCTGTTTTAAGGAGAGCTAGCTTGTGCCCTTGAGAGTTGGGAGAGGATTTACTAAGGAGAGGTCTGGGTCCCTGATGCAATATTTGTTCATACTAATCCCTTAAATCAGTTGTTCTCAACTGGGTGCATTTCCCCCCACTCCCCACCTTTGGCAATGTCTGAAGACAATCTTGGTTGTCAAAACTGGGGACCAAGTGCCCCTGTCATCCAGTGGGTAGAGGTCAGAGATGCTGCTAAACATCTTCCAATGCACAGGACAGGCCCCACAGCAAAGAATTATCTGGTCCCCAGTGTTCATAGTGCTGAGGCCGAGAAACCTTGGCTTAACTGATCACATAATTTCGTAGTTTATGAAAAACTATACCTTCTCCCTTGGCCTGGAATACTTTTTGATCATCTTTCTCCTCCCCCATCAGTATTCTACCCATCTTCCGGGACCCAGCTTAAATGTCATCTCCTCCATGAAACTCTGCCTTGAGTTTCCAAGTTTTCCATTGAATCACCCCTTTCTCTGTTCCTACAAGCAAGTTGCTTGTTCCTCTGTTTTCCTTCATGGAGTCTTGATCCGTGGTTGGTGGAATCTGTGGATTTGAAGGGCCAGCAGTACTTCTTCATCCATACAGCCAACCTATCTGTTGGGCCCCCACCATATCTGGTGCTGGGTGCAGCTGTGAAAGGGAGAGGAAACCAAGGAGCTTGCTTTCTGTCCACTCTGTACTCTATATAAAGTCCCAAATTGGCACTGTCACTAGTGGTATGTGTCTATCCTGTCATCTCACTACATTACAAGCTCCTTGGGTCCTCTGCACCTTTGTCACAGTATTTTTGCACGTAGAGCCTCAGTATGTATTAGTTGATTGAATAAGTAAATCTTATGAGTTTGAAAATTTCTATACTACTTCAGCAGGTGCTTTCACAGGCTCTTTTTTTTTATTAAAAATTTTAATTTTTATTTTATTTATTTATTTTTTGGCTGTGTTGGGTCTTCGTTGCTGCACGCAGTTGCAGTACGATGGGGTGAGCTGGCCCAGCCATGGACGCGCTCCCCCCTGCCCTGCCCTCAGCGTGGCTGCTTTCTGTCTTCCATTAATCACCTGGGCCTTTTTGTTTTTTAAAATTAATTAATTAATTAATTTTGGTCTTTGCTGCTGCGTGCGGGCTTTCTCTAGTTGTAGCAAGCGGGGGTTACTCTTCGTTGCAGTGCACAGGCTTCTCATTGCGGTGACTTCTCTGTGTTGCCGAGCATGGGCCCAAGGCACGTGGACTTAAGTAGTTACGGCACACGGGCTTAGTAGTTGTGGCTTGTGGTCTCTAGAGCACAGGCTCAGTAGTTGCGGCACACGGGCTTAGTTGCTCCGCGGCATGTGGGGTCTTCCCAGACCAGGGATCGAACCTGTGTCCCCTGCGTTGGCAGGCAGATTCTTATCTACTGCGCCACCAGGGTAGCCCAGCTCTTTTTTTTTTAACTTTTTATTTTATATTGGAGTATAGTTGATTAACAATGTTGTGTTAGTTTCAGGTGTACAGCAAAGTGATTCAGTTATACATATACATGTACCTATTCTTTTTCAAATTCTTTTCCTTAACAATGGAACTCAGGCACCTCGATAGTTTAATTTCACTCAAAAGCAATGACTATAAGGAGAAAGAGAAGGGGCCTTTTTACCTGTGCTCTCTGGGATGGGGGTGGGGATTAAAAAAAAAAATTAAAGGGGCCTGCTTGCGTACATCAGTGACTAAGCTGGAACAGGGCTCTGCTGTCTGGGTTGAGGCAGCCTGGGTCTCTGAACTGGAACCTTGGCTCAGAGAACTTGAATGGCTCCCCCAAGGTCACGGCCCTCACCTTACTTTTTAGCTCCGCCGATTTAAGGTGGAAATGTGAAGAGTCCCTTGTACAAACCAGCACAAGGGGATGGGGTTTGCAGCCTTGAGCTGGCATAATTAGAGCTGGCATAATTAATGTCTGTTTCGCTGGTTTGCTTCCCCAGCGGGGTTCTAGGGTTGTGTTCTCCCCATGGCCACGGAGAGCTCGCGGGAAGGCAGTCTTAAGTGGAAACTGAGCAGGGCCTTGCAGCCCAGTGGCTCTGAGTTTGAACCTGGCTTTTGTGACTTGTCTGAGCCTCATTTCCCCCACCTGTTGTATGAATATGATGACATACCCCTTATTAAATGATTGTGAGGACTGAGTGAGAAAATGGAGAGCTTAGTAGCAGGCTCTCATTACTTTAAGATGAGTTAAGATGGTAGCTTTAAGATGAGTTGTGATGACTTTGAAAGCTCCAAGCCTAGAAGTTGGCCCGTGGAAGGCTACATAAATCCTACCATCTAGGAATGGAAAAGCTCACAGTGTCTGGACCACTGATTTGTCCTAGTACAATAAATTATATCTTTAAGGGGCTCGCAGATTCTTTTCCAAACAAGCACACAAGCAAGTACAAAGAGAACCAACCAAGGGGAGGGAAGGAAGGAGGGAGGGAGAGGGAGAGGATTCCTTCGGAAAACAGGAAGGAGTAGAAGATCCAAATGGATCTTTGGGGGGGAAGGGGAGAAGGCAAATAATCGAGGAATGACATTCTGTGTTAAAAGCAGAGGTTTTTGGTCAACCTATCTACTTTCAGTTTCATCATTTCCTGAGAATCCTAATTTAGCCTCTGGTTGTGTCCTCTCGATTATGGCCTAAAAAGGCAACTACTTGGGTTTCTTGGAGTTGGACTGGCACCCACAGGAAGCCGGCATGGAAAGGGCTGGCTTTAGCCTGATCTGATCTCCAATGGGCCAGAGCCGCCTCCTTTCTCCTTAACCCGTTGCTGGCCTGCTGAGTCCCACAACTTCCCAGGACTTCTGAGGTTCCCTAGTCTGAGCCACGAGCTCTTTCCTGCAGACAGTTTTCGTAGTGCTGGTGTCGTTGCTGCCACGTGGGTACCCTGCTCAAGCGGCCGTGCACACCAGTGTACCCTCGGGGGCCATAAAAACACCCGGACAGATGTTCCTTTGCTCCCATAACTCCACTTGACAACTTATGTCAAGGTGGTCCATTAGATAAGAGGAAAAGAGCTAGTAAGCGGTATTTTTTTTTAAAATCACTTTGGAATATCATGCAGCCATTAAAAGTGATCACTAACGAGGCTTTGGGGTCAGGGGTCCTGGGTTCGAGTCCTCCTCCCCCCCAGCTGTGTCAACAACAGGTTACTTTCCTCTCAGAGCCTCTGCATTGTCCCCTGTAACAATGAAGCATTGGGATAAAAACCATCAAGAAGCAGACTATGGCCCTGTGGGGAAGTGGTCAGAGTGAGGAGGGAAAATACAAAATGTGAAACTCCCTGCCTGCGATAGTTACAAATCAAGTGTTTCTATGAGCCAGGACTAGAAGGGACCATTAAAAAAAAAGAGGGAAAACTAATTTTTGTGGGGAGAGTGTCAGGAATTTGGTGGTGCGTCTTTTTCTTTCATCTTGTAAACTGTTCTATTACACGCAGTTTTTAAAAAATTTCAGAGGCCGTTTAGCATGTTTCCAAGACAGGGCGGGGAGAAGTGGCGGGTGCTGGCTGCCGCAATCAGGCAGTCGCCTCCCTGGTGTCCTTTTTATAAAGCCCCTTCCTTCATTGCTCACAGCTCTGGACGGTGGCGGCTTGCTCCACCTGCATCCTTAGAGGTGAGAGTTAACCTGTGTGCTGGCTTCCCCGCCAGGCACACAAGAGTCAGCAGCCACTGGGGCCCAGGAGCCTCTACCTGACACAGGTGGAAACAGGAACTCAGCTGCAGCCCTGTGGCCCCCAAATCCTTGAATGTGGATGTTCCTGTCCAGGCCTGGTGAGAAGGCTCTTGAATAGAAACTCCATTGTTTATCGTGACCTCTGCAGCTCTCCCCACTGGTCTAGCCCCATGTATTGATCTGGGCACTGCTGCTAACCCACATCATTCCGGCAGAGTCGCTGAAACCAAACGGCTCTGTCCTTCGCCTGGTCAAGCAGCCGTGTTTAATGAAAAGTCCTGCTCAGAGAGAGGTGCTGAGGCCAGTGGGGACTCCTCAAGCCCACTGTCCAGGGGTGGCTTGGCCTTGCTGGAGGCAGAGGGCTGCAGCCCGATTCAGCTCTGAGGGGGCGGGGTGTACCCCTCCCTCTTATAGGAAGTATGGCTTGGCCTGCAAATCTCAGATAGCTATCAGAGGTAGACAGTGCTGGCCTGTACCTGCCCCCTGTCCCCCCACTGAGGCCTGAGGGTAGGGTAGAACCAGGAGCTGAAGGCGGGGGGTTGGGTGGAGTCTTCCCCTGCTACCTGCTGCAATGTTCATGGCCTCCAGTGCAGGCTCACTGATGAAAGGGCCTGGCAGGGCCCTTACCCCAGATTCCCAGGGTAGGCCAAAGGCCAAACGCCCAGGGCCTGCAACCTGGAGGCAGCCCGTATACTCTTTGCTCTAGGTTCCCCCAGGGTTGGAGTTGCTGGGGTGAACTGGAGTTTGATGAGGGCCAGAAGTCGTTCTGCCATCACTGAGGGATCACTCACTGTTGACGGTCTCAGGCCGAGGGAGTAAGAATGTTGGATTTCACCCTGCTCTGCTTTTTTTTTTTGCGGTACGCGGGCCTCTCACTGTTGTGGCCTCTCCCGTTGCGGAGCACAGGCTCCGGACGCGCAGGCCCAGCGGCCATGGCTCGCAGACCCAGCCGCTCGGCGGCATGTGGGATCTTCCCAGACCGGGGCACGAACCCGCGTCCTCTGCATCAGCAGGCGGACTCTCAACCACTGCGCCACCAGGGAAGCCCTGCTCTGCTTTTTGACAGACCACGTGGTCCATACGAGGAAGGCTCATTCTCGGCCTCCCTGGCTGCCTGATAATGCCCAGTAAACGTCTGCTGAATGTTGTGGGACGCGTTCCCCGTACCGCCCGTGCTCCCCTCAGCTTACTGACAGTTTCAGCCCAGCCCCAATGTTAGCCTGACTTCTTTTGCACGACCCCAGGCACAAGTGTGCTGGGAAGAGGCCAGGCCTGGGGACCAGGCAGATCTGGGTTAGCCCATAACTGGGCCTGGCAACTCTGGGCAAGCGACTTGCCCTCTCTGGACTGTTTCCTCACTTGTAAACTGGGGAAAATAAGAGCTTTTTTTCCCAGGGTGACTGATGGTTAGGTGAGGTTGGGAATAAACCAAACTTGATGTTGGTAGGTAGGTACTTAATGATTGGCCCCTTCCACCCTTCTCTTGGAGTGATCTTGTAAAGGGTGCCTTCACCGGACTGGGTTGGTGGAACTCCTGACGAGCAGTGGACTTGGAGTTTTGGGGGACAGGGTTGACGTGAATCCCTTTTTGCATATCGATGGGAGATTGACCTCTCCTTTCCGGGTTTCAAGTCTGAGGAACCAGCAGCCAGGGAGGCCCTGTGCTCAGTGATTGTTGCGAGCTCTCGAGCACGGTGGTGACGTGATTGGGGAGATCGGTTTGGGGACCCTGGGTGCTAGGACTTTGCAGAGGGCGACTGGCCCATGGTCAGATGGACGGCAGAGAGGCAGAAGACAACTGGTATTTACTCTGGCACAGAGAAGCCTTTGATTTGTTTGAACAGACTGGCCAGTGTGGAGGTGAGGACGGCTGGATTTGGGCCTGTCTGGCCTCCAGACCCACCCGGAAGATGAGGCTGGCCAGGTGGTCTGCAGCCATCCCATTCCTGCCTTGTGTGCTGCTGCCTAACTCTGGGCCCTGCCTGCTTCTTCTGGGGGTGGTCCTTGCAGGTGGATGGTGCCCCTTGGTCCCCCAAGAGGGGCTGCCAGGGTTTGCTTGTGCTGCGAATGTAAACAAAGCCCCTGGCTGAGCTTGCTGGGGAGGCTGCCAGGCTCTGCCGCTTGGATTTGCCTTCCCTTGTGGTGGGTGGGAGCTGGCAGATTTCCTAGAAAACAGCCTCTCCTGGAGTGAGTCCAAGGGAGCCCCTCAGCGTTGATCTGGAAACCATTTAATGAGCCCAGATAAGAAGGCCTGGGCAGCCCAGACTTTCGCTTTTGTTCTCTGCCTCCCAAGCCTTCAGCCTCCTTGGCATCCAAATTCCTGTTGGGATCAGGAAGCATGAAAGACTGTGAGACTCTGGGTTTGGATCTGGGGTCCTCCTGGCTTCCTGGGCCTGGGGAAGGAGCCTTGATCTCACAAGGGAAAAGCTTCCCGGTGTCATGAGCTAGTCAATGAGCTTCTGGGTTGTTCCTCTGGTGGCTGTGGGCTGGCTCTGTCCTAGACCAGGGTTTCTTTTTCTAATTTAATTTAATTTAATTTTTAATTTTTATTTATTTTTTGGCTGCGTTGGGTCTTCGCTGCTGTGCGCAGGCTTTCCCTAGTTGCAGCAAGCAGGGGCTACTCTTTGTTGTGGCGCGCAGGCTTCTCATTGCGGTGGCTTCTCTTGTTGTGGAGCACGGACTCTAGGCAAGCAGGCTTCAGTAGTTGTGGCACACAGGCTCAGTAGTTATGGCTCGCGGGCTCTAGAGCACAGGCTCAGTAGTTGTGGCGCACGGGCTTAGTTGCTCCGCGGCATGTGGGATCTTCCCAGACCAGGGCTCGAACCTGTGTCTCCTGCATTGGCAGGTGGATTCTTAATCACTGCGCCACCAGGGAAGTCCCTAGACCAGGGTTTCTTAATCCTGCTTTTGGTTCACTCAAAGCAGCTGTCCTCCCTGCTGATCCCAGCCTGAGCCTCTGAGCAGGAATAAGTACTGTGGTTAGACTATGGGAGACCACAGAGACCAGGAGTCCTTCTTAGGTAACTCTGGACTAAACCCCTTACCTCCAGAGAGCTTCTGTTTCCTCATCTGTAAAATGGGATGATAACACGTACTTTACCCACTTTACAGAGTTGTTAGGAGGAGGATCTTCTGAGATAGTGAAGTGTGTGTGATAGTATTTCATAAACTAAAACCACTCAGATAAGAGGGATTATTTTATCTTTCTTTTGCAAATCAGCTTCAAAAAAGGCAAACACACATGGACTTATGTTCTCCTCGCCCATAAATTATGAGCGTTGCCTTTTTACATTAGTGCCTCAGAAGGGAAGCACTCATTACTTTCCACGATGTGTCCTGGAGCCTGACTTCTTTTCTTTTCGCCTTATTTCTTGGGGCGATGGAATTAAAATCTGTTGGCAACATATTGGTGTTGTGTTTTCTTCTCTTGGTTGACTCCGTGAAATAAGGAAAAGTTTTTTAAACTGGAGCCTTCCACTCTGTGCACTTGTAGTCAGTTGCCTTTTTTGGGTTAACTAGAAATGTGTTCTTGTTGGAAGTCCTCTTAAACTGTGTGGTCACTTTCCTGCCTTAGCAGGTATAGCTTAGTGTGACTCTAATTACATCTGTCTGAGACTTATTATGCATATCATTTGGCACAATCGTTTATAGATTTGTTTGTGCATCAATCCTGGGATACATCTTACCATTAATTCCTTACAGAATCTCTGATATCAACTTGTTTTTCCAGTGATGTACATCTTTCTCCCGAAAGTAGAGGGCGAGAAAATTTTGACCAATTGTACGATCTGGTCATATATAACTTTACTTATTATAATGCTGTATAGTTTGCAAACACATGACGCGAGTGATTTCTTTGTGGCTGGTATAGTTGTAGCTAACGTTGTATCCTTTTTTTCTCCCGGTCCTGGCTCTAAGTCACCATGGCGCAGCAAGCTGCCGATAAGTATCTCTATGTGGATAAAAACTTCATCAATAACCCGCTGGCCCAGGCCGACTGGGCTGCCAAGAAGCTGGTATGGGTGCCTTCAGACAAGAGTGGCTTTGAGCCCGCCAGCCTCAAGGAAGAGATGGGTGAGGAGGCCATCGTGGAGCTGGTGGAGAACGGGAAGAAGGTGAAGGTGAACAAGGATGATATCCAGAAGATGAACCCACCCAAGTTCTCCAAGGTGGAGGACATGGCGGAGCTCACGTGCCTCAACGAAGCCTCGGTGCTGCACAACCTCAAGGAGCGCTACTACTCAGGGCTCATCTACGTAAGTGAGCGGGGCTGTGCACGGGTGGGAGATTCCAGGGCTCATCTACATAAAGTGGGCGGGCTCTGCACGAGAGGGAGGCTCCAGGGCTCATCTACATAAAGTGGGCGGGCTCTGCACGGGAGGGAGGCTCCAGGGCTCATTTACATAAGTGAGTGGGGCTGCAGGCGGGAGGGAGGACGTGCCGAGGAGATACACTGACTGGTGTTAAGTGGAAAAGTCCTCCTTTATAGACCAGCTTCGCCCAGGCTTCTAATATGGCAGGTGGGAAGGATTGAGGCCCAGAGAGGGTAAGGGACTTATGCAGAGTCACACAGCCAGGTGCTGGCAGGCCTGAGACTGGAACTCAGGTTTCAGTATCTCTGTCTTTCTTGATGAAAATATTGTATGGACCAAATTAAAAGCCCCTGTCCCTCGGGGTATTAACCACTTAAATTCAGCATTAGTGACCTGCAGAAAAACAAACAGCCTTAAAGGAAGCATTGCTTGTCTGTGGAGGGGAGATGGGAGCTAAGTGCTGTTGTCTGGGAGTGGGACTCTCCCCTTGGCATCGTCAACTGCTTACGTTAGAACCACTCCGCTGGCTCTAAGAAATGGGTCCTGCTCAGCAAAGCAGAGTGATTCAGGTCATGGGAATTGGAGCCTCCAGGATCTGGTTCCAGTCTTGGCCCTTCCTGACCATTTGACATGGCTATGTGGGGCCTCACTTCCTCATCTATGAGGAGTCGTGAAAGCATTGTAAAGCACCAGCCAGCCCTGGGCTCGTGGAGAGCCTCGGCTCTGTAGCTGCTACCTTTTGTCGTAGGTGAAGGTAGTTCCGACCCTCTGCTCGGCCTTTTATGGGTGTCGCTGTTCAGCTTGGGTCCTGTTAGAGCATTGTTGAGTGTGAAACAAGTCGGTGGCCTGCACTTGCCTATCAGCTGGCTGCAAACGGAAATATTAGGAAAGTGCGTTCGATGTTAGTTGCTTCATCTCTCAGAGTGTGGGTTTTACTCTAGGCAGGCAGGGACCTGCGCCTACAACTCGTGGGCAGGACCAGAGCCTTTTCTCCAGAACTCTTCAGCTGGAGGCGTTAGGCCTTAACTCCCGTTTTTGCTTCTTTGCTGGCATCTCCCGTGCGCAGATCCTCCTGCTTCAGTCCAGCCTCCTCCTTGGCATCCTCACCAAAAGGAAGTCGATTGTCTGTGCAGTTGCCCTAATGGAGACCCCCAGCAGGTGCAGAGCTGCGGGGAGATCAGAGCCGCTCGATGGGGCTGCCTGGGCAGGGGGCGCTGCCTCATTCACAGGCCCTCTCCCTGCACACGCTGTCCCAAATTGCGACCCCGGGAGCCTTTGTGCGGTGTGTCTGCCTGGCGTTGTGGGGAGCGTGGCTAATTCTGCGCCACAGCTGCTCTGTCTGTTTCTTTGGTGGGGGGAGGCCCGGGGGCAGGGGGCAGTCGGGCACAAAGAGCTTCTGTGGCCCGTGAATGGAGCAGCTCCCTGGTGTGGCCGTGTGGGAGCAGAGCCACTTGTTCAGTGTCTGCGCCTCCACGGGCCTCCAGCAGGATGAGCTCACAGTACAGCCCCTTCCTCCCACCTGAGCTGCAGTGCTCATTCCTCGGGGCTTAGTTTCATCATCCACTGATTTGATGGGATTAGCCCAGAGAACTTTGAGGTCCTCTTGAACCCCGCCATGGGACCATCTGCCCACCCAGCTGTCAGAAAGGCTTGTCCTAGTAAAACCCAGGCCCCTTCTGCCGCCACCACCAGCTGTTTCCAAACATCTGGCCCCGTGGCACGCCCTAAATGTGTGGCCACGTTGTCCTTCGCTTTCATCGGGCTGGATTTCCTAGAGTGTGGGTTTTCTCAAACCCCAGGAACAAAGCTCACTTGTTTCTGAGCTCCTGGGGTGACCTCGCTGCTCCCTGGCCTGCTATCTCAGCCCCACCCGACAGTCACGGAGGGAAAACCAGAGGTTTCCCGCCGTGCTCCCGTCTTCCCACAATACCCGAGCTGCAGGTTGCCCACACCTCGTGCAGACTTCTCTGCTTCGGAGCTTTCCTGGCACCCCTGGAGAGAGTAGTTGGAGGGAGAACAATTGACTGATGATCCCAGGAAGAAGGAAACTCAGGGCCCTGCGTCCCCTCCTCTACGCAGAAGAGGCAGTCAGGCACCCTTGTTCATTTCCAAGGTCATCTGCTCTTTTGCACGGGGGCCGGTGCGTGGTTGGTGGGTCCTTCCCGAGCTCTGCTTTCAACTTCTGCTTGAAAAGTCCAAGACCTGTAGCCCTTGGCCGGTGCTGGGAAGGGCCTCTGTGCTCCCGACTGGTTCCTGTGTGGACCCTGTCTTTGGATTCAGCCACAAGATCCCCCCTTAGTTTGGGCGAGACTGGAGTGGGCAGGGTGGAAGGGACTGGATTGACACATACCCAGCCCCTCAGATGTTGCCTGCTGTTGGATCGGGGGGCAACACTGTGGACAGTGAGGGTCGAGGCCACCTGTAGCAAGGGAAACAAAAAGATGTGAGGAGTTCGGAGAACCAAGGAGGTCTGCACTGGGGGGATTGTGGAACCTAGGTCTGCTCCCAGCTCTGCCAGGAACTGCCTCGTGGCCTTCAGCCATCACTCAATAGTCGGGGCTGCAGGTGTGAGTCATGGCTTATGGGCCTCGCTTCGCCTGGCTTCTTCTGGGCCTGTGGCCTGTTTTCCTAGGGAGAAGGTGCTTGGGTTGCTCCAGCGACCTAAAGAAAGCTGTCCCCCCACAATGAGCACCCGTCACCTGGGTGGTCTCAGGGGGTCTCGCCCAGCTATTAGGAGCCTTTTTTTTCTTGTCGGGGAGAAGGATCTTGAAAAAAAAAAATAGCGGGAAAATTATTAGAAAAAGAGGACACTGAAGAAAGGCAGAGCTGCCTAGACTGTTGCCACCAGAAACTGCTTTCCTGACCTACTCTGAGCCTCTCTCCACGGCTGTGCTGGGTGCTGTGATCCGCATAACCACTCAGTGAGGATCAACTAGTCTGCGTGTGCCCATTTTACAGATTGAGAAATGGAGGGAGGGGGAGGTTAAGAAACTTGCCCTTACTGAGGTTTGACTCTGGGGTCTGATTTTAACCTAGTCATCTCAGACTTGGGGTATTGGGTATATTCTCGGGAGCCTCACGTGGAGTGTTGACGAATTGGGTTCCCCTTCAAGAGGAGACCTGAGTCTTGGAGAAGGCTCACAGGGGACATGAAAGTGGTCTTTAAGTTTGTGATTTTTTTAAATTAATTTATTTTTATTTTATCTTCTTTTATTTTTGGTTGCGTTGGGTCTTTGTTTCCGCGCACGGGCTTTCTCTAGCTGCGGCGAGCGGGGGCTACTCTTCGTTGCAGTGTGCAGGCTTCTCATTGCAGTGGCTTCTCTTGTTGCGGAGCACGGGCTCTAGGTGCGCGGGCTTCAGTAGTTACGGCTCGCGGGCTCTAGAGCACAGGCTCAGTAGTTGTGGCGCACGGGCTTAGTTGCTCTGCGGCATGTAGGATCTTCCCGGACCAGGGCTTGAACCCGTGTCCCCTGCACTGGCAGGTGGATTCTTAACCACTGCGCCACCAGGGAAGCCCCGGTCTTTAAGTTTTCTAGAGATTTTCATGTGAGTGTCTCTGGAAGGTTCCAGGGAGAGAGGTATCTGTCAGCGATCTATTATCCCACAAAGGATCCTAGATGGTTGAGGAGTGCCATGAGTCTTTCCCAGTGCTGGGAAAGTTTAGGCTTGAATATCTCAGAGGGTCCTTAAGGGTAGAATAATTTGTATTTCCACACCGTTTGCTTGCTGCAGCCGAATCCTTTTCCCTTTGTGCATCTCTCACGATGCCAAACACATCTTTATCGTCCTTGGATCTGAGTTTCGTAACTGGACTCCTACTGTCCACGAAGCTTGCCCCAGATCTCGCCCGATGCACACGCTTGTCAACATGCACAGCTGGCAGCAGTGTTGCAGTCGAGGGAGGCTCCCCTCAACTGAAAGAGCAGAGATGGTGCTGGTGCCCCAGCGCCTCGGCAGGTCTGCCGGAGTGGGGCCCGGAGAACCAGGGGCTCCAGGGGGGGCTTTCACATCAGGCTGACTCGGGGTCCTTAGAGGCAGCAGGCGTCTTGCCACAAAGTGTGCACGACGTTGAGAATCAGACTTGCTAACCCATTCCTGTTTGCCGCTCTTTTCTTTCAGACCTACTCAGGCCTGTTCTGTGTGGTCATCAACCCTTATAAGAACCTGCCCATCTACTCCGAAGAGATCGTGGAAATGTATAAGGGCAAGAAGAGGCATGAGATGCCTCCCCACATCTACGCCATCACAGACACAGCCTACAGGAGTATGATGCAAGGTGAGTGCCGTGGCCTTCCCAGGGGCTGAGTCTTTACCTCTAGCCTTGTTGGCACCTTTGCAGGTGCTCCTTCACGGTGATCTTGTGGCTGCATTGGTGTTGATGGCACTGGTGAGGGGGCCGTGCATTGTGGAGGTCTGTAAGCCGTTGCGTGAGAGTCAAGACCAGTGGCTATCAAAGGAGATGTTTGTATGTTGATAGAATGTTCAAGAAGCTTTAAGAAATGCATTTCCTAATTATTTTCCCAATTTCTCATTCTTGTCAGGAGCTCCTGTGCCAGTCCTCTGACTTCCAGGTCCCCTCTTCCACCAGTTACTTCCTTTCCTTCATTCTTTTCACCTCTTCTCTTCTACACAGTTTGGAAACATGCTTGAGTTTTCACATCTTTAAAAAAAAAAACACACAAAGTCTCTCCTGGATTCTGTGCCCTACTGTAGGTTGTCTCTGCTCTCTCTCCCCCGTCATAGTGGAGCTTTTTAGAGGAAGTATCCGTGCTTAGCACCTCTGTTCAACACTTCTCAGCCACACTCCTTGCCCTGCACGTCATGCCCCCCATTCTGTCTGACAAAGGCCACCTCCCTTCTGTGGAGCTCTGAGCTCTTATCTTACTTAACCTCTCCCAGGATTGGACAGTCTTACCCACTTCCTTTTGAAAGCCCTTCCTTCCTGTGACTCTCTGGTTCCCCTAATCTCTGCCTTGCCCATCTGCATGCTTCTCCCCCGTTACACCTGGTGCTTCTCAAGGTCTCGTCCTCTGGGCCGTGGCCCATCCACTCGAGTGGTTTTGCCATCACTTTCCAGCTGAGGACTGGCTCTGTTAGCTGATTGCTGCCAGCCACTTGCTCCCGGCTGCCATTTATTTCTCCATCCACCCAGTCACCCAAGCCTGGAACCTGGCTCATCTTACACTGTCCCCTTTCTCTCTCACCCCTTTTTCCAAGCCAGTCAGCGCTCTCTATAGATTTTATCTCTTTTAACATTTCTGACCTCCTTCCCCCTCTTGTCTCTGTGGCCCTGGCCTTAGTTCAGGCCTCTACAATTTTTTGCCTGTACTATTGCTGTGCCTCTTAACCTTTGCTCTTAATAGAGCCCTCTCTCTGTGCGTCTATCAGAGAGTCGTCCTTCTGGAATGCAAATCTGATCAAACCCCTGATTTGAACTCTTGAAAAGTCTCCTCAATTGCCCCAGAGATAACCCTTAAACCCTCCAGCAGCATACGGTGCCCTTTGTAATTGGCCTGCTGCCTACCTCTCCAACTTGCTGGCTACATGGAACTCCTTGCATTTCTCCAGTAGGCCTCTCTGCTTGAAGCCACCATGCCTGTTCCATCTGCCCCACAATACCTGGCAAGTCTCTAGTCTTTTGTTAAAGACACGACTGAAGCATTACTGCCAGCCTGGGAGGATGTCTGGGCTAGCCCTAGTAATACTTTGACTTAGGTGTGGACTGGGCCCAGGTTGCCTTTATATTCTCAGAGCTTAGTCAACTACCTAGCACAGGGCTATGTTCTCATATCTTGTATGGATAGTGGTTTTTCATGTCCTATTACATGGGCATCGTTTTTTTTTTGTTTTTTTTTTACTTTAAACTTTGTAGTCAATCTAGGCTGTGGTGGTGATGAGTCTTATCGTATTAACAACTTTGTCCCTGGTTTAGTGGTTTAAAATGGCAACATGTGGGTCTGTCTTGTACCATCCACATAGTGCTGTGGAAGGTGTTTCATTGCCAAGCTTGGTGAATTATGTAGGTTGTACACGTTTGGCCTACCCTTTGGCTCATGTTCACATCTATCAGAATTCGTTGAAGAAGCCAGCCCTTTAGTTTTAAAGTAGGATGTCTGTTTCAGAGTGCTAACTAGAACAGTCTGGTAGGAGAACATTCTGTGGGATTCCGGAAGAGCCTGAGTCTGTCTCTAGAGGTTATGAGTCAGTTTTCTCCTTGCTCTCATAATTGGCCTCATGCAGGAAGTGCACCCTGGAGTATTCTTGAGCTCCGCACGACTGAGTTAGGGCATGTTCCCACACTTGGATCCCAGACCTGAAAGGTTTTCTAGCAAGTGGGATTTTTCACTTCTTGCCAAGCCATTATGATAAGAATAATGTAGTGATGTACAGCATGGTGCCAGGAGTCGGAGTCTCTGGAACTGAACTGCCAGCCTTTTTTCTGACAATCTGTGGGACTTCTTCCCAAAGAGATTTCGCCCAATTATTGTGTGTTCAACAACCACAAAGAATTTTGAGGGGCAAAAGTCAGCGCTATAGGTTGGATATAATTGGGGGAAAAAAAAAGGGAGAGCTTGCAGAGGACTGGAGCTTTCCTTTGTGTTGATCAGGAAGTCTTGGCCATAATGGAATGGCCTTGATGGGAACTGAGGAGCCACCCCAAATTATGAGGGTGAATGGGTGGGTGTTTTCATCTTTTGGACATCTGTAGGCACAGGAAACCTAAGGTCTTGTTGCTTTTTAAAAATTATCTGTGTGGGTGCTGGGTCCGTGTACTTTCTAAACCTCAATCTGAGAAGTTTTTGCCCATTTCTGCTTCATGTTAGACTCGGTGCAGCTCTTCAGCCCCCATGTTGACCGAGGACGTTTCCAAGTTCCCTCTTGTCGCACACAGTTGACCCGCAAAGCAATCAGCAACAGATTTCTTGTTCTTGGGACAGGGAGGAAGTTAATTAACAGAAGTTGCCCCTGTTAGGACAAGATGGTTCACCAGTAAAGGAAGTTCTCGAGCGGAGCCTTTGGTGCCTGCCCTGAGTCAGGTATGGACAGTGGAGCCTTGGGGTCTGCAGGCTGTTAGAATCAGTGCCTCTCTTTTGGAGAGCGTGTCTTACTTATTAGCACATGCTGCCCCTCTGGCTTGGGGGAACACAGGTCTGTTCTCTGACACTTACATCCTAAAAGCCACAGCCAGACAGTTCCTTTTCTGCTTTTTTTTAGGGAGGAACTAGAAAAAGATTTCCTCCCTGAGCTGGCTGTGGCTTATGACATACTAGCATTTATTCTGCCAAATAGGGGAGTTGGTGGCTTTGTCTGGAGACTTTTATGAGATGAGCTCTTTGACTTCTAGGGACCTCCCTCCGTCTTTCATCTCTTAAATGCTCTGGTTTGCCTGTAAGTCCTGATTTATGCCTGCAGTCTTGCAGTTAGTATTAACACTGCCCTCTCTCACTTTCAGAAGCGCTCCCGTTTGGATGATGAATTATATGGTTACTTTACCTGTTTGTCGGACGAAGCCAGGGTTTCTCAAACTTGGCACCATTGACGGTTTGGGGCTGGATATCCATTCTCTGTTTTTTTTTTTGGGGGGGGGGGAGTTTGTCCCGAGCATTACGGGATGCTTCACAGCATCCGGGCCTCTACGCACTCGATGCCAGCAGCACCCTCCCTCTGCAGTTGTGACAACCAAAAAGGCCCCTAGGCATTGTTACCAAATGTTCCCTGGGGGGCAAAATTGTCCCCACTGCAGAACCCCTGGACTAAGCATTGCAGATTGGTTTTATTCTAAGTGTCAGCTCCCATCAGTAGTGCCTTGCCTAACCCTGTGTTGACAAAGGATCTGAGACTCAGTGCCAAGGAATGCTGGGATGGATTAGTGCTGTCTGCCGTGGGCACAGGTTGGGGCATGGCAGTATATGGTAGCCTGGATTAGGCCATGGAGGTAGGAGATTGGAAAGTGCCAGAATACTAAGAGGTTGAGTACATTACTCTGGCACTGGAGGCGATGGCAGTCCAGGTGGAGAGACAGACATGTTTGTACACAGGGATCTGTGGCCAAAGCTGTCTAACAGGACGAGTTGCCACCTCCACCCGGTGCCAGCGTGACTGTGGCAGGTGTCGGCTGTCTTGGGAATTCAGAGGAAGGTGTGGCCGCCGAGGCCTAGGGTGGTCGGAATGGCACCCTGGAGGTCGGCTCCTGTGGAAAGCCTGGCAGGTATATGTCAGTAAATGGTTGCAGCACGGCCCAGACGTGCCGGCCCAGTCTTGTTTGTTTTAATCCTCAGCCTTGGGTTTAATTAAAGTTGCGGTAACCTGGTACGTTCACCCTCCCAACCCTGGCTTTCCCGTTTGGTTAATTTGTTGTCCTGGGCATTACTGGGTCTTCCTACCTTGTGGTTGAACCGATCCTCAGGATTCTGTAAAGCGCGGAAGGCCGGGAAAATGAGAGAGCGGGAGGCAGACGTCTGCCCTGCGGGGACAGGGTACCCAGGGCTGCCCGGGGAATTCGGGAGAAGCAGCATCGTCGGCCCTGCGGGGACAGGGTACCCAGGGCTGCCCGGGGAATTCGGGAGAAGCAGCACGTGGTCTGTCAGACGCACGGCTAGGTGGGGAAAGGGCGCTTCTGACTTCCACCCTCCGTGGGAAAGAGTGTGTGTGTTCTCACAGGAGAACTGGCCAGTTGAAGAATTTGAGCTCAGTTATCTCCCCAGGAATAGAAGAAAAAGACCCTCTTTGTTAATTAGTTAGAATGCCAGGTTTGGTTCACTTTCGGTGACTTTATGGTATTTTAATGAGCTCCCAGCATTTCTGGGGGAGTGGCAGCAGGGTCTGCTCTCATTCCAGACCTAAACTAATCCAAGAACTATTTAACCCTTCGCTCTGCACTAATCCCACCTCTGCTTCTCAGCGGAAGCTGCCCCAGGAGTGGTTGGTCACCAAGGGCCCGGTGAGTGTCCACATGCCTCTTGGTGCTTGACTAACCTTTTCGGGTAAACGAGGAAGGGCAGAATTTGAGCGTTCTCTTCACATCTGAGGACGATCCTCCTGCATCACAGGTAAAGGGACAGGCCCAGAAACATTAACTAACTTTGCCCAAAGGCCCACAGAGAGCCAGCCCCAGACACCCGGTCTCCCGACTCCCGCCCTGGTGCCCATCCTCCAGGGTGCCGTGGGTCCTCCTTCACCCTGGCTGGTGTTTGGAGGTATGCTCCCGTCCTGCTGGCTGGTTAGGGCCGGAGGGGCCCTCCTGCCCCTCTCTCTTCGTTCTCCCGGCCCTGCCGCCTGTTGCCCCTGTGAAGCTGTCTGCCCTCCAAGGTCTTTCTGAGGAAAAGCTCCATGTTGGGGAGGTGCTAGGTAGTGCTTCGAGGGTCCAGTAAACCCATGCCTTTGAGCAGACTCACCAGGACAGGCCGCCGAGGAAGCCGCGGATGTGATGATTCCACTTAAGCAGGAATGTGCCGGCCAGGAGGCTAAGGCCCTGCCAGGGAGCCCTGCCAGCCGGCGACACACAAAGGCCCCGCTGTCTGAGGGAGGCCTGGAGGCAGCAGCTCACCCCGAGGGCTGCGCTCTGTCACCCCTGCCACACGGTTACCCCTGCCGGCCGGCCATGCTGGACGCAGCCCCTCTGGGGCCTGCTGGGGGCGGGGGCGGCCTGGGAGGCAGGCAGGTACACTGCAGCAGGAGCGTGAGGGCCCAGCACCTGGGGGCCCACCTATCTCGAGGGCCGCCTTGACAAATGACACAGCCCTTCTGGAGTAGGTCAGCAGAAGGAGTCTGCCGGGTCTCTCTCGGCCTTAGCTTAAGGGAGAAGCTTGCCTTGTGACCCAGAAGTGTGCAGAAAAGAGAGCGTGGGGTTCAGACTGGTCGGCGTCCAGCTCTGTCACGTCCTGACCGACTGGGGTCCACTTTGGGCCTTCACTTTCTCATCTGCTTCTTGGCCGGATAAACGTACTTGGCAGGTTTACTGTCAGGATCAAACAAGGGGCCGTGCGTACGGTTCCTGGCCTGTGACAGGTGCCCATTAGAAGGTAGCAGTGGGACCTGGAGATGCAGTGTCTTGACTGAACAGTCCCTGCCTTCTGCAAGACCTGCACACGGCGTATCCCGTCCATCCACGCTCCCATTTGCGTGATGAAAGTGATGACCAAGTGCTTCCTCAGGTGGCTTCTTAATCTCCTCGGTGAGCATCCTCCCAGAGGCCAGGCTCTGGGTACCAGCACATACAGGAAGTGGCTTGTTGTAGCTGATTCCCTGTAGTGACCGTGTGATACACAGGTGTGCAGTGGCCTCTAGCTTGTCTGATGTGGTCCATGGGCCTCAGATGGCAGCACGAGGCCTTGGGGTCGATGTGGCCTCGGGGGTCTTCAGGAGAATGCTGTGCATGCGAGAGACGGTTCCTCCGTGGCACTGGAGTCGTCCTCTGTTGATGTGCTGGTGGGCTACCAGAGGGGCGTCATGACAGGCAGCCCTTGGCCCCCTGCCCCAACACCGAAGCCCGGACAAGGAGGCTGCTTGGTCAGGCCCCCCCAGAAGGGAAGTCGGCCCACGGAATGAGGCTACTTAATTGTGGTCATGCCTGTCAGTCTCATTTCTATATAACGGTCTTTCTAGAAGAGGAATCTGTGGTTAATGGGTCCTTTTCAAGGATTCAGCTTTCGGCTTGCTTTTTTTGTTTTGTTTTTAATCCAAGCCAACAGGGCGGCTCTGCTTTGCTCTGGGCCGGCTGAAGTGGGAAAGGAGAAAGAAGTGACCTCTTGGAACCTGAAACTTCGGCAGTGGTCGAGAACTTGGGCCCATGTCTCTGTTACTGTAACCCCCCTCGCCCCAACAAACAAACAAACAACAAAAACTCACCTGCATAGTCTCTAATGGCTGAGCTGCTTTTTGCTTTTTTTTTTTTTTTGCAGTACGCAGGCCTCTCACTGCTGTGGCCTCTCCCGTTGCGGAGCACAGGCTCTGGATGCGCAGGCTCAGTGGCCATGGCTCACGGGCCCAGCCGCTCCGTGGCATGTGGGATCTTCCCGGACCGGGGCACGAACCCGTGTCCCCTGCATCGGCAGGTGGACTCTCAACCACTGCGCCGCCGGGAAGCCCTGCTTTTTGCTTTTAACTTCCCTGGCCTAGTTCCTCTCTCACTACCTGCTGAACACTGCCTAGCAGCTCGTTTTTCCTGTTTTCTCAAGTTCTGGCCCTGAGACCCCAGGAGAGCATGTCCTGGTATGTCAGGGCTGAACATTGGTGCATTTGGAGAAACGGGTTGCTTTCTTCCCCTGCCTGATTTCTGGAATTAAGCTATCAGAAGAGAACAAAGTAAATTCCCTAAAACTAGAGAGATAAAGAGAGCTGAGAGTCTGCAGGCCTAAAAGTCAGGATAATGTAAGTGGCTTCTGTAAAATCCCTTTAGTCTTGACCAAGGCTAATGGCCCAGTATCGACCTTTGTAATAAATTCTGTTCTTCTAGCAAACAGCGCTGACTGGGGCTCGGGGTGCCATTCCAGCTGGGCTTCCTGACTCTTGTCGAAGAGCTGGTCTCTCCAACACGAGCTGGACCGCAAACGCAAATAGGGCAGAGCTCTAAGCTGAAAGCTAAGAACAGAAGCCCTGTTCCAGGAGCAAAATCTGGCCCAACAGTTACCAGCCCATCTTTTATTTCATTTGAGCGCCCTTCTCAAGGCGACCGGAGCCACTGGCTTCTGCAGGGAGCATCTTCACGTGCCACCGTGGTTCGTCTCCTAGCATTTGTGTTCCTGGTTCTCCAGGTTTGACCGAACCTGGGAATGGGACATTCGCAAAGCCTGCTGTCCTCCTTGGAGGGCTGTTTGTGCTCCGACTTGGAGCCAAGTTTGTCCTGAGCTTTGCCTGGCGGTGTCCATCTCATTTCCTGCTCGTGTCCCTTTGTTCTTCCTTCCTGTCCTCCCCCGAGAGCCCAGCCCTCTGCAGAGCTGTGACCTGTGGCTTAGTGCTCTCTGTACCAGACTCAGCCGGGGCCTCCTCCTGCCTGTCTTTTCTTTTCCCCGAGGGATTGTTTCAGAGCAGGGCAGAACTGGCCTCGGGGGTTGTCAGGTGCCCCCCGTGTCCTCGTGGCCTTTGCAGTGGGCCGTCTACACTCACACGTGGCTTTGGAATCTCCCTCCATCCTGGAAGGCTTATCCTCGGCAGCAACCCCACATGGAGTTTTTGCTTCCGGCCCTGCCCGCAGGAAGGTGGATGAACAACGAGCAGTGGTTTGGGCACGTTTGCCTGTGCGTTGGGAGCCCACCTGTGTGAGCCGCCGGGTGCGTTTTGGCCAAGAGAGGGCTTGTCGGGGGCCTCGCTTGCCCCCAAACAGAATGAAAGAGCAGTCCCTCGGGCTTCTTCCTAATTGTCAGGGGTGCTGGTTGGGGAGGGCTGCCCGATCTCTGTCTCCTGTACCTGGGTTTCAAACCCCGACCCTACCCCGGGGAGCACGTGGGTGGAGGCAGTGGTTGGGGCCAGCTGGCTTCTGGCCTGGAAGCTGCTGACTGAGCGTCTGCTTGGTCCGGGCCCACCCTTGTACCTGGCAAGAATGTTGCTGGTGCCCACGCCGTGTGCTTGGGAGCCACTGGCAGGCTTTCCTCCTCGCTGGCTGACCGCGGTGCAGGCAGGCAGGCAGGCTGCCTGGGCTCCGCGACACGAGGCCGCTGAGGCGTGGCACCAACCCGCAGCCTCTGCTAGCAGGAAGCATTATTTTGCACCTGCTTTTCCTCACCTCTCTGTTTGCTTCCCAAGCGCTTGTAACCCAAGCTCGTGAGTTGGGCTGGCTTTGGAGAAAGTGGCAGACAGCTTGCGAGGCCGGTGTGACGCATCGTGAGTGGGGATGGCCCGTTCCGCGCAGCACTGAGGCGGGGCTGCCGGTGGCACAGAGGGCCCTGCCCTGTGGGAGCAAAGTGGGGAACTAGGCAGGCATCTGGAGGCCTGGGTTCTTAGCCCAGCTTACGTGACTTTGACCAAGTCATTGGGTTTCTCGGGACTTGGTGTCCTGACCTCTAGATGCAGGTGATTGGACTGCGTGCTCTCTAGAGCCTTCCCAGCCTCCAGGGTCTGAGCTCAAACCCACAGGTCTCCCCATGTTTTACACCTGGCGAAGTGCTTTGCATTTTGGCCCATTGGGACCAAAGTGCTGCCCCGGAGTTTGCCCCAGCAGCCCGGGGCTCCCATCCCAGGTGACACGGAGCAGGGGTCCCACAGGGGTCTGCTGTGCAGTTTTCGCAAGACAACCCCCTTGGTGGTGGACAGTCTGAGGCCCGCTGGCCATGGGTCGTGCCGTCTCTCACCCCACGCAGGTGTGTTGTCCAACCTGTAGCTGCCCTTGCATTCGTTTTTGCTTGGCCCGTATGCACGGCTGTCAGTTCTCGAGAAACCCGGCTGACCTGAAGACAGGTCCCGTGGGCAGGACCCTCTTCCAGGTGCCCCCAGAGAGCAGCCCCGCGGCAGCTCGGCAGGTGTTATCTTAGTGAGCGCTCTAG
Source organism: Delphinapterus leucas (assembly GCF_059928025.1). NCBI lineage: Eukaryota > Metazoa > Chordata > Mammalia > Artiodactyla > Monodontidae > Delphinapterus > Delphinapterus leucas. The sequence continues at coordinate 91,061,155 of NC_143139.1, read as the reverse complement.
TGAGTCAGCCCTGGGCAGCCGCTGTTGGTGAACCGGGCCCGTTCCCTTCCTCCTGTTACTTCCTGTCAGGGCTGATGTCACATTGCGGCTGAGCAAGCCTCGTGGCCTTTTATGGACAAGAATCGGCAGCTCCTCTCACAGAGGAAATGAGCCAGAAGGCCCCTCGCATAAGCCCGTACCTGGGCCAAAATACCTGCGGTCAGGGCTCCCCTCCGCCCACCTGTGCCGGGGCCTTCTGAGCTGGCTGGAAACACCTGTCTGTTTGGACATCGGAATCGGCTCCAAAAGGCCTCAGGGCTTTTGGGGTTTAAAATAAAATCAGGGCAGGGAATGGCCTCATCACCGAATATGTAACTTAAAAGCTTTCTCGCTGTCGTCATTCCGAGGAGGCTGCGCAGTGGGGGAGCTGGGAGGTGCAAAGGGCTGGGGTCATTAAGGACAGTTTCCAAGCGCCTGCACTGTGCCTCACGCTTCAGGCACCCGTATCATTCGGTCCTAGGAGTGGCCCTGCCCTCTGATTCCCCAGAGGCCAAGGGGCCAGGCATCCCGAGGGGCCGTGCAGAGCGAGGATCGTGCCCCGGGCTCTAGGGCGCGCAGCCACTGGCTTTCTTCTCTCCGCCGCTGCTCCAGACACATGGACTGGTGGTTGTAAAGTGTGCTCGCAGGAACCCCATCTCCACTGCCCAAGCAACTCTGATTTTTATCACCTGCTCTTCATATTAGGGACTCAGGAAGATTTTTATCCTGAGGAAAGGCTGCTGCTGCTTCTAAAAGAGTTGAAAAAAGCCCTGAAGAGATGCGTATTCTGTCTCAACCCCATCCCCGTCAAGTCAGTACCAGGGCAGGAGGGGTTCAGGGGCCTAAGTCAGGCTAACGTCTTCATTCTGCGGGGAGCCTGTTTCCCAGAACAGGGCTGTCTTTGGTGGGCGCACTCCCCTGGTTCTGGGCTGTCGGGTTCCTGTCTGTCTGTCTGTCTCCTCTGTTGTGGAGGAAGGAAGGGTGTTTTCAAATAAGCCTTCGGTCCACGTAGACCCAAATAAGGACTTGAGCGAACAGTGGAGTGGTCTCGACTCTCGAGGGTCCGTGTCCTGAGAGCTGACCATGTGGGGAGTGAGCGTTAAGGAGGGTCCCAGCCAGAATGCTCTGGGGCTCTGGTAGAGTAAACTGCGCCAGGCGGAGAGCCGGCTGGCTGCTGAGAATTCCCTCCACCCCCTACCCAGAAGAGATGCTTCTGAGCTCAGGAACCGAGCAGAAGTGTGCTGAGACAGGCTTGGGCAGACCAGGGACAGCGCCTGCTTCACCTACCTCCTAAGAGATTACAGACCCAAACCCACTGTAAAAACTGCGAAGACCGACGCTGGGGGCCACAGTGTCATTCATGGTGGGCAGGTGGATTCGGGGGCACCCGCTGGTGGGGGCAGAGTTGAGGAAATCAGAAAGGCCTCCCATCACTTTTCCTCTGTGAAAGCATTTGCCCAAATGAATGTTCTGGCAAAGCAAATTAAGGTTTCTTTAAAGTGTAAAATGCAAGGATTGGAGGGTTTCCTTTTACGCCGTGTTGACAGTGGTCACTTGGCTTCAGGAATTGGAGGTGGAAGGTCAGAGGGGAGGGAGAGCTGGAGATGGTGGGGTGGATGGAGGTTACATGAGGAGTTTGGGTCTGAAATTGGGATTCGAAGCGTGTGCAGGCCTGTGTGTATGTGCGTGTCTGTGTGTGTGCACCCACAGGCGTGTGTGTCTGTGTGTACATGTGCCTGTGTGCATACACACGTGTCTGTACATACTCCTAAGCACGCCTGTGTCCGTGTACATGCACTGTGTGCACGCGTGTCCACGTCCCTGCGTGTGCGCACGTGGGTCTGTGTGTGTGCCCACATGTGTGTGTTTGGGGGCTCTGCTTCCTGTTGTTCAGCAGTTCAGCATCGGACTCCTTCTCACACAATCAGAGGAATTCCAGCCATCCCGGGGACCAGGCCTGGGCAGCCCTGGGAAAACAGTTCTTTCTGGGAGGGATGGGAACGTTTCCTTTTATGGTAGTGGCAGCCGCCCGCCACCCGCCCGGCCCGTACAGGTACATTCTTGCCACTCTCCCAGCGGGGACGGAACACGCCCGCTGCTGGGCCTCTGCCGACATGCAGTGGGGGAGGTGCAGCCCCGTCATAGCTGTTTTGGTTCCAGACTCATCAAGGTGGGGTGGGTGCTGGAAGCTGCCACGGCTTCCCCAGCCTTTAGCACCGCTCCTGCCGTGCCTCTCCCCCGCTCCCTGCTCCACCGCCTTCCCTGCTGCCTTATCGGGACCCGGCCGGGTCTATGAGACTCAGCCCAGTCTATCTCAGCCCCTGCTGTGCAGCCTCGCAGGGCCTGGTCCTGTGGGAAAGTCGAGAGGGTGCAGCAAGGTCACCCTCTGGGTCTGCTCTGAGCCCTTGCCCGGTGCGGGGCAGGGTGTGGGCTGTGTCTGTGTGAGTGGCCGGGTTCCCTCCGCACCCCCCCACGCTGTTGATATTTCCAGGGGCTGGAGGGAGGGCGGGGGCAGCTGCAGCTTGTGTTGGATGAGCGGTTTCTTTTTACTTCTCCCTGGCCGGACTTCCTCTCTCCCTCCTGAGACAGGAAAAGAGGTGGTCGTAAATGCCCACCCGTGCAGGCTGCTGGGATCAGTGCGCTGGAGGCTCCCCTCACAGAGAGGCTGGTGGCCTCGCTGCACAGTGTCTCTACTGGTGCCGAACAGCTAAGTCCGTCTCCCGAGGCCGTACACACAGGCAGCCCTGAGTCACCCTCCCGATGCCCTGCAGGTTCCTGGCTGGGCAGTTGAGCCGGTGTGGGTGTCCTTCCAGATCACCGACATCGGTGTCTGTCCAGCACTGACACCCCTGACAGCTACCAGAACCCTTGCTAGTTCTCAACTAGTTCTCCTGCTGCCCTGACCAAGCCGTCGCCACCCATCACAGCGACTTCATGATGGGGAAGTGGACAGACCGCAGCCACCGGTGGAGTTCATTCTATTTACAGGGTTCCGGGCTGGGTCCTTTTCATGTTCTTTCTGTTTTTCAAACTAATCCTGCTGGAGAGTTAGTAGCATGTTTACTTTATGGATAAGGAAACCGAGACTCGGGAATTACTGACCTCGCTGCAGCCCAGTGTTGGTCAGTAGCCTGGTCCTGGATTCAGGCTGATTTGACCTCCAGGAGGTGGGGGTCTCCCAGGCGATGGGATAAAACGAGTTTATATTTTCAGCTGTTGCTTAAAATTGCACACTCGGTCCTGAGTCAGGTCATCCCTAATATCTTAAAGCATTTCTGCGAAACTTCGCTTTCAAAGCCTGGCATCACCGTTCCTCCTGCCTTCCAGGGGAGGGCATTGTTTATATCCATACTTGCTGACCGGTTCACAGAGCTGGGAGAGTTGCTGAAAATTCCTGGCCTCCAGGCCTGGAGACCACAGGGCTCACAGCAACTGGTCAGAAGCTGATTCTGATGAGCTGCTGTTCTTTCCGAGCTGCCTCCAAACTCCCATTCCTGAGAGTTTTCCCCATGCCAGACCCCACACTGGTGCTTTCACGTGTGTGACTTCCACACATACCACATCCCCCAGGGCTCCAGGAAGCCCGTGCCGAGACAGCATCTTAGCCCAGGCCTGTCCCACGGCAAAGCCAGCCTTGACCTCACCGCTCACCCCACGTCTTACCTGTGCCTCTTACCCGGATGGGGACAATGTTTAAAACACCTGCCACGGCCCTTGTTTCCAACAGCGCCAACCTCCGGTTAGAAACACGCGGGGCAGGAAAGTAGACTTCCGGGGAGCTTTCCAGAGGTTGGCTTTCTCGGAGGGGGAGCAACAGAACTCTTTCAGTGTCATGGGGCCAGGTGGGCGGCCAGGGCAGGCAGTTTGAGCTCCCGGAGGAGGGAGCAGCTGCCCCATGTCGCTGCCACCCAGGAATGTCCCTCCTCCCTGTGACGGTGGCATGGAGGGCCAGCGTTCCAGGCTTCACGCTCCTGGGAAGTGGGCAGGGCGATGGGCGGCTCTTCAGAAGCCGGAGCGGGAGGCTTTTCATGTCTGCTGGAGGTTAACCTGATGTCTCTTTTGTTTCAGACCGAGAGGACCAGTCCATTTTGTGCACGTAAGTGTTTCTGTCCGGGTGGCAGGTCCTGCGTCACCCTGATCTGTTCTCACTCTTGAAGACCCCTACCAAAACCTAGGTTGATGAGATCCATTCCCAATTCAAGCCCCTGCCGCTTGCCCAAGGGACAGGCTTCATGTTTGCTCCTTAGTAGTCCTGCAGCGTGGATGAGCTTGATTTCATGGCCAGAGATTTAATCTCCTTCCTCAGAGGAGGCGGTGGGGATGAGGGTGGCAGTGCGGAGAGGAAAAGCAAGCGTCTTCTCAACAAGGCAGGGTTGGGAGCTGCTTGGGCCCCCAGGACACGTTCACCCTGGTGCCGAACCGTGGCTTTCTTTATCTGGGTTTCTCACCTCCGTCCTCTGAACCTAACGAGGAGCTGATAAATAAACCCGTAGCCAAGGGAGTTAACGGTACGAAACTTTCCTTCGAGTGAAGTTTCGAGGGAACATGTATAAACGCCTTTGACCCCTGAGTCGACAGCTGCCTAAAACTGCCTCCTGAGACATTTGGAAGCAAAGGCTGCCAAGTGACCAGGGCAGGCAGCGGACAGAAGTTTACTCTGGTCAGGGCTGCGGAGGGCCATGGGAAATGGCCCGAGTGAGGATTTCAGAGCTTACCATTTGTTTGCCCGTCCCCTTTCTTGCTACTGGCTGTTGGGTCCCTCACTGGCACCCCACAGAATGGGAGACAGTAGAGCTCGTAGTGGGAAAGGGGCAGACGCCGAGGGTTTGGCCACCTCTCCCCTGAGAACTTCCTTGGCTGTCCCGGCAGGGGCGAGTCTGGAGCTGGCAAGACGGAGAATACCAAGAAAGTCATTCAGTACCTGGCTCACGTGGCATCTTCCCACAAGAGCAAGAAGGACCAGGTGAGTGCAGGCCTTCCTCCCCGAGGAAGATAACTCAAGGATTCGTGGTTTGGCTCAAAATGAGAGTGTTTGGGGGGCTGAAGCAGAGGCCAGGCCTGCTTTCACTGAGGCTGGGAGTGGGTCTGGTGGTAGCCCGCCTGTTTCTCCCTTGACCTGCTAACTTTGAGTCGCTATGGAAACCGGAGACCGCCCGAGGTTCGCAGCTAATGCTGCGTGGCCCCCACCTCTGAGGTCGGAAGAGAGGTTCCGAAACTTGGCTCTCAAGTTGATGGAGACGTGCAGGATCTCGGGCAGGCCTGCACTGGAACCCCTGCTTCTGTTGCCTGCTGTTGAAGTGCCTCTGGGTGGACAGCCCCCAGCGAAGAGAGAACGGGCAGCTGGAAAGACATCTCACTTCCCTTTTTTTCCCCTCTCCCTCTTGGTGGATTGTGGTCGAACCCAGCAGTGTCCTCGCTAGGTGAGCTGCACGTTTACTGCACGTTCTACACCAGGAATGCGTGTTCTGTCCATCGTGTGCCCTTGAATTACGATTTTTTTTTCTAAGCAGCTTTTCACCCCACACCATTGTCGCTCTCTGCGTCTAGACCTCTTGTAGGCTCGGCTCACTGACTGTCTTGGGAGGAGGGGCTGGGCTGTGACAAACGGTGACCTCGCGTGCACTCTGAAATGACAGCTCCTGCAGAATGGGGACAGGCCTCACCACCTAGCTCTTCTCAGCTGCTCCGGTCAGGCCCAGAGTTCCCATGGGCACACGGCACGGAAGGCCCCGTGCAGAACCCTGACCGAGGCACAGCGGAGTGGTCATCTGCCCTCCTGGACCCTCACACGCTCAGTGTTCTGGACCAGATGGAGATGGGTGGCTCCCGCCTGCCACCACAGTGCCAGCCCGAAGCAGTGCCGGGAAGGCTTCCCCAGAGTGAGGTGTGATCAGTCTGAAGCATGCCCATGTGGTGCTCTCTTTCTCTCAAGCACACTCTTAAACTTCCCTGTGAAATCTAAGTGTCAATGGTGTCTCCTCAAGCCATCAGGGGGAACTGTGCCATCTGGGTGCCCCCCCCCTTCCTGGGGCGCCGTGTGCAGCCTGTATAAGTAAGTAGTGGTGTGTGTCTCTTTGCATGTGGATCTGGGGTGTGTCCTGCAGAATGTCCTAGAGCACAGTCTTCTGGAATCGAACCAAAAGTAACTTTTCATGTGTCCAACTTCGCAAGGCATTCTGAATCTTTCTCCAAGAGTTATATTTAGAAACGAATCAAGTTTTCTTTTGCTCCCTCTCTCTACCCACCTCCCTCCCCCATTTTCCATTCTTTTTAGGGGACCTATTTTTAAAACAGGGCTGTGAGGTTAGGAGTTCTCTAGCTGTGGTTTTCCATCTCTGGATTTGCAGTAAAATCCATTTCCCAACTATTCATTGAATGCCTAGTATGTGCCTGGATCTCTGGAGGGTGGCCTTGGAGTCCCTGCCTTGCGGGATGGGAGGCGGTACCACAGTTAGAGAGCAGGGCTCCATGCGCCTTCCGTCATGGGCTGCTCCAGCTGCAGGGGGGAAGGCAGGCCCCCAGCACTCAGGACGGCAGGTGAGGGCTGTGACATGCAGGGGCACACTTGTCACGTCCCCTTTCTCAGGTCACTTTGTGTGGCGGACACCCTGTCCCTGGCTCCAAGTTCAACTCGAGCGATCGAATAGGCTGCCCCTGGCTTCCCGTGACCGCTCAGGCCCTCAGTTGTAAAGGCCATTGACCAGTTTGGTTGATTTCCTTGCCTGAAGCTGTGTAAGGATTTCCCACACACAGCTGGGCCACGAGACACTCTTGAACTTGGTCTGCGCCCTTGTGTTCTGGGCCTGTCGCAGCATACTCTGGGGGCGTGCGCTCCCCGCCGTGACCCAGGTGCTCATCCCAAGACCGCCCGTTGGGACACCCCACACCTTACCTTGTGGGGGACCGGGCTTTGGCCAGACGGCAGGTTGGCAAAGCAGAGCTTGGTGAAGGGACTCTCCAGGTGGGCTTCCAGAGGCTGAACAGTGGCCTTTCACGCTCTTCCTCTTCCTCGCTCTGTTTTCTGTGTACTAGTTAGAGCCCCGGGCAGAAACTCCACCCAGTGAAGCCCTTCAGGAACCGCGTGGGTAATTCCAAACCTCATGAGCACGCACTGCCTACCTTGTAATTTCACAGTATGTGGATTTCATTGAAAAATAAAGGTCTCTTCTGTGCCTTATTGAAAAATAAAGGTCTCTTCTCTTCTCAGTGAAGAGAAACCCATAGGTTAGCTGCCACCATTGTCAGCAGGGAGCTCGGCTTGGGAATCTGAGGTGGTCGCTCCTGGGTTGGCCTGGTGGTCCCACGTCCACGGTAGCAGCCCGTGTCCCCGACAGAGGCCCTAGCTTTGCGTCCAGGCTGGCGGCAGGCTCCGGTAGGCTCCCATCTGACTGCGGGAACGGGAGTGGCTCGGCCAGCTTGGCAGCCTGGCCTGTGCTTTGAGAGGATGTTGTAGTGGGTGGGTGAGCAGAGCTCATCCAAATCTGGCTCCATGGGCTGCCTTGGCCACCTTCCCAGGCCCGCCTGAGCCCGGGGGGTGGAGGCCCAGTGTCCTATGACCGCTGGTGCCAAGCACTCCCATAGAGCCTGCCTGGGGCTCCACTGACCCTCCTCCACTTAATCTGTGCGGTCCAAAAACAAGACTCCCCAGCCCTGGGAGGAGCCCTGACCGGGGCTGGCTGTGGGAAGAGGAGTGTCTGCCGGGGCCCCTTCTGGTCTCTGGTGGGCTCGGCCCGACCCCAGAGCATCCTCGGTGCTCTGCCGACAGGTCTCATCTGTGGCAGGTGTGCCTGGGAGGCTGTAGTTCACGGCTCTCCCGGGAGCCCCTGCTACTACCCGTTCTGCTCTTTGTCACAAATTACAGGCAGCCTTTATTTCCGGAAAGTCCTGGCTTGACTCCAGCCCTGCTGATAAATATAAAACCCCACCTGGCCCTCGCGTGATGTCCTCTCTCCCTAGAGGGTGCCTGGGTATTAAGGTGAACAAGAGCCTTATTTTCCTCAGGCAGTGTTAGTTATTACCTGGCCTGCTGGCAGGATGAAAGGCCTGCCCACCTGACAGGATAGAGCCCCCAGGTGGGGCCGGGGATGCAGGGGGCAGGGCAGTGACTGACAGGTGTGAGGTAGAAACCTTGAATTCGATGACCTACTTTGCTGGTTGATGGCTGGATGACCTTGGGCAAATCATTCCCCCTCCCTCAACCTCTGTTTTCTCTTCTCTGAAATGGGGCTATTCTCTCTTTCCTACCCTAAGTATCATGAGGATCCAGGGTTAAGAAGGCATAAATAAGGGGGCATTTTGTCAACCACCAGGTGTCATGAGACCCCAAGTAGGGTTTATTGGTGTTCTTGATAAGTAATTCAGAGCGCAAAGTGGGCCTTGTTGATCCCATGCTCAGACGCCTGACCTGCTGGGAGCAGGTTTCAGGGCGGGGGGAGTGGAGGACAGGGGACCAGCAAGGGGAATGCAGAGTTTATTAGGACACGGACGAGACGAGCTGGTGTCTTCTGTGGATCTGGTTCCCTCTCTCCTTGTCCTATGGGAAAAAAAATTTTTTTTGTGATCTGTCAGATGAGGATTAGAGGCAAGGAGGACAGAGGGAGGCCAGCATACCTGGGAAGGAAACTGTCCAGGGGAAGGAATGGTGCCTTCATGTCTCTTTTTGGCTCACGTGCTACTTCGCAACGCATCCTCCAGGGTTGATCCAGGCCACTGGGCCAGGTCCCCAGAGCTAGCTGGGTGAGCCGCCTGCTTTCCTTTTCGATCACTGGTCGGTTAGCCCAGAGAAGTAAGTTCAAACCAAGCAGGGTTTCCAGATGCCTGGCGGGAAGGTCACTCTGGAGTGACACGGGGACTGCCAAGACTGGTGTGGCCAGAGCCCATCCGGAAGCCCCAGTCCCTGGCAGGTCAGATGTGTGGACAGAGCTCTGCCACCTCCCCTCCACCTGGCGGGGCAGGTCTGCCAGCCCACGCCACTGCCTGGCCCTCACTGCCCCGCTGGGTTCCTTTCCAGGGCGAGCTGGAGCGACAGCTGCTGCAGGCCAACCCCATCCTGGAGGCCTTCGGGAACGCCAAGACCGTCAAGAACGACAACTCCTCTCGATTTGTGAGTGCCGGCGCTCACGGGCGCCTTCCCACCGGCTGCTCGCACCGCAGACGCGGAGAAGGGTCGGACTTGGTGCTTCCCGGCCTGTCGCGTGCAGTAGGCTGGGTCATGCACCTGTATAAGGAGCTTGCTCAGCTCGGGTGGCAAAGCCAGCGAGGCAGTGGGGAGTCCCTGCCGGTGCCCTGCTTGTCCTGCTGTAACCGGCAGCCAGTCAGAACGCAGGACCAGACCAGGCAGGAGGAACACCTCCAGATAACTTCTTCCCTCCTCCCCTCTTCCCCTCTGTGGCGGCACTTGGGCACCGCTGGAGCTGGGCCCGGCTCAGGCTTAGCCGTGTGGCCCTTCTGAGTCCCGAGCACCCATGCAGTTGGGGTGCGGGGCCCCTGGCCGGGGACACAGGCTCAGTCTCTTGGCTTTCTGCCTCCAGGCTGTACCACTGGAGGTGGGACTGGAGGATGGGGCCTCTGATCTCTTCATCCGTCTTTCCTTAGGGCAAGTTCATTCGCATCAACTTTGATGTCAATGGCTACATTGTGGGAGCCAACATTGAGACTTGTATCCTTGTGGTTAATTGTAACAAGTGTTCTGGGTCTGGGGGGGAGAGATGTGACCTTGATGGAGAAGAAGCTGCTTCCTGATTCCAGCAGTTTCCCCTTTCCGGGCCTGTTATGACACCTTGTCTGTGCCACCTGGAAGAGGACCAGGATTAAGCTCATTGAGAACTCAGCTCAGAGCTCAGGTTTCTCTTTACGGGCGGGAAAAAGTTCAGCTTAGAATGGGATGGAACCATGGAAGATCATCCAGTGTGGGTCCCAGAGAGTGGAATTGGGTGGACGCTACCTTATTTCTCCCTGGTGTTATAGCCTGTGCTGGTGAGAGTGTTCTGAGCTCTGTTCTCTTGTGAGAAGGGGGCCCTTTAAACAGATAAGGCTCCCAAGTGTGAGGGCTGCTGTTTGCACAGGCTACACCCGTGAAGGGTAGAGCCAAGGTAGTTGGCCTTTGTTTTGTTTTGCCACTTTCTGCTGGTGAAGTTCCGTGGCGTTGGACAGGGCTGGGGGCGTGTGGAGGGCTGGCTGCCTCCTCTCCAGCGAGCACGATTCCTTAATGTTTGCAAAGACCTCCTGGAGAAATCTCGTGCCATCCGCCAAGCCAAGGAAGAGCGGACCTTCCACATCTTCTACTACCTGCTGTCTGGGGCTGGGGAGCATCTCAAGAGTGAGTGGTGGGCCCACAGCCTGACACGGGGGCTCCCCCTGCTGTCGGGCCACACACTGCAGTTAGGAAATGAAATCTTGGCCTTTGGGTGGGCCAGAGGGGCGTGACTTCCGTCCCTGGGCCGGCTGACGGCTTGGCCTCTGTTTCCGACCATGCCAGAGGAAAGCCTGGCAGGTCCCTGTGCAGCTGCGGACCTCGGGGCCCCAGTGCTCTCAGGCGGTGGTGGGGGGGGGGTCTACGTGCGTGCCCATCTCACACACTGGGGAGAGGGCCTTTCCAGCCACTCCGCGGTTTCTGGGGTATTTCAGGGCGCTCCCCAGTCTCCCACACCTTTGAGGTCACGGTGTTGACTGGAGCGTCTGGTTCCAGCACCTCCTGACCTTCACGAAACCTTGCCCTCTGCCCCCCACAGCTGATCTCCTGCTGGAGCCATACAACAAATACCGCTTCCTGTCCAACGGGCACGTCACCATCCCCGGGCAGCAGGACAAGGACATGTTCCAGGAGACCATGGAGGCCATGCGGATTATGGGCATCCCAGAGGAGGAGCAGATGGGTGAGGGCCGGTCCTCCTGGGGCAGCCTGGGGAGCACTTCCTGCTGGTGCTTAGGGAGTCTGTAACGGCCAGGAGGAAGGCCCTGAGTGTGTGGTAGACGGTCCCTCGGATTTGAGGCTCAGGATTATTTCTTCCCAGTCGTATTGCCTGGGGACATAGGGGAACAAAGGACAGGCTACTAAGTGCCCAGAGTCTGGGTCCACCACTCGTGTTCTTGCCATTTGCTAAAAGTGGGCTAGCCCTGCTTTGTCCAGGGCGAGCGTGGAAGGGGCTTGGCTGGGGCCTCCGCGCTGGCGAAGCTCAGAGGGAACACAGTGTGCATCTTGCCTGTGTCTTCTCGTTTCTCTAGAGGGAGGGTGAGGAGGGCCTGAAGGCTTTATTTTAGGAAGATTGGGGGACTGCGTTGGGGGACTTCCATTCTCTAGCGTTAGGGTCAGTCACCTTTGCTCCACAGATAGCATGTGAATGGATGGGCGTGGCTGTGTTCCAATAAAACTTTATAAAAATAGACCATGTGCCCCTGGGTAGAGGTGCATCCTTGGTCCGGACTTGGAGATGTTGGGAATGTTAACAGAGCTTGTATCTAAGCTGAGGTCAGCCAGAGGCCCTGGAGACATGCTTTAGGCCGAGGCCTGGTGCCCCCCACGTGGCTCGTCTTGCCTGAGGGCCTCTGGGGGGAGACACCCCACTCAGGGGCTTATTCCACCCCCCGCCTGATTCTGACCTGCCTTTGATTGCACCCGAAGGCTTGCTGCGGGTCATCTCGGGGGTCCTCCAGCTCGGCAACATCGTCTTCAAGAAGGAGCGTAACACCGACCAGGCATCCATGCCCGACAACACAGGTGACCACGTGGGCCCCTCACCTGAAGTAGAGGGGCAGGTGCCTGGGCTTGCACTGGCTTAGGAGAAAGAGTCTGGGAGAGATTCCACACACTCCTGTCTTTTTTGTTGCGTGTGTGTTCGTGGCTGCCCGTCACTCTGTATTTTTTGTGAAACACACATGAACACGACCCTGCTGCTTCTTCACAGAGTAAGCATTAGAATGAGTTCGAAAACCCATGATCCTATGGCCCAGCATTTCCCCTCATTTGTTCTGAGACCAGACCGGTTGTCTCTGTAAAACAGTCATTTCTGCCGTCACTTGCCTTGCATGTGAACTCGCGAGGACATGAAACAGTGTCGTCACCCCAGCTCCTCGGTCACTGCTAGTGCCTTGGGTCGTTGCAGGTGACTCGTTTATGTTAGCCTTAACATGCGCTTCTTAGGGGCTCTTGAAAAAATTTAACCCATGTGCGTGTGGATTGTCCTGTTCCGTCCCTTGTGTCTGGGGCAGCGCTGCCTCGAGTCAGTCCTGTTTGTGGGTAGGACCCTCTTTCACACCCAGGACATGGCCGGGGGTGTGCGGAGGTACGGATGCCAGGCCCCCCCGGTTAGGACCCGTGCCGCCGGCCCGAGGGGAGAGCTGGCTGTTCCGTGTGCCGTGGGGGAAGGGCTGGGGCCCGGGCTGGTTGTCCGGTGACGATCGCCCAGTAACCACAGCTTTCCCAGGGTGAGCAGAGGGACCCATTCTCTTGGGTTTAATTCAAGCCTTTTACCCCTTCCTCCTTTTACCCTTTGAAAAACATCAGCTGCCCAGAAAGTGTCCCACCTGTTGGGCATCAACGTGACCGATTTCACCAGAGGAATCCTTACCCCTCGCATCAAGGTGGGACGGGATTACGTCCAGAAGGCTCAGACGAAGGAGCAGGTAAGCCCTCTGGCTGGGGTCGGGCCGCCTCCTTGGCAAGGGCCGCTGCGGTGGCCAGGTTGAGGCCTGCGCTGCAGCACCCTCGGTGTTCGGTACTGTCGCCTGGGTTCCTCACTGGGTCCTCACAGCACCTCGGAGAGCAGATGGTGTTACCCCCACTGAGAGCACGAGGAAGCTGGGCCCAGGGTCCAGGAACATGGCCAAGGCCCCCGCCTAGGAAGCGCCACCCTTGGTGGGAACTGTGGGCTGCCATGTGCCTTTTCCCTGGAGTCGATGTTGAGCTGATTGGCGGGCGAGGATGCAGGGGTGTCCTGTTCCAGGAGAAAGCGAAGCAAGCCCAGAGTGTTCCTGTAGCACAACTCATCCTGGTGCCAGGGCGGCGGCACCCGCCATTCTTGGAGCCCAGGCCTCAGGGCTGTCTGTCCCCCACGTGCTGTCCTGCTGCACGTGGCGAGAGCCGGGCAGGGGTCTGTGCTGCTCGCACGTGCCCGCCGCCCAGGACCCGAGTCCCTGCCCGCAGGGCCTCTGTGGGTGGTTTCTAGTTTCTCTCACGGCCCTGGCGCTGGGTGGTTTTAGGCCGCTGCTCCTCCCGTCTCTCAAAATTACTTTGAATTCACGTTGATGAGTTCATTTTCCAAAGGGTGCCGTCCACTGGGCCTCCCGCTGGTGGCTGACAGCTGATTCTGGGCAAAGCCCTCCCTCCAAAGCTGTTTTCAGAAGACAGCGGGCATGATTATGACCAACTGTTCATTTCCCTGATAATTAAAGAAGCTTAATTTTTTCATTATGAAAATACTACATGAACACTTAAGATTCAGAAAAATCAAAAAAAATTGCCCCAGTCCTACCCAGTGATGCTTACTGGGCAGCTTTTTCCTTCCGGCAAGGCCTTTTCCTTCTTTCTTTCTTGCTTTTTTTTTTTTTAATTTACTTATTTATTTATTTTTTGGCTGCATTGGGTCTTCATTGCTGCACACGGGCTTTCTCTAGATGCGGCGAGCGGGGGCTGCTCTTCGTTGCGTGCGCGGGCTTCTTATTGCGGTGGCTTCTCTTGTTGCAGAGCACTGGCTCTAGGTGCACGGGCTTCAGTAGTTGTGGCTTACGGGCTGTAGAGCACAGGCTCAGTAGTTGTGGCGCATGGGCTTAGTTGCTCCGTGGCATATAGGATCTTCCTGGACCAGGGCTTGAACCCGTGTCCCCTGCATTGGCAGGCGGATTCGTAACCACTGCGCCACCAGGGAAGCCCCCTTTCTTTCTTTTTTAAACGTAGTTGTCACCCTGTTTTTTAATTACGGAACTTCTTGAACATTTGCACAATAAAGTGGAGAATAGCGCAGGGAGCCCATGTGCCCATCACACAGGCGTCTTCAGGAGTCCCTGACTCAAGGCCAAGCTTGATTCCTGGTTCATCCGGTCGCCCTGCACCCCTAACTGTGTAACTTGAAGCAAATCTCGGACATCTTGTCATTTCTTCTGTAGATACTTCAGTTCGTCTCCATTTATTTTAAAAAGGTCTTTGCAGATGCCTAAGTTCGCTCTGCCTGTATTGTTGGATATTTAGGTTACTGCAGCTTCCTTCATTGTAGATAACACCACAGTGAACGTATTTGTGCGTGAAGCTTTTTTTCCATCCTTAGGGCTGTTTCTCTTGGTGGGGGGCGGGGGGCGGCCCACAGGTGACATTATTGGGGCAAAGGGAATGAGGACTTAAAGGCTTCCTGTATCTGACTCCCCGCCCCACCGGGTGTCCCCCCCCCACCAGGCTGACTTTGCCATTGAGGCCTTGGCCAAGGCCACCTACGAGCGCATGTTCCGCTGGCTGGTCCTGCGCATCAACAAGGCTCTGGACAAGACCAAGAGGCAGGGCGCCTCATTCATCGGGATCCTGGACATCGCCGGCTTCGAGATCTTCGATGTGAGCTTCTCCCTTTTGCCCCCTCCCGCCTCCTGAGCCTCTGGGCTGCCTTCTCCTGGGACTGGGATCCTTTCTCCCATAGCCCCACAGCAATGCGAGCTGGCCACCTCCTTGCTTGTGTGGAGACACAAGACACCGGTTGGGTGTATTTTTAGCTTAAACAAGATGCCCTGTGGGGTGAATTGGGAGATTGGGATTGACATATATACACTAATATGTATAAAGTGGATAACTAATAAGAACCTGCTGTATAAAAAAAATAAAATAAAATTCAAAACTTAAAAAAAAAAAAGAAAAGATGCCCTTTGCCAACCAGAAATGCTGGCAAGAATGATACCTTCTGGATGGGGTTCCAGGAGGCCTCATGGACAGGGGCTTTCTGTTGATTTATTGTTTATGTATTCTCAAATATTATGAGCGTTGTGACAAGATATTGTCCCTGCCCATAAAGACTTCAGGTAGGAAAAACTGATAAAGTAGATCAGCAGAGGTTCTTAACCTGGGGTCCATGGCACATTTCAGAGGAACCATGAACGTGGGTGGGGAAAAAAAAATCACCTCTTTATTTTTACTAACTTTTCATTGAATTGATGCCGTTTTTTGAATCGTGGCTTGAGCGGAGTGTGCAGACCTCAGTTGCATTAACAGTGGTTGGATGTGTCACCACTAGAAATCAGACGTTTTCACGTCACGACAGTCATCGAAGAGATCTAACATCATTTACGTTCATCTCTCCTTCAAAATTCTGGAAGTTATTAAGCCCATGGCTTGTGCTTTTTAATGAAGGAGCACCGTGTATTCCCATGTCACCGTAGTTTGATAATTACCTTTCAACATCACTTCTTTCGTTGAGAATCTATTGTACGCGTTTAAACACTTTATCCTGAGATGAGGGACTTTACCAGGCTGCTGGGGAGGTCCGCGGGCCCCAGGAGGTTCTTCCCCAACACCCGTCCCCTGCCTTGCCGAGGGCCTTGCGGGGCCGTGCCGAGGGAGGGTGGGCGTGTCTGTGACCCTGTCTCCGCCCCGCAGCTGAACTCGGTCGAGCAGCTGTGCATCAACTACACCAACGAAAACCCCAGCACCCGTCCCCTTCCTTGCTGAGGGCCTTGCGGGCCGTGCCGCGGGAGGGTGGGCGTGTCTGTGACCCTGTCTCCCCCCGCCCCCCCGCAGCTGAACTCGTTTGAGCAGCTATGCATCAATTACACCAACGAGAAGCTGCAGCAGCTCTTCAACCACACGATGTTCGTGCTGGAGCAGGAGGAGTACCAGCGCGAGGGCATCGAGTGGAGCTTCATCGACTTCGGCCTCGACCTGCAGCCCTGCATCGACCTCATCGAGAAGCCAGTAAGAGCCACGCCTGGGGGGCGGGGCTTCACCCCCGCCCTCTTCCCTCTGCCCTTCTGGGGCTGGAACTCCCCAGCATTCTGACATGAAACGATTTGCTTTTGCGATGAGTTTTTTTTTTTTCATCCGTTGCATTTTCTAACGAACGAGAACCCGTGTGGCTCCCAGGCCCGTCGGCCAGTCCCCGCGATGTCCGAGTCTGCCCTCTTGTTTTAGAAACTCGGTGTACGGAAGGCTTTTGGGGCTCTGGGGCGCTTCCTCCTCCTCGGGAGGCTTGTCTGAAGTGTCACCTGTCGCCATGTAGCTGTGTGGATATGGAGGGCGGGGGAGGGGATGTGGAGGGACTCAGGGACCGGGACATCTGCTGGGGGCAGCCTCTGGACGTGGGCCGAGGGTCTGCTTGGCCCATCAAGCCCGCCAAGGGATTTCCAGTGCACTCGTTGGAGAACCCTTCTGATGCATCATTAACCCTTCTGATGCAACTGTAGCCTAGACCCCAGAAGTTTCTTTTGAGCTAGAGCTCTTAAATTGAGTGCTTTCGGCAGTGCTTCTTCTTCTTCTTCTTCTGTTTTTTTTTTTCCTCCCTGCGGGGAAGCACTGCCTACCTTCTGGAGAGATTCTGGGCTTTGGCTTCTTACGAGGGCAGGAATGGGTGGGTTTCCAGGTCGAGCTCACCTGTGCGATGCTGTGCTTCCTCCAGGCAGGCCCCCCAGGCATCCTGGCCCTGCTGGACGAGGAGTGCTGGTTCCCCAAAGCCACGGACAAGAGTTTCGTGGAGAAGGTGGTGCAGGAGCAGGGCACCCACCCCAAGTTCCAGAAGCCCAAGCAGCTGAAGGACAAAGCTGATTTCTGCATCATCCACTACGCTGGCAAGGTGAGGCGCACACGCACAGGGAGGTGTCGGCCGGACCTTCGTAGGAGACTTGGAGGCGATTCTAAGACCGGGAGCCCCGAGGTGTGGGGCGGGGCGCAGTATCCTTGTCCCGTGACTCGTCCGATAATGTGCCTGGTGCCGTCAGCATTCACGGGACTCCCCCACCTCGCCGAGCACCATCACATGTTCCGTTTTGTTAGAAGCTTGCGGCAATCCTGTAAGGTGCTCAGGCTGGTGTCCTGTTGTGTATTATCATTAGGTGCATTTTCCAGGCGCAGAAATGAGATTTGTGCTAAAGGCGCAGGCCGTGGAGTCTGTATTAGAGCTCTGCCCCTGTGTGACTTTGGGCTGGTTACCTCACTTCTCTGAGCCTTGGTTGATTCACATGGAAAGTGGGGATGACCACCACTGAACTGGGTAACATGGATTAAAGGAGCTTGTGAGCCCAGAGTCGGCGGTCAGTGCTCTGGGGCAGTGTCTCTCAGCCTCCACACTGCCCACTCGAGGGCCGGGTCAGTCTTTGTGGTCGGGGCCCGTCCTGTGTGTTGTAGGATGTTTAGCAGCATCTCTGGCTTCTCCCCACCAGAGGTCAGCAGCGCCCTCCCTACTTGCCAAACCAGAAATGTCTCCAGACATCCCAGAACATCTGCCACATGGGGGTGGCACAGTCCTCTGGGTGAGACACACCCATAGATGATGGCTTTGTTATTGCCAAGACCACCGGCCAGTAAGTGGCAGAGCTGCCTTCACACCAGCTGGAACACATCCTCCAGCTGGCTTGTTCCTGGGGCTTGAACCTAACTGGACAGGGATGTCCTGAGTCTGCAGAGGTCCGTGCTTAGACTAAAGCTGGGCTTTCTCAGCAAATTGTGTTGCTTGCATGGAGTATCTAACTATTGGTTACATTCGGGTGTGTGATGAGATTTATTTATTTATTTTGGGGGGCTGTGCCATGTGGCTTGCGGGATCTTAATTCTCCAACCAGGGATCGAACCCGGGCCCACAGCAGCAAAAGTGCCGAGTCCTAACCACTGGACCGCCAGGGAATTCCCACAAACTCCCTGTTTAAAAAACCTCTGTTTTCTCGTTACCTAAGGTAACGGCGCCTAAAGCCCCATTTCCACTTCCACCCCTGTTAGAAATGTAGGAGGGCTTTTGTTGCACTGTTGTCTGTGATGCGGAAACTGGGTGCACCCAAAAGCCCACGAGGGGCCTGAACGGTGAGACTGACCGTGTGCATCCTCGCCTGGGCTGCACCACAGCAGCTAAAAGGACAAGGATGCTGCCTGTGCCCAGGGGGACAGATGGCCGGACACTCAGCTCCAGGGTTTGTCGTCTCCCGGGAGGTAACTCTGCCCCTAGGGAGAAAGAAGCCACCATCCTGTACCTTGTCATCAATAGCAGTGCGTGTGCGGAAACCTGTCGAAAGGGGCCAGGAGGGGACCACAGGCTGAGAGCGGTGGTTACTGCTGTGTGGTTTAGGACAGGGGTTGCAGCAGCTTCCTGCTCTGTTTGTATTGTTAGAATATATAATGTTGTACTACTCTTGTTATTAAGGATATATTTCAAAAAAGATAAGAATAGGGGGCTTCCCTGGTGGCACAGTGGTTAAGAATCCGCCTGCCAATGCAGGGAACGCGGGTTCAAGCCCTGGCCTGGGAATATCCCACATGCTGCGGAGCAGCTAAGCCCGTGCGCCACAACTACTGAGCCCGGGAGCCACAACTACGGAGCCCACGTGCTGCAACTACTGAAGCCCGCGTGCCTAGAGCTCGTGCTCCGCAACAAGAGAAGCCACCGCCATGAGAAGCTGGTGCGCCGCAACTAGAGAAAGCCTGCACACAGCAACAAAGACCCAACTCAGCCAAAAATAAAATAAATTAATTAAAACAGAAAAAAAGATCAGAATAATGCATATCCAGGAAAACCTGGGTATCCTGAAATGACAAAGAAAAAGTAAAACTTACTTGCCTGTTACTAAAAAGAAATATTACCACATTTTGGTTAATGTCCTTTCAGGATTTTTTCTTTATGTTCGTGTTACCTTAAAAAAATTAAAAACAGAATATTCCGTGGTGTAACTATAACCGTTTGCTTGGGGTTCGCGTGGCTTAAATTTTTTGCTTTCTGCGTGATTCCTCAGAGGACGTCTCATGGAGGCCTCCGCCCTGGCCACTCATCATTTCCTTCTTGGGGATGCAAATGCCGGGCCGAGGGTTCACAGTTTTCAATGTTTCCGCCTGTGGGGTCGGCTGGTCATCGGAGAGGCTGCGCGCGCCGATGTCCCCCAAGCAGCCCGTGACCTGGGGTCCCGTCTTGCAGGTGGATTACAAAGCTGACGAGTGGCTGATGAAGAATATGGACCCGCTGAACGACAACATCGCCACGCTGCTGCACCAGTCCTCCGACAAGTTCGTCTCGGAGCTGTGGAAGGATGGTACGCCCTTGGCCCTCACCCCGCCTCCCGGTGCCCCCGGCTGGGCCTCTTCCCTCCACGGCAGCGGGTCGAGCCCAGGACGTGGACTGGTGGGTTTGTGGCCGCTTAGCACCTGGGAGCCTGGGCTCCTCCGACCCTTACGGTCACCCTGTCCTTGAGCCCCGAGCATCCTTGAACATGCTGCGCAGCCACTTGCTCTTGGGCAGAGGCTTCCCTAGGCTCCGCGGCCACAGACAAGCCCTTTCTAGCGCGGGGTGGGGGGGGTCGCGTGATGGCCCAGCGCCCAGGTTCCCGTCCCACTCCTTACTGCCTCCCTGCCTCTCCCTGGTAGCTGGTAGCTCCAGAAGTCGTTCTTTTCCTTGTCTCTGCTGGTCTCTCCTCCCTTCTGCCTGGGTTTTGCTTTAACCTCTCTGTTGCAGAGATGCAGAGCACCCAGAGAGCCTATTTCTATCAGCGCTTTCCTACCCTCCTCCTCCTAGAACCAGGTGACTGGCTGCCCGGTGCGGCGTCCGTCCGTGTGTGGTGCATCCAGGGCTGCGTGACGAGTGCTTCTGCTCAGCTTTCTCTGCCATGGCTGCTGCTGCGTGACTGTGCCCCTTCCCTGGTCTCGGCCCCGGGCTTGTGGGGAGGCCCCTTCCCCCTCCCCATCGCCTCCAGGCCTCCAGTGGAAAACCAGGCACATCAGGGCCGTGTTTTGGTATTGACACTTCTTGTTAGATCTTAAAAGGAAAAAGAATCATTTTACAATCTATATCCCCTTCAGAATTCCCGCCTGTGAAGGCGGCGTCTCATTGATTGGATGGCTGCCATGTCTCAGCACGAGGTGCTGCGCGCACTGCTGTTACACGCTCGTGTGTCTGTGCGTGCGCGCACCTGTGTGTATACGCAGCAGTCACCTGCTCCTCCCGGGCCAGGCCTTCTGGGGGCAGGGCACACTTACCTGAAACGGCGAGTTGTTACGGGGCGTATTTGACCTCACACTGGGCAACCTGAGTGGCCGTCACAAGCCACCCACTCCCAGGACACCTTTGGTGGCCAGAGGGGCCCTGCGGTGGCTGCATGAGGTCCAGATGCCTCCCGTTTTAATTGAGGGGGTTCATCGGGTCCATCCTCGCTCCCGGCTTCCCTCTTGAGCAACAGTCCTTTGGGTTGCCTTCAAAAAAATAAGAGATCTGGCCACAGAGGAATAGGAAACCGACTTTGTCACAGAATTCTTAACTTTTGCAGCCAGCAATGGAAGCTTTCAAATTTAACATTGGCTCTTGCTTAAGGCTGGCCTCAAATCGCCGGCCACTTAGGTTGGGTTTGTTCGTTGTTTTGTTTTCGCCTGGGAGGAAGCAGTTCATTTCATTGTTCTGGGTGGGAGCCACGGTGATGAGGGCTTCTTTCCTGGAGGGTGGGCTTAGATGATAAAGACCCCTGAGCTTGGAGACCAAGGGAGACGAGAGGGAGAAGGGGTCGTCACTGGCAGAAGTGGTTGTCTGGAACTCTCTGCTCCGACACCATTCCTGCTGCGCTAGGTCCCTTATGTAGAGAGCCCCGCGTGGGGCCGCTGCAGACAGAGAGGGACTCGTCCAGAGTCCTGCAGGCGACAGCAGAGTAGCTTTAGAGCTCCTGCCTTCTCACTCCTAGCCCAGTGCTCTCGGGTAAAGGTCAATGTGAATTCAGGGTGCTGAGTTTTTCATTTCACCTGGGATCCGAGGACTATAGGATTCCTGTAAGTCAAGTTGAACACCTCCTCAGAGCCAGGCAAGTGGACGAGCTTGGCTCGCCACTCCAAAATGCGTTATTAGGTCTGGTTTTTTTTTCCAGTTATTCTCATAGCAAAGGGTTGTTATTTACCAGCCATCACGACACTCACCAAAAGGCCTCACAGCTCCTATCAACTTACCTGAATCACAGCTAGTGTGAAAGGGGATTCTGGTTTTTTTTGGAGTACAATCGCTTTACAATGTTAGTTTCTGCTGTACAATGAAGTGAATTAGCTATATGTACACCTATGTGTCCTCCCTCCCACCCCCATCCTCCCCCCTCAACACACACACCCCCCCCATCTAGGTCATCACAGGGCACTGAGCTGAACTTCCTGTGCTTCATAGCAGGTTCCCACTAGCTATCTATTTTACACCTGGTAGTGTATAAACGTCAGTCCTAATCTCCCAGTGTTAGCTCTGTCGTGTCTCTGGGTTAGGAGCTTTCCAGGGTGGCTGAGATAAGCGCCGTGGATGTGGAGTTAGCCTTCACAGGTGCGCTGCTCCCCTCAGTGGCTCTGCGCCCTTTCCAAAGAGTGCTTCCTGCTTTCTGCTCCTGAGGGCTCACAAGGCCACCTTTGCTCAACATTTGGAGATGACTTTAGCCTGCTGTGTAGACTCCAAGTAGAAACAGTCTGCTGTTCTGTAGTCTCTCTTTCTGTCCAGATTGTCTGTCTTTCCCACCCCTCCGCCCTCATCTGGACTGCCGGGTACTCAAGTGCTTCTGCGTGCTCTCTGCAGTGGACCGCATCATTGGCCTGGACCAGGTGGCCGGCATGTCGGAGACAGCGCTGCCAGGGGCCTTCAAGACACGCAAGGGCATGTTTCGCACGGTGGGACAGCTGTACAAAGAGCAGCTGGTCAAGCTCATGGCCACGCTGAGGAACACCAACCCCAATTTCGTCCGCTGCATCATACCCAACCACGAGAAGAAGGTGTGGCCCCTCGGGGGCGTGGTGCGGGCGGGCACACATGCGGGCCACTCCACCCTTGTCTGTCTCCCTGTGCAGAAGCTCTGTCCCCCGCCGCACACAGTGGCCTCCGTTAAGTTCCCCGGCAGGGTGGCTCAGGCACCCTTAGGGGCTAAGCTGCCTTCGTAGCCTGTGTTTCTGCCTCTCCCGGACCTGGATCACGTAATTAACTGGGCTGTCAAAACCTGTGGGTGGCAGCGACTCCCAACTCCCTTGGGGGCTTTTGCCCTGTTTCATGCAGAGGGGGCTGCCCCTCTCTCCGTCAGTTCCTGGGTGCAGAAGTAAGAGCAGGTGCATGTATTTTCCTCCCTAGGCTGGCAAGCTGGACCCCCATCTGGTGCTGGACCAGCTGCGCTGCAACGGGGTTCTCGAGGGCATCCGAATCTGCCGCCAGGGCTTCCCCAACCGCGTGGTCTTCCAGGAGTTCCGGCAGAGGTGAGCAGGGCCCAGGGCCGGCTGCATCCCAGCAGGGGCTTCCGGTACGGGAGCCGTTTCCTCGTCCGGCCGGCTCCTCACACGGTTCTCTGTGCCACCGTCTACGGGAGGAGGGATTTCTCTGTTTTGTTTCTGAAACAAAAGTTATCTCATTGGCTTTCACTCCTAGTCACTTTGGGAGCCTGGCGCTGTTTGCTACAGTTAGAGGAGCTCTGAAAAGAAATTAAAGGAGGATCAGCCGAAGCCTTGGGTCTTAAAGGAACTTGATGGAAATGGAGGTCTGCTGTGTGTGCAGAGGGGCCAGTAGTGACACCGGCTTCTTTGCTTAATGACTGTGTTTAGTGCCAGTTGCTGCCTTGATGCAGCCCTGAGTTTAATTTCTTGGACCACCCCGTTGATTGGTGGTTCCCTGCAGCATCTCAGTGAAGAGGTGGGCATGGCCTTCTGGGGTTACAGACGCGGATGCAAAGCCCACTGCAAAACTCACCCTTGAGTGAATGAAACAGCCTGACATGAGTTTCCATTCGCTTTCTGGAAAGCACCAGGCCTTCCTCGTGCCATTTAGCCTAAGGAAAGAGCAGGGCGGGGTTCACCGAATGTCCCCTTTCCTTAGGAGACTCTGTGGAAAGAATTCTACATCTGCTATACCACAGGGACGACCCTAATCTCTCATGTATATTCCAGGCCACATGGAATCCAAGCGAGGGCTAACCTGACCTGGCTGTCCTTTTCTTCCTCAGATACGAGATCCTGACACCAAATTCCATTCCTAAGGGCTTCATGGATGGGAAGCAGGCATGTGTGCTCATGGTGAGTTGAGCTGCTGTCCCCACCTCCTGTGTTGGGTGACCTGTGGCCGCTGGGCATCCATGTGGCCAGCGCCCCTGTGATTGGACAGGGTCCTTTGGATCCATTGGCACCGTGCTCTCTTGTTCCTCCAACAAGCCAGTTCTGACTCTGCCAGGTGCCCTGAGCGGCAGCCCCCTTAGCCCTTGGTGGGGTCAGGACAGCATGTGGGAGCCAGGTGGGAGGGAGGAGGCCAGAGCCGCGGCGTGGCAAGGCTGTGGTGTGAGACGGCCTCTTCCTTTGGGGCACATTCTGGTTCGTTCTTGCGCACGTCTCCTCCGATCTTCACATGTAGTGTGGTCGGCGGGGCAGCTTGCCACCAGGGCGCCACGACCAGCCCAAAGCTGCTGGTGTCTGAGTTTCTGGACCTTTCCTCTCTTTCCCCCAGCTCTGAACCAGTGCCTGACGAGCAGTGGGCACTGGATTCTGCATAGCGAATGAAGGCCCTGTGGTGACCCAGTGGCCGCGCTGAGGCTGTACCCACTCAGTCGCTTTTCTGCTTTGCAGGCAGGCGTCCCGCTGGGCCTGACGTGTCCAGAGTCAGTAGCCACCACCTCCTGCTTGCTTTACTTCGCGTTCTTTCCAAAGAGTCAGCAGAGGATAGGCCGGGCTTGGGGGTGGGGGAGGAAAGAGAAAAGGGAAGAAAAATTCAGCACCTGCTCTGTGCAAAGCAGCACATTAAGGGACAGGGAGATGGGGGCTAGAAAAGGAGGGAGAAGACACAGCTCCCTGCTCTCCGATGCTTGTCACCTGGCAGAGAGGAGGCGTGAAGGAAGAAGGGTGTGCCTCCAGCTCGTGTCTGGGCCGCTGTTTCTCCGGAGACTGAGTTAGCTGCTGGCCAGTGAGGGGTGTCCCCACTTCTGGCATAGGCAGGTCCCCTCCGTCCAGCCCTGCAGGGAAGATGGGCAGCTTGGGCTCTTCATGCCGGGAGGGAGGTGGGACGCGTGGCCGGGGGATGCCCTCAGTGGCTCCACCTGCCCTGGGCTTCCCTTTTCACAGGGCCTCTGCCGGGTCGTTCATGGACACCAAGGTCCCCAGATCCCACTTACCCTATTCAAGGCTCTGCCTCTTGGAGCTTGTTCTAAATCTCTTCTCTCCCAGGCAGACAGTTGGACAGACAGACCCTTGCCAGTGGGCTTAGTAAAAGAGCCTGGTTCCTGTACCAAAACAGCCCGGTAATGGTAATGACGGCTGAAGCCCATTCGGCACTGGTCACACGCTTGACCCCGTGCTTGGTGCTTTCTGTGCGTTCTCTTGTTTGACTCCCACGGCTCTCCTAGAAAGGAGGTGCTATTATTTGCTTTGTTTGTTAACTTTTCTTTTAATTAAAGAAACCGTTATTCCCATTTTACAGCTAAGGAAATATGGGCTCACGGAAGTTAAGGTCTAGGGTCATCTAGTTTGTATTTGATCCTGGCCTGAGCTGGAGTCTCTGCTGGGCTTGGACAAAACAATGATGCTTGGCCACCTCTGCTTGGAGGGAGACCTGACTGGGCATTTGTAGAGCGTGACTGCAGTGTGCGGGGCGGCACAGAGAAGGAAGAGGAGACCTCCAGGGTCCCTTCAGGGCCGAGATTCTGTGCTTCTCTGCAAGTCTGACTCGTTACCTGCCCCATGCCGGCCCCCACCTGCCTGCTCCCCAGCGTGCCCCCAGCCGCGCTTTCCCTGCACCAGAAGAAGGCTGCCCACAGAGCAGGCCTGACCCAGGCTCCAGGCCCCTCCCCCGTCCTTGGCCTTGCTCCAGGGCTCCGCAGGGGTGGCAAGGGGCAAGTGGCCAACTCTCCTCCGTCTAGATCAAAGCCCTGGAGCTCGACAGCAACCTCTACCGCATCGGCCAGAGCAAGGTCTTCTTCCGGGCCGGCGTGCTGGCTCACCTGGAGGAGGAACGGGACCTGAAGATCACAGATGTCATCATTGGCTTCCAGGCCTGCTGCAGGGGCTACCTGGCCAGAAAGTGAGTCCTGCGACGCCCACCCCACCCAGCCTGCCCCGCGCTCGGGCCCTCCCAGCTCTCCTGTAGCGGAGGACACCGAGGAAGCGGTGGCCTGGGCGCCCTAATGCCAGTCAGGTGTCGCCCGGGGAGGCCCCCGTGGCCTTCCCTGCCCCCCTACTTCCTGGATTTCTGCCTGAGGTTTAAAGTGAGCTGGTGGGGGGGGTGACTGTGCTTGGATTTGCTCGTCACGAAAGCTCCTACCACCGCTATTCCTTCCTGTGTCCCTCATGTAAGGATGACACCCAGAGCCGGCTGTCCCCAGAGGACGCCATGCTCCCAGAGGAGGAGGCCATCCTTGAGTCCCGAGCAGCTCCTGTGGGGGTCAGGGGCTGACTTGCTGCGGGAAGGTGGGTGGGGCAGCTGCACATCTGTCCCCTGAGCCCTCCGTGTCTGTGCTCAGGGGTGTCTGTTCCAGCCTGAGAGCTGAGCGCTGGGGGACGCAGCATGAGTTTGTGGAGTTTGGACAAATGGACCTGTGTAGGACACCAGCTGCTGACGTTCTCCCTCTAAACCAAAGCCACAAGATCGTGGGTGGCACCAGGGTGGGGAGCTGCGGTCGATAGATGGACTTGATGACCAGGGCTCACACTTGACTCGGATCTGTGGTGACCTCGGCCCCAGGCACCCTCTGTGAGGTCACCCACAGGACTCAACCCGAAGCCGACCTCCTTCCCGCCACGTCTGTTTCGTGGTGCCCCCGGCAGGGGTCGGTCCCTCCGGAAAAGCCTCCACAAGTGAGGTCAGGACTGTCGGGAGGGAGGTGTGCCATCCCCCACCTGGAGGGCTGACTGTGACCCTCGCCCCACAGGGCCTTCGCCAAGAGGCAGCAGCAGCTGACGGCCATGAAGGTCCTGCAGAGGAACTGTGCCGCCTACCTCAAGCTGCGCAACTGGCAGTGGTGGCGGCTCTTCACCAAGGTGGGTCTGAAAGGGCCTCCGCGTGACACGGGGGACGAGCAGGCCTCACGCTGGCCTCCTGCAGGGCTCAGGCCCTGGGGCTGATCCTGCCCATGGGGTCTAGAGGGGTGTGAGCCGGGACGTGTGTCTGGCGTGGACGGCCACGGTGCCATCAGGCTGGGCTAGGGTGGCTCCTGGGATGTCAGGCCCCAGCCCGCCCACCACGGCTCCACGTGGAGACAGAGCTGCCCACCCAGAAACCACGGGCAGGTCAGAATCTGCACCCGCTGGATGGGTCCTCCCTAGCCTTTACAAAAAATTCGTTAATTAGTAAAGTTGTTCAGGCTGCTTTTGTTTATGATAAGTAATCTGTGGTAATTGCGAAAAGTTAGACTAACCAAAAGGGTAAACAAGCAAATAAAAATTCACCTGTAATCCCTTCATCCTTGTGCCAACGTCGATATTGAATAGATGTTTCCATGTTTAGTCTGCTTTTAAAAAAATTTTTTTTCACTCCTGGTAAATCTCTGCTGTGTAAACCACACACGTTCCTGAGCTTTGACTTGTATAAACAGTCATGTACTTTGCATTTTGCATCTAAAATTCCTTCATGAGCATCATTTTTTAAAAGTCAGCATACTGTTCCCTAGAGATGTTTCATAATTTATCTGACTATTTTTCCAGCAGTGGATGTTTATCTCTCTCTCTGAAATTTTCACTGTTATAAACAACGCTGTCCTGAACATCTTCATGCACACATAGGGGTAGTTTCCCCGAAACGTAGTTAGTGGGTCAGAGGCCTATGGCACGCAGTACCAAATTGATTTCCAGAAAGATTGTACCCATTTGCACCTCCTCTGCCCTGCGTCCTACCTGCCCCTCACTCTCACGAGCTTGCGCTTCCGCAGGTGAGGGGAAAGCGCCACGGCTCTCAGCCTGGACAGGCATCTTCCCCTGAGCACGTTTCCTCCTCAATCTCCTCTCCTAGGTCAAGCCGCTGCTGCAGGTGAGCCGGCAGGAGGAGGAGATGATGGCCAAGGAGGAGGAGCTGGTGAAGGTGCGGGAGAAGCAGCTGGCCGCTGAGAGCAGGCTCTCAGAGATGGAGACCCTCCAGTCCCAGGTGGGTGTCTGCAGGCTCTGCCCAGGCACTGCTGCCACCTGCTGGCAACCAGTAGGCGAGGCATGCCTGGTTAATTTCTCTGCAGACCCTGTTCGGGGTTTCGTGATGCAGGAAGGCTACCCCATGGGATGGGAAGCTCATGAGTGTTGGGTTCAAGGCCCAGCCCCTCTCTGAGCCTGTTTCCTCGGGATCTTGACGTACAGCTCATGGAGCGGTGGTGAGGGACGGTGGACGTGATGTTTAAACGAGCGGGGCCGCTTCAGCGTCCTGAGATGGGAGCTGCTCTCAACAGCAGGGTTCTCCCTGCAGGAGCCTGCACTGGAGACCAGTTCTCCTGCGGGTACCAGTGGCCCGAGGCGGCCGTAAGAGCTCACATTTCCCACGTGTTCTCGCAGCTCATGGCTGAGAAGTTGCAGCTGCAGGAGCAGCTCCAGGCAGAAACGGAACTGTGTGCCGAGGCCGAGGAGCTCCGGGCCCGCCTGACCGCCAAGAAGCAGGAGCTGGAAGAGATCTGCCATGACCTGGAGTCCAGGGTGGAGGAGGAGGAAGACCGCTGCCAGCACCTGCAGGCTGAGAAGAGGAAGATGCAGCAGAACATCCAGGTGCCCGGAGGAGGGGCAGGGCCGGACCCCAGGCATGGGGCGGGGGGTGGGCTGCGTGGGGAGCAGGGGTGCCACGAGTGCCATGGGAGGACAGCCTTTGTCCCGGGGGCAGCCCTGGAGACGTGTTCTCTTTGGGGCTTTTTTTTTTTTTTTTTTTACGGCCGTGCCGCGCGGCTTGTGGGATCTTAGTTCCCTGACCGGGGATTGAACCCGGGCCCATCGGCAGTGAGAGCTCGGAGTCTGAACCACTGGAGCACCTGGGAATTCCCTGGGTGGTTATTTCTGATGTGTCAGGTGCCTGTTAGCGCTGCCCCACTGAGAGTCAAAGCCAATTTAATTCCCCTCCTCCGTCCTGGCTCTGGCTGGTCTGAGGAGCGGAGGGCGGATGCTTGCTGGACGAGGCCCCTCGGAACACGTGACCCCGCGATTGGACTAGGGTTCTTGTCCCCGCACCCCGGTTTTAAATACATGACCACACAGGTGGGGGCCGGGCCACATCCAAGTTGCTCAGGCATCGCCCTGGCTTCCCGTTAGGAACTGGAGGAACAGCTGGAGGAAGAGGAGAGCGCCCGGCAGAAGCTTCAGCTTGAGAAGGTGACCACTGAGGCCAAGCTGAAGAAGCTGGAGGAGGGCCAGATCATCCTGGAGGACCAGAACTGCAAGCTGGCCAAGGTGGGGCGGCAGCCCGGCAGCTGGGGCACGGGGGCGAGCGGCTGGGGCAGCGGCTCCAGGCTCGGGGCTGCGGCTGGGTCCCTGTCAGCGTCCGTCTGGCGACAGATAACAGCTGGGAATCAAGTTAGAGGAGAAGGAGGGACAAGGTCAGGATGCTGACCCCCATCTCCAGAGGATGGGGGTGGCCAGGTTGACAGGGCAGGACGGCTGCCCGGGACCCTGTGATGTGGGGAGTTACGCTGGCTGTGTGGCCGCCACTGTGGGATTAGGACTCCATTGGTGGCCACACAGAGCAGAAAGTGAGAAGGACAGGGGCGCTTTGGGGGGTGAGGAAGGGGGAGGTCGAAGGCATGCAGAAGGTGGCGCCATCCCGCCTGCCCTGAATTCCCTCGCTGACGCTCACTGTCACCTGGCGGCTCTTCTCACCTGAGCAGAAAGGGGTGACGCAGGCCCAGCTATTGCAGGGGAGCTAGTGACCTTTCCAAATGACTCCTTTGATCTAGGAAATCCTAATGAACTTGACCAGGTGTTTAAGGCCCTGCGCCACCATTCAGTCCTCAATGTCTGGGTGAGCCGTGCCTTGAGGAGAGCTGACGTGTTCTGCTCTCAACTGACTTTAAGCTCTGACTCCCCCTCGACCCCCAGGAGAAGAAGCTGCTGGAAGACAGAATATCTGAGTTCACCACCAACCTCACGGAAGAGGAGGAGAAATCTAAGAGCCTGGCCAAGCTCAAGAACAAGCACGAGGCGATGATCACCGACCTGGAGGGTAAGGGGGTGGTGGCAGCAATGGCCGGACTCGGGATCGCTGGAGTGTCCCCTGCTCGGGGGCCCAGCCTGGGCCTCGCTGCCAGGAGCTGGAGTGCCGGCCGGGTCTCCCGCTCGCTCTGTGCAGGCGAGGCTGGGGCTTGTGGTATTTGGCCGCTGCCCTCGAGACATGGGGGTCAGCGCCCGCTCCCTGTGGAGTCTGAACCTCCAGGCACTGGTGGGGAGGGACGCTCCGCCAAGTGACGGGTGTTGAGAATTGAGCTCTGGCGTTTCTCTCGTGTCGCACACCATGCGTTTCACAAGCTTCTGAGACTTCCTAGGAGCTTCTAGGTTTGACTGCGACTCTGCCACTTACTAGCTGTGTCATCTTGTACCTATTAATCTCCATGAGCTTGAGTTTCTCTTACCTCTAAGGGGACACAGCGAAAGGGTGAGTGTGAGGAATGAACTAAATAATGCGCATGGACATGCTGTGTGTGTTGTAAGATGCCGGGCAGGTATAGCGAGAGGCCGTTGCTTCACGTGGGGCAGGGAGACAAATCATGCCTCCGTCTCCCTGTGCCCTGGGATCTGTGGTGGCTAGGAGGATGGCACAAGCCCAGGTCTGTGCTGTCTGGGGACCCCTTGTACCCCTGCCCCTTGAGAGGAGTGGTACAGGGGGCAAGGGGAGCCCAGACCACCGGGGGGGCTCTGAGCTCCAGCCAGAAACCACTGCTCCCTCTGGGGAGATGTGGGGCAGCCCGGTGCACAGGGCAGTTGTCAGTGCCCAGTGGACGTAGGGCTGAAACCATTTGGGCTGGTCGCTAGGAGAATTTTCCCAGCTTGGTTTCTTGGCCCCTCCTGGGTTAAGGTGTTCAGACCATCAAGGGGAAGAGACGTCCTGACACAGAGATCTCTTCACCTGGGAATAGTCTGAAAGACTCCATCATCCAGGAGGTCTTGGAGCAGCAGGCCGGCCGGATTGGCAGACGTGAAAGTTTGACACTAACAAGTGTTGCCAAAGATGTAGAACAGTCAGAACACACACACGCTGCCAGTGGGAGTATAAATTGGTCGACAGTTTCAGAGAACAGTCTGCCAGTGCCTAGTGAGGTTGAAGCTTTGCCTGCAGCCCATCCCTCTTGTCCATGTGCGTTGGGAGTCATGGGCAAGAATGCTCACGGCATTGTGGCTCAGGAGGGCACACAGCTGTAGGCTGTGCCCATCTATCCTACAAGTGCCCATCAGCTGTAGGATAGACAGATAAGTTGTGGTGTGTTCACATGGTGGAATACACAGACAGAAGTCCAAATGGATCGATTACAGTGACACTTAAGTTGCTAAATCTCAAGATGTTAATGTTGAGCAACAAAGGTAAGATGAGGAATAAGAGTCGCCAGCCCTTACTGCGCACACTCTATGGGCAGGCAGGGTTCCAGGTGCTTTCAGATACCAACACATTTGAGCCTCCCAGCAGCCTAAGGAAGTAGCTTGTCTTATAGCCTTACTACTCAGATGAGGCACAAAAAGGTAAGGACATCACCTAGGTGACGTCATAACAGGAGTTGTAAAGCCCATTGGACTCTGGTCCTGCTGTACCGTCTCCATAGAATTCATATAGGACAGATCCCTACTGTAAGTTCAGATTCGTGCAAGACTAAATGTTATAATTTTTAGGGAGGCAGACATGGTGGAGCCTCAAAGGGAAACGAGGGAACTGTAAACATGAACTTTGGGGGAATAGTTCCCTTGGTGGGAAGGGTCAGTGGGTGGGGCTGGAGAGACAAGGACTTGGAAGCTTATGGTGACGTTCTTTCCCTTCATCCAGGAGTTGGGTATGAGTGTGAATCATGATCATTTAAACAGCACGGATGTGTTGTAACAAATATTTGGCATTTTATGTAAGATTTGAAGACAAAGACAGATCTGTAGCCACTGGAGGGGTCTGTTCGCATCTCTCCATTCTTCCTTCTCAGAGCGCCTGCGAAGAGAGGAGAAGCAGCGTCAGGAGCTGGAGAAGACCCGCCGGAAGCTAGAGGGAGACTCCACGGACCTCAGTGACCAGATCGCCGAGCTGCAGGCTCAGATTGCTGAGCTCAAGATGCAGTTGGCCAAGAAAGAGGAGGAGCTCCAGGCTGCCCTGGCCAGGTGAGGGCCAGAGCACCAGCCAGTGCCCACACTCTCAGTGTGCTCCCTGCTGTGGTTCTCGGTGCATCAGTGAACTGCGGGCACGCGCTCCGCTGTTGTCTTGGAAGCCAATTAATGACAAAACATCTTCTATTCACTAAAAGTGCAGTCTAAGGCTTCTCTGTCATTTGTAATCCCCCCAGAATTCATCCACAACCCTAGTCATCCAATCATAGCAATTCTTTCCTTTCCTTTTTAAAATTTCGTGGCTACAGGCATGCTTTTAAAAAATAGATTTTATTTTTCCAGGCATATGTAGATTCATAACAAAATGGAGCAGAAGTTACAGCGAATTCCCAAGTCCCCATGTGAACAGCCTCCCTCATTAGCAACCTCCCCCGCAAGAGTGATACATTTGTTACAATTCATGAACGTGCACTGACACATCATTATCACCCAAAGTCAGAGCACATTTGTATTTCTACTTAGTTGCTGTAATCATGGACTGTAGCATTTTATTTCCTTTTTTTTTTTCAGTTAACATTTCATTTTTTTTTAATGTTTAAAGGACTGAATCTTAATTTGGAAAATGAAATGATTCTTCTGTGAGGTTTTTGAATTCTCAAAGTGGAATAGTGCTAAGTCTTCTGGATGCGTCAGATGTTTTTGCTGAGAAGAGCTCCTAAGGGCCATGATTATGACTGCCAGAAGTGGCTTTGGCTGCACCTCTCTGAAGCCTTTTCTGCAGACTCTGCTCTCCGTAGGTGACAGTGACCTCATCCTGATGATGTTGCTCTCTTTGGCAGAGTGGAAGAAGAAGCCGCCCAGAAGAACATGGCCCTAAAGAAGATCCGGGAGCTGGAATCTCAGATTTCTGAACTCCAAGAAGACCTGGAGTCTGAGCGTGCCGCTAGGAATAAAGCTGAGAAGCAGAAACGGGACCTCGGGGAAGAGCTGGAGGCTCTAAAAACAGAGTTGGAGGACACTCTGGATTCCACGGCTGCCCAGCAGGAGCTCAGGTGTGTCTTGGGACTGACTGCCCCAGTCACTGGGGGATAGGGGTGGTGGTGCAGGGAAGGGGAGGCTGTGGCCTGGGAGGGGTGGACCCCAAGTCTCTGCATACACACAGTGGCCTATTGTCATGGAGCAGAGAGCTCGGAAGCTGATGGTTCCTCAGCAGCTTCTCCCTAGAGTAGAAGAACTTGGCTTGGAGTTGGGGTGAGGCAAGGGTGGGCTTTAAAGCTGAAAGGCTACAGAAGCCTCTACAAAGTGTGTCTGTGGGGAATTCGCTTGCAGTCCGGTGGTTAGGACGCTGCGCTTCCACTGCAGGGGGCACGACTTCCATCCTTGGTTAGGAAGCGAAGATCCTGCATGCTGCATGGTGCGGCCAAATAAATAAATTAATTAATTTAATTAATCTGCTTATAACTCACTCCTGGCTCCTCGTATTTAGAATAAAATCCAATTCCTTACATAAAAGGCCTACAGTACATTAAAAAAAAAAAAAAAGTGTGTCTGTGAGCCTGGGCTGTAGGATGGATGGCCACGGACAGAGGCCAGCGGGCAGAAAGCTGCCTGGGGTGGCCAGTGCCCCTTGCCGGGTGCTCTCTGTTGCCACAGAAGAGCCCCAGGGCAGCATCGCTCCTGGATCCCTGGCCTCCCTCCTGAGGGCGTTTCTCTGTCCAGGTCCAAACGTGAACAGGAAGTGAACATCCTGAAGAAGACCCTTGAGGAGGAGGCAAAGACCCACGAGGCCCAGATCCAGGAGATGAGACAGAAGCACTCACAGGCCGTGGAGGAACTGGCAGAGCAGCTGGAGCAGACGAAGCGGGTGCGTGGGCCTCCCCAGGACTGGCTACGTGAGGCTCTGCCACTGTCGGGGGGGGCCCTTGCAGAGTCTAGGCTCCAGCCCCTCGTGGCTGTGTGACTTGGGGATGTAGGTCCCTCTGTGCCTCAGTTTTCCCATCTGTAAGGGAGACTGATGATAGCCCGTCTCCTACAATTAATGTGAGAGTCGGAGTTGGTAACATGTGAGGCACTTAGATAGTGAGGGCTCGGTAAGTTGTTCAAGAATCATTTATTCTCATTATTATCTTGTTCATCAACCTGCCAGACCAGAAAATTTCATGGAATTGGAGCGACTCTGAAACTGAGTCTCAGAGGGCCATCGGGGTCCCCTTTTCTGAAGCCCCCCTTCTCTAGAACACCCCCAACAGGTGGTCAGTTGGAGTCTTCGTGGGAGAACCCTGGGGATGTTGACCCCAGATGGTTTCTCGGCTATGGCCGAGCAGTTCCTGAACAAGACCAGTCCTGCATCCGGTGGCCTCCAGCTCACGGCCACCCTTGGTGGCAGCCCGAGAAGGCAGAGGCTCTTCCACACGGCAACCTGTACAATATTTTCAGAAACCTGCCTTGTCTACCTATCTACCTTCAATTTCCATCTGGTTCTGGGCAGGTTGAAGCCTTGCCTGGTCCTTTAGCTGTTTTCACCCAAAGTGACTTTGCATTCACGCTGGGTCCGGTTTACCCTTGAACTTGCCCGTGATGCTGTGGCCGGCTCGGTACGGACTAGATTGGGATTGTCGTGTTTATTCTGTAAACTCGGCTTTTATGTTGTTTGGAAGAACATCACTGTGTTACTTTGAACATCACATTTTCAAGAGACTTTTCTGCAAGTCTACCTACGAACAATTATAATTTCCGTCATCCTATAATAACAGCTAAAATCTTAACATCAGCAATGATGGCATCTTGCCCTTGGACGCTCCCTGAAGCTGGTGCAGGAGGCCGGGCAGGGATGGTGTGAGAGCTGGGGGAGCCCACGTGCCGGGCGTCCGGCCCCAGCTGGGTGCTGAGTTCACATCAGGCCTGAGCCTTCTGATTCTGGGACCCTTGCCAGCTCGTCATCCCCCAGACTTGCCCAGTGTCGTTTTTGCTGCAAAGGCACCCGATTCTGGGTCTGGATCCGCCGGATCTTCGATGATGTTAGAAAGACCAGCCTCACGTCACAGGTGCCCCCTTTCACGTCTTCGCTTTTCTCCCCGCTGCCAGGTGAAAGCCAACCTCGAGAAGGCCAAGCAGACCCTGGAGAATGAGCGAGGGGAGCTGGCCAACGAGGTGAAGGTGCTGCTTCAGGGCAAGGGGGACTCCGAGCACAAGCGCAAGAAGGTGGAGGCCCAGCTTCAGGAGCTGCAGGTCAAGTTCACCGAGGGGGAGCGCGTGCGCACGGAGCTGGCCGACAAGGTCTCCAAGCTGCAGGTGAGGCCTCCGCCGGACCTCCTGGGTCCTGGCCCACATCACCAGGGCTCCCGCTCTTGTCTCTCTCTCTCTCTCTCTCTCTCTGTCTCCGCAACCTGGCTCAATCTGCGAGGCCTCTGGGGTTCAGCCTGTGACTCAGGTCCAGCATGGCCGAGAGAGCCGAGGTGGGGCCCAAGCAGTCGTGGTTGAGCTCACGGGGCTTTGTCTCCCATCCGTGCGCAGGTTGAGCTGGACAATGTGACGGGTCTTCTCACCCAGTCGGACAGCAAATCCAGCAAGCTCACCAAGGACTTCTCCACTCTGGAGTCACAGCTGCAGGACACGCAGGTAAGGGCGGGACGGGTCCTGTGCCCGTACGGCATTAGCTACCAGGCTTCTGGGTCTTTGTCTCAGAGCGTCCTCCCCTGCATCCGCGGGCTCTCTGCGTCCTCCCCTGCATCCACGGGCTCTCTGCGTCCTCCCCTGCATCCGCGGGCTCTCTGCACCCTCCCGACTCCTTGCCAGGTCTCTGCTGGCTGCCCCCTGAATCCGAGGGACTGCTCCCCTCTTCCACCAAGGGTATGGGGACCGTGAGGCCCTGACGCTGTGGGTCCTGAGCCCCTGCCCTCCTTGTTCTCGGAGTAGGAGCTCCTGCAGGAGGAGAACCGGCAGAAGCTGAGTCTGAGCACCAAGCTGAAGCAGGTGGAGGACGAGAAGAACTCCTTAAAGGAGCAGCTGGAGGAGGAGGAGGAGGCCAAGCGGAACCTCGAGAAGCAGATCGCCACCCTCCATGCCCAGGTTCGGAGCTGGCTCCCTGCAAGACACCCCAGGGAGCCTGCAGGCTGGGGAGCTTCTGGCGGGGTGCCCACCTGGACTCCAGGGCACAGCCCTGCCGCTGGGTCCACCCAGGCCACCCCGAGCTGGACACCTTCCCCTGGGGGAGCTCCTGCCCTCCCCAGACCAGGGCTCATGCCTGGGGTCCCCAAGGAGAATTTAGGAACCCATGAACTTGGGTGGAGGAGACGTACATCTTCATTTCACCAATCTCCAGCTGGCCTTCGGCGTTTTCTTCTGTTATGAATGTAGGCAACAAGCCGTGGCCCTAGCAGTGCCGGTGCCCTGTTCAGTAGAAACCACCGGTCATCGTGTCCGAGCTGAGGGCAGGCTTTGGGAAGGTCATCGTGCTCCTAGCCACTTAGGAGCCTGCTATCTGCTGTGCTGATAAAGAAGCACGATGGTTACTGAACCAGAGTCTTAAAAAATACCCGACACCTGCACTTTTCTATATTGGTTTCTTGGTAATCCTGCGTATTTTGCTTTATGCACGTTCAAACCTCATTATGAGAAGGAGGTCAGAGTCTTCTCTAGACTCTGAAAGGGTCCGGGGCCAAAGATAGACCAAGGGCCCTCTTCCGGATCCGTCTTAGGACTTAAACGTGCCAGAAGATCTGCACCAGGTCGGGGAGGGTACAGGGTACCTGGATGGCGGTAGGGAGTGTGGGCACGGTGGCAGCTGTGTGTCCAGATGCGAGGAGGGGGCTGCGAGACAGATGCGTGCAGGCAGGGGGCACCAGGCTGCTGCCTGGGGGAGGGGAGGAGGCTTCCCACTGTAGGCCTCCGTCTTGGTACGAGCGGCTGGTGCGGGTCACGACTGAGAGGCCTTCCCAAGCTGACCTGTGGTGTCCACCTCCCCTGGGCTCTATGCGCTAGGCACCTGCCCTCTGCAGAAGCTCCATTTCCCTGGCCCCAGAGGGAGCGGGAAGTGGTTGGGGGAGCCGTCTCCGTAACTGGGTTGGCACCCCATTCCTCCGCTGGCGGGCGGCAGGCCAGCTCCCAGCTGTCCCAGGTGTGGCCACGTTACCCGAGCAGGTGCCGTGCTGGGTGCCTCCTTACCCCTTGCTCCCGCCCAGGTCACCGACATGAGGAAGAAGGTGGAGGACGGCGTGGGGTGCCTGGAGACGGCCGAGGAGGCCAAGAGGAAGCTCCAGAAGGACCTGGAGGGGCTGAGCCAGTGCTACGAGGAGAAGGTAGCCGCTTACGACAAGCTGGAGAAGACTAAGACGCGGCTGCAGCAGGAGCTGGACGACCTGCTCGTGGACCTGGACCACCAGCGGCAGAGCGTCTCCAACCTGGAGAAGAAGCAGAAGAAGTTCGACCAGGTGGGTGCTGTTGGTGCTGCCACCGCCTCATGTCCTCCTCTCTGCAGACACCCTGCCTCGGGCAGGGGCCTCTGTCCGTCAGCCCAGCCCGGGGTCACCGTCACCCAGCTCGGGAGGAGGCCCTGAGGGGCAGGCTCTCAGAGGGCCCTCCCGGATTCCAGCTCGTTGAGGCGCCTGGAAAGAAAGCGCTCAGAACTGGGTGCTTCACACGATAGGTTTGGGAGCAACATTTCCCCTTTCTTGGTTTTTTATGTTTTTCGAATCTTCTCTAGTTAGAATTTTTCTTTATACGTTCATAACTCTTGCTTACTCCAGGAGATCTGAGGCAGCTTACCGAGACGCAGGCAGTGGGGTGGGATAGAAAACTGGAATAAAGCAGGGGTCGGCAAACTGGCCGAGGGCGCCCACTGCCTGTGGTGGACAGAGGTATTGAGCACAGCTGTCACTACAGCTGCTTTTGTACTAACGTAGCAGTTACGCAAAGTCTGAAGTCACACGTGCAGTCTAAAGCGTTTCCCATCTGTCCCATTTAAGAAATAAGTCCATGGAGTAAAGAGGTGCTGAAGCAAAGGGAAGGAGGAGGGCGGAAAATAAGATGATATGGTCAGGGTGGGCCAGCGCAGGGAAAAGATGCCTCACATCCTTGGAGGGGGGCCACAAGGGATTCGCGCCTCTGAGCAGCCAGATTCGCTTTCTTTTCAAGGTAAACACCAACCAGTCATTCAGGAAAACCAGGGGCTTTCTGGGTCCTGAGGGTGAAATATTTACTTCCTGTGGGTTTCCGGAAGGGGCACTGAGTGTCATAAAGAACCTCGGTTACTAAGTGATAAAAGTTACACAGACTCCAATGGGTTGTGGCAGAGGCCATCTCCACCCTCGTCTGCTTATGAGGACACGCTGCACGGCACGTGTCGCAATCGGAAGCAGCCGGCTCGCTGTTCTCCTTGTTCCCCCTCCCCCCAGTCCTGGCCCCTGGGACCCTCCTTCCCCAGGGAGTTCGGGCCCAGATGCTTTACCTGCCAGAGGCCAGCAGGCCCTGAGCTCTTTCTGAGAGCCGGTTGCTCGAGCCTCATGGTGCCTGCCTGCCTCCCAGCTCCTGGCCGAGGAGAAGACCATCTCTGCCAAGTACGCGGAGGAGCGCGACCGGGCGGAGGCCGAGGCCCGGGAGAAGGAGACCAAGGCACTGTCTCTGGCCCGGGCTCTGGAGGAGGCCGTGGAGCAGAAGGCAGAGCTGGAGCGGCTCAACAAGCAGTTCCGCGCAGAGATGGAGGACCTCATGAGCTCCAAGGACGACGTCGGCAAGAGCGTGAGTCCCCGAGCCCACGGCCAGCACTGGGGCGGCGGGGGGGTGGGGGGGGAGATGGCCTCAGGACGCGAAGGATTAGGGGCTCACGGACACTGAGGCTGGGGACCTGGGGGCCTCGCGCCCCTCTGCTCCTGACCACGTCCCCTCGGCGGCAGGTCCACGAGCTGGAGAAGTCCAAGCGGGCCCTGGAGCAGCAGGTGGAGGAGATGAAGACCCAGCTCGAGGAGCTGGAGGACGAGCTGCAGGCCACCGAGGACGCCAAGCTGCGGCTGGAGGTGAACCTGCAGGCCATGAAGGCCCAGTTCGAGCGGGACCTGCAGGGCCGTGACGAGCAGAGCGAGGAGAAGAAGAAGCAGCTGGTCAGACAGGTGCGGACGGCCCTCCCGCTCCCCTGGGCAGAGGCGGGCAGGGAGCCCCGGGTTCTGGGGGCTCCTTTCTCCTTCCGCCGGGACTGGGGGAGTCCCCTGATTACGCCCTCCACGTCCTCACGTTCCAATCCTCTGCCTGGGGGTCAGTGGCCCCCTCTACTAGGGTTTTATGGTCAGGAGTCCTCCCTGTCCCTGGACGCCCCGTGGATGCCACGGGACTGGACCAAGCCCACCCGGGCCGTGAGCTGAGGCAGGGTCTGTGGGTACGTCCGGCCTCCTGAGCCGTCGGCATCTCCCCAGGTGCGGGAGATGGAAACTGAGCTGGAGGATGAGAGGAAGCAGCGCTCGATGGCCGTGGCTGCTCGGAAGAAGCTGGAGATGGACCTGAAGGACCTGGAGGCCCACATCGACTCGGCCAACAAGAACCGGGACGAAGCCATCAAACAGCTGCGGAAGCTGCAGGTGAGCTCAGGCTGGACCAAACCAGATCCGGCCGCACATGGCAGCGCTGGGCTCAGCACGGGGCTGGGACACTAGTGGGGTGGCCGATGAATGCTGGGAAGTGCCATGTTGCCCTCCCCGAGGAAGGTCTTGGGTGCCTTTAGCTCCATCTCCCAGATGGAAACCCAGAAGCTGAGCAGAAACAAACTAGTCAGAAGCAAACTTGCAGTAAGATTGTTGCCTTTGAGTGCCTTAAACAAAGAAACAAACAAGTGTAAACCTAGAAGTGCAATGGTGTTATAGTCACTTAGTGGCAGATTTCTAGAACAAACCAGACGTGGCCCATCCCAGCCTTAACAATGGTGGAAGGTTCCAAGCTGATGGTTCAGAGAAGCAGCCCGGAGCACAGAACATGTACTTGGGCTCACCAGTAATGAAAGAATAATAAGTTTAAAAAACCAGCTCTGAGATGCACATCATATCCAGCAAACCGGCAACAATAAGATCGAGTGTAAACGCTGGTGTTTGCGAGGTAGTAGGGCATAGGTGCTCTCATTGCGGTGGCCG
Organism: Delphinapterus leucas; assembly: GCF_059928025.1. Lineage (NCBI taxonomy): Eukaryota > Metazoa > Chordata > Mammalia > Artiodactyla > Monodontidae > Delphinapterus > Delphinapterus leucas. The sequence continues at coordinate 91,021,705 of NC_143139.1, read as the reverse complement.
CTCTACCTGGTACCACTTGGCCGTGCCCAGCAAGGGTTGTATCCTTTGGCCTGGGGAATCCCAATTTGGGATTTATCTGCAAAAGGAAAAAAAACACAACTATTTCCCAAGATCTTCAGAGTTAAAACGAATCACCAGTGAACAAAGGACACATGACCGCGCCATGTTGCCGGGACTAACCTGGCAGGTGGCCGTTGACCTGGAGCAGTGGGGATGGCCCCAGAGCGCGGGATCCAAGTCAACAGGAGGTGGTAGAAAGTAAACAAAAACATAGCTGGACTAATACCCACCCGGGGACTAACGCTGCCGCAGGTGTGCTTTGTACATCCTAACAGTTAAAAGCGTGTAAAGATGGTTTAGAGTAAAGGGAAGCTTTGTCTTTACTCTTTTGCCCTTTTATAGCCATGTTGGTTCAATGTGGCCACAGGTTGAGGCCCAGCCGTCGGTCCCTGTCGGCGGGGCGTCCCTGTGCGGGGGTGTGGGCACACGGGAGCGGTGGGACGGTGGCACCAAGCCTCTCCTCCCTGCCCTCAGGCCCAGATGAAGGACTGCGTGCGGGAGCTGGAGGACACGCGCACCTCCCGCGAGGAGATCCTGGCGCAGGCCAAGGAGAACGAGAAGAAGCTGAAGAGCATGGAGGCCGAGATGATCCAGCTGCAGGAGGTGGGCCGGGCCGGAGCAGGGCGCTCGGGGCCTCCACCCACCTGCTGGGGCCACCCGGGCAGACCTGGAAGAATGGGCCAAGTTCCAGCGATGGGCCGGTGTGGTTCTTGCTTTCTGAAAGAATTGCCCCTCGGGGTTTCATGAAGTAGCAAGGCTCCCTGGTGTGATTAGAACGTGTGTGTGAATTAACTCGTCACCTCCTGGGGCCGGCTCCCTCGCGTGAATCACCACCACCTGCGGTGACTTGCTGCGTGGCGAGGAGGGGTCCCTCCCAGACGCTTACGGCGCCGAGTGTCCCCTTGGCGGCCTTGTCCCTCACACGAGGCAGGCCGTGAAAGCATCCCCAGGCTCTGGGCAGTCTTCTGCCTTGATGATGCTGGCTACCCAGTTGCTCCTAGCTGGGCCAGACATCCAGGCTCTCCTCACCTGCCCTGACCAGACCGGCTGTGCCCTCCTGCACACGTGGGTCTCTGGTGAGGCCGCCTCACCCTCAGGGTGAAGCCCTTGCCCCCGCCGGCTTTCAGAGTCCCGCACTGTGGCCTTAACTCACGTCTTTGTCCTGTCGCCCCTGCTTCCTGTCTGCCTGGAAGGTAGAGGGACCAGCATCCCGTCAGGCCAGGATGATTTCCTGTTTATTGCAACATCCCCGGCACCTGGCTTAGTTTTTATTTTATTTATTTATTTTTATTTATTTTTGGCTGCGTTGGGTCTTTGTGGCTGTGCGCAGGCGCTTCTCTAGTTGCGGCGAGCCGGGGCTACTCCTCGTTGCGGTGCGCGGGCTTCTCATTGCGGTGGCTTCTCTTGTTGCGGAGCATGGGCTCTAGGTGCGCGGGCTTCAGTAGTTGCGGCGCGCAGGCTCAGTAGTTGTGGCTCGCGGGCTCTTGAATACAGGCTCAGTACCTGTGGCGCACGGGCTTAGCTGCTCCACGGCATGTGGGATCCTCCCAGACCAGGGCTGGAACCCATGTCCCCTGCATTGGCAGGCGGACTCTTAACCACTGTGCCACCAGGGAGGCCCTGGCTTAGTTCTTAGCGCTTGGGTATGGGGGCTGTGTGATCATGCGGCGCCTGAGCTGTGGCCTCAGAGGGGCTCCTGGGAACGGGCTCCGTGGAGGAGGCAGGCCTGGGAAGGGGTTTGGGAAGAGGGGGGCCAGGGGCTCAGAGTGCCGGGAACAGAGGAGGGCTGTTGGCTGCGGGCGGCCCCGGCGGGTCACATTCGGGTTCCCGTGGCAGGACCTGGCAGCTGCTGAGCGCGCCAAGCGCCAGGCCCAGCAGGAGCGGGACGAACTGGCCGACGAGATGGCCAACAGCAGCGGCAAAGGGTGAGCCGGCGCGAGCGCGAGCGGGTGCGGGGTTCCCCGCTCTGGTTCGGCCCCTCTCACCTCCCCCCGCCCCCCACTCCCAGTGCCCTGGCGCTGGAGGAGAAGCGGCGCCTGGAGGCCCGCATCGCACAGCTGGAGGAGGAGCTGGAGGAGGAGCAGGGCAACACGGAGCTGGTGAACGACAGGCTGAAGAAGGCCAACCTGCAGGTGAGCGGCGGGGCTCTCTGCGCACCAGGGCCCCCTCGGTGACGCGGGTGGGCCTCCCCAGTGGCAGAGGCAGAGGCGGCCGCCCCCTGATGCTTAGGGGATGATGTCCTGGTGCCTGCACTGGCTCCTTGGTTCCTCTCTCTCGGGTGCTGAGCTGCTTCTGGACCCTTTACGTTGGGCAGCTCCCTCTTGTGGGAAGGCCTAGTGATCAGGGGCCCTGCAGGGTCCAGCTGCCCCTCCTCTGCCCCCAGCCGGGATCCCCGCCTTCCTCAAGGTCACCAGCCCTTCTTCCCACAGATCGACCAGATCAACACCGACCTGAACCTGGAGCGCAGTCACGCCCAGAAGAACGAGAACGCGCGGCAGCAGCTGGAGCGCCAGAACAAGGAGCTCAAGGTCAAGCTGCAGGAGATGGAGGGCACTGTCAAGTCCAAGTACAAGGCCTCCATCACCGCCCTCGAGGCCAAGATCGCACAGCTGGAGGAGCAGCTGGACAACGAGACCAAGTGGGTGCCCCTCGCCCGTCACCTGGCACCGTCTGCCGGCTCCTCTGTGTGCCCACCCCTGAGACTGTTTCCCCCCATCCTGACGGGGCTCTCACCCCTTTCCCTGGGGCCTTTTGCTGGGGCTTGTGGAGTTTGAATAGGACCCACAGCCCACTTCTAAAGTTGGGGAGCCTGATGACTCTCTGAGGGCTGAATCGGAGAGGTGGGGCTCCCACCCACCTGGGCAGCCCATCTGTGGGCTCAGCAAGACTGAGATTTCTGTGGGGGGCGATGGGGGTCAGTCTTCCTTTTCGCTAGCTTTTTCTTTGGCTGCACCGAGCAGCATGTGCGATCTTAGTTCCCTTGACCAGGGATTGAACCCGTGCCCCCTGCACTGGAAGTGCAGGGTCTTTAACCACTGGATCGCCAGGGAAGTCCTCTTTTTCCTAGCTTTATATGTGCTCTCTGAGATGTGTCAGTTCCCTTCCCTGAACCTCAGTTTCCTTATCTGTGAAATGGGGCTAATCCCAGCGCCTTCATAAGAGTGTTCAGTAAAGGCGGTCTACCTTAGCATCAGGGGAAGTACCAGTGAGGCCCGGGAATGGGAGCCCCGGCCTGTGGATTTGTCGGCCAGACCTTCCGAAAGAGGGTGCCCCCCTGAGCCTCTGTGTTCATGCCTTTCAGGGAGCGCCAGGCGGCTTCCAAGCAGGTGCGTCGGGCCGAGAAGAAGCTGAAGGATGTGTTGCTGCAGGTGGATGATGAGCGGAGAAGCGCCGAGCAGTACAAGGACCAGGTGTGTTGGCGGCGGAGCGGGGCCCTGCCCCTTGGCGGCTGAGGGCGGGGAGGGCCACAGGCATGTGGGGTCGTGACCGGGGCCCCTGGCCACGCGTCTCCGCAGGCAGACAAGGCGTCCACCCGCCTGAAGCAGCTCAAGCGGCAGCTGGAGGAGGCCGAGGAAGAGGCCCAGCGGGCTAATGCCTCCCGCCGGAAACTGCAGCGTGAGCTGGAGGATGCCACGGAGACCGCAGATGCCATGAACCGCGAGGTCAGCTCCCTCAAGAACAAGCTCAGGTGAGCCCCGCCGGCCCCACCCGCCCCTTCACAGGACCCTTTCTCCTTCAAAAAGTTAGTTTGTCCTGAAGAGCAGAATTTGGAAAATGAGGCTCCTATAAACTCAGTCACCTTTCTCAGCTAGATGTCAACGAGCAAGGTGCTTAATGACGCCGAGAAGTGCCGGTCAGAGAGCCCTTCCTCGTTATCCTTGCCTCCTGGGCTGTAGCCCGGCCTTTTTTTTTTTTTTTAAACTTACTTATTTATTTATCTATGGTTGTGCCGGGTCTTTGTTGCTGTGCGCGGGCTTTCTCTAGTTGTGGTGCACGGGCTTTTCATTGCGGTGGCTTCTCTTGTTGCAGAGCACGGGCTCTAGGCACGTGGGCTCAGTAGTTGTGGCACGTGGGCTCAGTAGTTGTGGTGCATGGGCTTAGTTGCTCTGCGGCATGTGGGATCTTCCCGGACCAGGGATTGAACCCGTGTCCCCTACATTGGTAGGTGGATTCTCAACCACTGCGCCACCAGGGAAGTCCTAGCCCTGCCTTTTAAATAAACTCTCCGGGTGATTTCTTCCCGTCCTGCCTGAAGAGTCTGTTCCTGTCGCAGCGCTAAACCTGATGAGAACGTTTTCAGGTTTTGTCAACTAGAAGTTGCTTGAAGCAACTGGCCGGTCCCTGGCACAGCTGTAGGTGCTGGGTGAATACGGGCATCTTCTAACTCTGAACCAATGGCAAGGGCTGCTTGGCAATTCTCAAAGGAATGTCACATTCAGGCAGCATGAAATGGTTGAGGCAGAGGGTCTTTTTGGTCGAGATTCTCACTGCTTACCTCCTTTTCCCAGTGATCATTTTTTAAAGCATAAAAGCAACAAGAGCAGACAGTCTAGTCAGTGTGTGATACCGATTTTCTCAGCTGGGACCGGAAGGAGACGCCTGTCTTTGTGCGCCGTACACAGTCATTGTGTGTCTCCTGGTTTCACCTGTTTGGTACTAAGTGTGGTCAGAGGGTGGCATTTTGCAGGGGCAGCTTCATCTGCTCTTGTGCCTCCCCCCTTTGAATCAGCCCCCATTACCTGACTTATTTTTGCTAGTGTTCTGGGTGAAAGTGGGAAGCTTCAGGCCGGGGGGGCAGGAGGGGACAGCCCTCCTGTCCCCGCTGGAGGCTGTGTCCCCGGAGGCCCCCCTCCCGCCGTTGCTTCTCCCCGTGGGATGTCAGGAGCTAGTTTCCTCCAAAGGTCACTTTGAAACACATGAGCTGTACTGTGGCCGCCTGGCCAACCCTGCTGACCACTGCCTCTGCCCCCAGGCGTGGGGACCTGCCGTTTGTCGTGCCCCGCCGAATGGCCCGGAAAGGCGCCGGCGACTGCTCAGACGAGGAGGTGGACGGCAAAGCCGACGGGGCTGAGGCCAAAGCTGCTGAGTAACAACCTCTTCTTCTGCCCGAGACGGACGACAGCACCGACTCCACTTCCCCTTCCCAGCCCCTGCAGCACCCCTCCTCCCTCCTGGGACTGCTGTGACCGTGACCCCACCTCGTCCCCCCAGGCCAGGGGACTTCAGGCCTCACCTCCCCGCCCATCCCGCCAGGCCTCCTTGAAGGGCTTCCGGCTTCCTCTGCTGCAGCCTGCTCCCCTCCCACCCTCCCCACCCCCCGCCCCCCGGAATCTAATACCAAAGAGTCAGAGTCCTGGGCCCTGGCCCGGGAACAGAGCGACCAGCAGTATCCCCCCCACCCCTTCCCTTGCCGAAAAGCACAAGATGGTGAGGTGAGGAGGGCGGGCCTCCGGGGGTGGGCAAGAGAGTTTTCTACGAATCTATTTTTCTTCAGACTAAGGAGTTTTGCTAGCCCGACGCCCCAGAAGAGTTGTCACCTTCCCCCGCCTCCGCCACCCTCTCCCTTCTTTGCTGTTGGCAATCACACGCGGTGACCTCACATCCTCTGCCCCAGCGGCCCCCCCACTCCCGTGGGCTCTGGGTGGTCCGGCATGAGCAGGCCCAGGGGGTCCACTTCTGTGCAGGGCACGGGAAGCTGGCGCGGGGAAGGAGGGGCGTTCCTCCCCACCCCTGCCGGGCGGCGCCACCATCACCTTCCTGATTCTGAAATGTCTCAAGTGCAATGATGACCCCTTTCCCTCCTTTGCCGAGGGCAGCCCACCCCTGCTGCAGCAGGGCTTCTGGGCTGAGAAGACAGGGCCCAGGGGCCAAGCTGGAGAGGCCAGCAGTGGCCTCTCCCAACACTCTTGGGGACCAAATATATTTAATGGTTAAGGGACTTGTCCCGAGCCTGACAGTCAGAGCAGTGGAAAGGGCCAGGTGATCTCGAACCTACTCCAGGACTGGGGCCCGAGGGTAGTTGACCTGCACCGTTGACTCAGTATAATTCAAGACTCTGCCATCTGCACGGATATTTTTAAAAGAAAAAAAAAGTTGTCTTTTCTCCCTCTAACTGTAATAAATGGTAAAATTCCAAGCCTTTATCACTGCCTTTCCTTTGGAACCACGTCTAGAAGAGAGTAGCTTGTCCTACACTGGTCTACACTGGTGGCTGAATTTCCCTGTATTCCTAACTGTTTTGTATATGCTGCATTTAGACTTACTTATGGCAAAGAAGGCTTTTTTTTTTTTTTTAAGGAAACAAACTCTCAAGAAATCGTGAAGATATATAAAAGCTACATATGCCTAAAAAGCTCTGAATTCAGGTCCCAGTTACTGTCACAAAGGAGTGAACAGAACTCCCACCCCTGCCCTTTTTTTATATAATGAAAGTGCCTTAGCATGGTTGCAGCCGTCACCACTACAGTGAGCTGGTTTACAGATGTTTTCCACTGAGCATCACAATAAAGAGAACCTTGTGCTATGAGCCATGTGTCTGGGGGTGTCTCTGCGCCGGAGCAGGTGGCCTAGAAGGGACTGTGCTTTGCTTGTGCAGCAGGCACCTACTTGGTGCAATTTCTAGAAGCTTCCAGGAATGCAGCTCGGCTGGGGCACAGGCTCCAGTAGGGAGTGACAGTCATGCAGAAAGGCAGGCTGGCCAGATTCAAGGATGCTAAGAGTGTCTCATAAATCTTGGTTCCTTTCAATTACTGAGTACCTACTATGTGATGGACACTGAGCTGGCCTGGGGGATAGAGATACAAGGCCCAGGCGCTAACTTCCAGAAGCTTTCTTCGTCATCAGACGATGCGAAGCCTGCCCTATGGAGATTCGTCCCAGGTGCCACAGAAGGGGGAATGAGGGAGTCGGTGCCGAGGCCTGTGGGTACTGGGGCAGGGGCTCTTCACAGGACTGTCAGAGCCTTTGTTCCTTCCTTCTTCATTCTCTGAACAAAGGCTGAGCATAGACCAGGCCCCTTGCCAAGCGCTGGGAGTGCGAGGGCAGGGGAGACAGATGTCCCTGCAGTTGCAGGCAGGAGGGGGGGCAGGCAAAGGCTCTCCTTAGAGAAGGGGTTTGGTGCCCACTTGATTCAAGGTGTGGACTCAGGCAGCAGGTCTGCATGCGGGCCCTCGGGGCCACTGTGTGGCTGGCCAGATTGCTAAGGAGAGCTGCAGGCTCCTAGACAGGGCACCCACCAGGCCTCCAGCAGCCGACCCATCCAGCCTCCGAGCAGGTGCACTTTCGGGCCCTGGGAAGGGAGCTGCAGGAGGTGATGGGAGAGGCGGGTGGGCGCCAGCGCTGGAGCCTGGGGTGCTGCTTCCCTTAGAGGCTCCGGGTGGGGGGCCTTCCTCGCCTCTCCCAGCTTGCGGTGTCTTCAGCCTTCCTTGGCTTGTGGCTGCATCACTCCAATCTCTGTCTCTGTCTTTCCGTGGCCTTCTCCCCCTGCTCTGCTGTCTCTCTGTGTCTCTTATAAGGATGCTAGTTGTTGGATTTAGTGCCCACTTAGATAATCATTGTTGATCTCAAGATGTTTAACTTAAAGGATTTCCAAACACCCTTTTCCACATAAGGTCACATTCACAGGTTGCAGAGATTAGGTCACGGACATACATCTTTTTTTGCGGGGGAGCACCCATTTAACCCACTACAGGACCCAACAAATATCGGTTCTCCCCCCTTAAGATCCTCTGGCTTGACTGTTCACCTTGTGCAGGGGAAGTACTGGACCAGGTGCCAACCTCTGCCCACCAAGGGGGTGCAGTCCCCAGGGTTGCCTGACCACCCACCATGCATGAGCATGAGAGCCCAGGGGCTACTGATTCCAAAGTCCCCTGTGGAAGGGAGGGCGTCTTTGCTCCGTCTCCAGCTGTCCACGTGCTCTCTGTGGAGGCTAAAGCTTGCTAATGCCCCTCCTCCTCCCAGCCTCTCTCTCATTACTCTTGGTCATCCCTCCTCACTGCTGGGCCCTGAGGTGGACCGTTCACCCTGGTCCCAGCATGTTCTCACCTCTTCACTTGCGTCCACTGTGCTGTCAACTTTCCCACTGGTCTTCGACCGGTGGCATTAGAGACCTCCTCATCCCTAATTCTGACCAGTTGCTTATTTTTCCAAACAATTCCAAATCTTCCACCCAGACTATGGTTATGAACACAAAAGCTGGCTTCTGCGCATGGCCGGCAAGTGTCTGGCACAGTGGTTCTGTGCTGAGAACGTTAATCCTATGTGGTCGGTGCCAGGTCATTGCACAGGGCCATCTATAGGCAAGTGAAACTAGATTAATCACGAAAGAAGAGGGTAGAACTCATCACCTAGATTCCATCTTATTTCTCCTGGGGACCCCAGTGGGCTTTGCCAGTGCCACCACTTTGACTTGTGGTATTGGAAGAGTCAGGGGTTTTTTTGGGGTTTTTTGCAGTCCACGGGCCTCTCACTGCTGTGGCCTCTCCCGTTGCGGAGCACAGGCTCAGCGGCCATGGCTCACGGGCCCAGCCGCTCCACGGCATGTGGGATCTTCCAGGACCGGGGCACGAGCCCGTGTCCCCTGCATCGGCAGGTGGACTCTCAACCACTGCGCCACCAGGGAAGCCCGGAAGAGCCAGTTTTTTAAAATTAGTTTATCAGTTAAATCTTGATTACTAATGGAAATGAAAGGGCGGGCATATGGATAACTAAAAATCGATGAACCGATGGAAGGGAGACAAGGTGGTGAAATAGAACGACCTTGAGCTCACTTCCCCTCATGAGCACACCAGAAATCACAACTAACTGCTGAACAGCTATCAATGAAAAAGACTGGGATCTACCGGAAAAAGATACTATGCATCCACAGACATAAAGGAGAAACCACAATGAGACAGTAGAAGGGGTGCACTTGAGATATAATCAAATCCCATCTCACCCAGGTGGGTGACTCACAAACTGGAGAATAATTATGTTGCAGAAGTTCTCCCACAGGAGCGAGAGCTCTGAGCCCCATGCCAGGCTCCCCAGCACAGGGGCCTGTCATTGGGAGGAGGAGCCCCTAGATAGTTTGGCTTTGAAGGCCAGTGGGGCTTGATTGCAGGAGCTCCGCAGGACTGAGGGAAACAGTCTCCACTCTTGGAGGGTGCCCACAAGGTCTGGCGTGCACTGGGACTCAAGGCAAAGACAGTGATTCCATAGGAGCCTGGGCCAGACCTACCTGCTGGTCTTGGAGGGTCTCCTGGGGAGGCGGGGGCAGCTGTGGTTCTCTCTGGGGTCGTAAAATCTGGTGGCGGACATAGCAGGGAGTGTTCACCTACATGAACTCTGGCTGGAGGCAGACATCTTGGGTCCTTGGCCCCGAGACCTGGCCTCACCCCAGTGCTGGGATGCCTTAGGCCAAACAGCAAACAGGGCAGGAATACAGAACCACCTTGTCTTTAGACGGGCTACCTAAGGAATTCCTGAGCCCATAGCCATCTCTAGACACACCCCTTGATACAGCCCTGCTCACCAGAGGTCCAAGACCCAGCTCCACTCACCAATGGGCAGGTACCAGCCCCTCCCACCAGGAAGCCTGCACAAGGATCTAGACCAGCCTCACCCACCCAGGGGCAGACACCAGAAGCAAGAAACTACAATCCTGCAGCCTGTGGAACTGAGTGCACATACACACTCGGAACCTACCCTAGGACCAGCTGGTTCCTGGCCCTTGGGTGATGAGAGGGGAGGATACTGCTGGGACACAGAGGGCATCCCTATAGAGGGCCACTTCTCCAAGGTCAAGAAATGTAACTCACCCACTACATACATAAAAATATAAACAGAAATTTAAACAAAATGAGACAGCAAAGAAATATCTTACAGATGAAGGAACAAGATAAAATCCCAGAAGAATTAAGTGACATGGAGATAGGCAATCTACCCAAGAAAGAGTTCAGAGTGATGATCGTACAGATGATCCAAGAACTTGGGAAAAGAATGGATGAACAGAGCGAGAAGTTACAAGAAATTTTTAGGAAAGATAAAGAACAACCAGAGTTGAAGAATACAATAACTGAAATGAAAAATATACTAGAAGGAGTCAATAGCAGAATAAATGAGGCAAAAGAATGAATCGGTAATCTGGAAGACAGAGTGGTAGAAATCACTGCTGTGGAACAGAATAAAGGAAAAAGAATGAAAAGAAATGAGGACAGTTTAAGAGACCTCTGGGACAATGTCAGAGGCACCAACATTTGCATTAGAGGGGTCCCAGAAGGAGAAGAGAGAGAAAGGGCCTCAGAAAATATTTGATGAGATAATAGCTGAAAACTTCCCTAACATGGGAAAGAAGAGAGTCACCCAAGTTCAGGAAGTGCATAGAGTCCCATACAGGGTTAACCCAGGGAGGAAAACGCTGAGACATGTAGTAATCAAATTGACAAAAATGAAAGACAAAGAGAAAATATTAAAAGCAACAAGGGAAAAGCAACAAATAATATACAAGGGAATCCTCATAAGATTATCAGCTGATTTTTCAGCAGAAACTCTGCAGGCCAGATGGGAGTGGTACAATATATTTAAAGTGATGAAAGGGAAAAACCTACAACCAAGAATACTCTTCCTAGCAAGACTCTCGTTTGGATTTGATGGAGAGATAAAAAGCTTTACAGACAAGGAAAAGCTAAAAGAATTCAGCACCAACAATCCATCTTTACAACAAATGCTAAAGGAATTTTTCTAAGGGAAGAGAAAAGGCCACAACTAGAAACAAGAAAATTATGAATGGAAAAGCTCACCAGTAAAGGCAAACATATATTAAAGGTAGGAAATCATTCACATACAAATATGATATCAAAGCCAGTAATCGTGATAGGAGGAGAGTACAAAGGCAGGATATTTAAAATGCATTTGAAATTAAGAGCTCAGCAACTTAAAATGATTTTATGCTATACCAAAACCTCAGGGTAACGACAAACCAAAAATCTATAATAGATATGCACACAAAAAAGGAATCCAAACGCAACACTAAAGATAGTTATCAAATCATAAGAGAACAAAAGAGGGAAAAGGAAAAGAAAGACCTATAAAAACAAATCCAGGGCTTCCCTGGTGGTGCAGTGGTTGAGAGTCCGCCTGCCGATGCAGGGGACGCGGGTTCGTGCCCCGGTCCAGGAAGATCCCACGTGCCGCGGAGCGGCTGGGCCCGTGAGCCATGGCCTCTGGGCCTGCGCATCCGGAGCCTGTGCTCCGCAACGGGAGAGGCCACAACAGTGAGAGGCCCGTGTACCGCGAAAAAAAAAAAAACAAATCCAAAACAATTAACAAAATGGCAATGAGAACATACATATTGATAATTACCTTAAATGTAAACAGATTAATTGCTCCAACCAATAGACATAGACTGGCTGAGTGGATACAAAAACAAGACCCATATATATGCTGTCTAAAAGAGACCCACTTTAGATCTAGAGACATACAGACTGAAAGTGAGGGGATGGAAAAAGGTATTCCGTGCAAATGGAAATCAAAAGAAAGCTGGAGTAGCAATACTTATATCAGACAAAATAGACTTTATTTTATTTTTTAAAATTTTATTTATTTATTTATTGGCTGTGTCGGGTTTTAGTTGTGGCACACGGGATCTTCGTTGCAGCATGTGGGATCTTTTGTTGTGGTGCATGGGCTCTTTGTTGTGGCACACAGGCTTCTCTCTAGTTGTGGCATGTGGGCTTAGTTGCACTGTGGCATGTGGGATCTTAGTTTCTCAACCAGGGATCGAACCCACGTCCCCCGCATTGGAAGGCAGATACTTAACCACTAGACCACCAGGGAAGTCCCAAAATAGACTTTAAAATAAAGACTGTTACAAGAGACAAAGAAGGACACTGCATATGATCAAGGGATCAATGCAAGAAAATATAACAATGGTAAATTTATATGCACCCAAGATAGGAGCACCTCAATACATAAGGCAAATGTTATCAGACATAAAAGGAGACATTGACGGTAACACAGTAATAGTGGGGGAGTTTGAGTCACCAGTTACGCCAACGGACAGATCATCCATTGACAGAAAATTAATAAGGAAACACAGGCCTTAAATCACACATTAGTCCAGACGGACTTAACTGATATTTATAGAGCATTCCATCTGAAAGCGGCAGAATACCCATTCTTTTTTTTTTTTTTTTTTTTGCGGTACGTGGACCTCTCACTGTTGCGGCCTCTCCCGCTGCGGAGCACAGGCTCCGGACGCGCAGGCCCAGCGGCCACAGTTCATGGGCCCAGCCGCTCTGCGGCATGTGGGATCCTCCCAGACCAGGGCATGAACCCGTGTCCCCTGCATCGGCAGGCGGACTCTCAACCACTGCGCCACCAGGGAAGCCCAGAACACACATTCTTTTCAGGTGTTCATGCAACTTTCTCCAGGATAGATCACATGCTGGGTCACAAAGCAAGCCTCGGTAAATTTTAGAAAACTGAAATCATATCAAGCATCCTTTCCAACCACGATGCTGTGATATTAGAAATCAACTACAAGAAATAAACTGCAAAAAACACAAACATCTGGAAGCTAAACAATATGCTATTAAACAACCAATGGATCATTGAGGACATCAAAGAGGAGATCAAAAAATACCTACAGACAAATGAAAGTGAAAACACGGTGATCCAGAACCTAAGGACACAGCAAAACAGTCCTCAGAGGGAAGTTTATAGCAATACAAATTTACCTCAGGAAACAAGAGACGTCTTAAATAAATAACCTTACACCTAAAGCAGCTACAGAGAGAAGAACAAACAAAACTCAAAGTTAGTAAAAGGAAAGAAATCATAAAGATCGGAGCAGAAATAAATGAAATAGATACTAAAAAAACAATAGAAAAGTTCAGTGAAACTAAAACCTGGTTCTTGGAAAAGATAAAGAAAATTGATAACCCTTTAGCCAGACTCATCAAGAAAAAAAGGGAGATCAATCAAATCAAATCAAAATCAAATTAATAAAGTCAGAAATGAAAAAGGAGAAGTTACAACCGACACCACAGAAATACAAAGGACCATAAGAGACTACTACAAGCAACTATATGCCAATAAAATGGACAACCAAGAAGAAATGGACAAATTCTTAGAAAGGTATAATCTCCCAAGACTGAACTGGGAAGAAATAGAAAATATGAACAGACCAATTACGAGAACTGAAATTGGATCACTAATTTAAAAATTCCCAACAAACAAAAGTCCAGGACCAGATAGCTTCACAGGTAAATTCTACCAAACATTTAGAGGCACCATAACACCTATCCTTCTGAAACTATTCCAAAAAATTGCAGAGGAAGGAACACTTCCAAACTCACTTTCTGAGGCTACCATCATCCTGGAACCAGACAAAGATAGCACCAAAAAAGAAAATTACAGGTCAATATCACTGATGAACACAGATGCAAAAATCCTCAACAAAAGACTAGCAAACAGAATCCAATGATACATTAGAAGGATCATGCACCATGATCAAGTGGGATTTATCCCAGGCATGCAAGGATTTTTCAATATCTTCAAATCAATCAGTGTGCTATACCACATCAACAAATTGAAGAATAAAAACCATATGATCATCTCAATAGATGCAGGAAAAGCTTTTGATAAAATTCAACATCCATGTATGATAAAAACTCTTCAGAAAGTGGGCATAAAGGGAAGCTACCTCAACATAATAAAGGCCATATATGACAAACCCACAGCTAACATCATACTCAATGGTAAAAAGCTGAAAGCATTTCCTCTAAGATCCAGTCTTAAATGTAAGACCGATACTAGAAAAGTCCTAGATGAAAATATAGGGAGAACAACTCAGACATAAATTGCAGCAATATTTTTTGGTTCTGTCTCCTAGAGTAAAGGAAATAAAAATAAACAAATGGGACATAATTAAACTTAAAAGATTTTGCACAGCAAAGGAAACCATAAATAAAACAAAAAGACAACCTACAAAATGGGAGAAAATATTTGCAAACGATGGGACCAACAAGGGATTAATTTCCAAAATGTACAAGCAGCTAATACAACTCAGTATAAAAAAAAACAAAGAACACAATCAAAAAATGGGCAGAGGATCTAGACATTTCTCCGAAGAAGAAATACAGATGGCCAACAGGCACATGAAAAGATGCTCAACATCACTAATTATCAGAGAAATCAAATCAAAACTACAATGAGGTATCACCTCACATCAGTCAGAATGTCTATCATCAAAAAATCTACAAATAATAAATGCTTGAGGGGGTGTGGAGGTAAAAGAACCCTCCTACACAGTTGGTGGAAATGTAAATTGGTACAGCCACTATGGAGAACAATATGGAGGTTCCTTAAAAAACTAAAAATAGAGTTACCGTATGATCCTGCAATACCCGTCCTGGGCATATATCTGGAGAAAACTCTAATTTGAAAAGATCCATGCACCCCAGTGTTCATTGCAGCACTATTTACAACAGCCAAGACATGGAAGCAACCTAAGTGTCCATCGACAGATGAATGGATAAATATGTGGTATTTATATATGCAATGGAGTATTACTCAGCCATGAAAAAGAATGAAATAATGCCATTTGCATTATTTCATGGATGGACCTAGAGATTATCATACTAAGTGAAGTAAGCCAGACAGAGAAAGAGAAATGTCATAGGATATCACTTATATGTGGAATCTAAACAAGAAAGAGAGAGAGATACCAATGAACTTATTTACAAACCAGAAAGAGTCTCACAGACATAGAAAACAAATTTATGGTTACCAAAGCGGGAGGGATGTGGAGGGATAAATTAGGAGTTTGGGATTAGCAGGTACACACTACTATATATAAAAGACATAAACAACAAGGTCTTAGTGTCTAGCACAGGGAACTATATTCAATATCTTGTAATAAACTATAATAGAAAAGAAAAAAAAAGAATTTCTGGATGTGCTTGGGGGAGGGTGGGCAGGGGCTTTCCCAAGAGTCTGTTACAAGTCAGGGCCCCAGGGGGACTCTTCCCCATGGCTTGTGGGGAGCTGACCACTTCCCCCCTGGGCCCAGCCAGCTTCCTCCAAATTCTACGGCTGGGCCATTACCCATCAGGCCATCAGTGGCCATGACGGTGATGTTTATTGGTCAATTCGATGTGGTGCTGGCCCCTGGCCTGAAGCCTCACAGCGCAGACGCAAAGAAAACCCAAAAGAAAACCTGCGACGTGTGGGAAATTCAAGTTTCCTCGGGGCCTCGTCTGCCTGGTCTCTGGAGGTTTCTGCCTGTCTGTTGGCCTTTGTCTAAGACTCTCTGTCTTTTTCTCACACCTCTTTCTACTTCGTCTCTAACGTGCTCTCCCTCTCCTGTTTCTCTGACGCTTTTCTCCTGCCTCTTCCTCTCTGCATCTCATGCTCTCCAATCTTCTGTCACCCTCTGTCTCCGGTTCTCGCCTCTGCCTCTTTTTCTCTTTCTCTCCCAACCCCCTCTGCCTCCCTTCCCCTTTGCCCTGTCCTTCCTCTTCTCCATGCCTGCCTTCCTCTCTCTCCCCTTCTCCTCTTCCTCCCTCCTTCCTCCCCCATCCCTGACCCCTCTCCCCAGGAGCTCCTGTGCAGAGACCCAGCCGGCCTCTCTGAGAGACAAGGCTCCCCAGGGGCCCAGCAGGAAATGCAGTTTCCCCTCTGACCCTGGCAGCTGGCCTGGGGGGATGCAGCATGCCTCCCTCCCGCTCCACTCAGGCAGCCTGTTCAGGCTCCCGGGGCTCAGGAGGGAGGATCTCACTTTTGAGGGGCTCTGAGGACCGCCTTTCCCAGGAGGGTGGAGAGCAGGGAGCTGGGCTGGGGCCGGGGGAGGAGGGGAGGAGAAGCCCAAATTCACTGAGCACCTCCTGGGTATTGGCACTGCATCAGGGCCTGGGGGCGGGGGGAGCATCAATGGCTACAGTCCCTTTCCAGAAAGACAGAAGGACCCATAAGGGCAAGGAACTGGGGGGCGGGGTGGCACAAACCAAAGCCTGGGGGCAAAGAGAGGTCTCTGCAGAGCTGGGGCTTCCGGGCCATCCAGGCGGGGAAGAACCACCCGCATGGGTTTGCGCTGTTCTTAATATATTTTTACATCCGCTGGATGACCCTTAGGAGAGGCGGTGTGGTGGTTAGAAAACGTCCAGGGGTCAGAGTCAGAGGTCTGGCTTCCGATTCAATATCCACCTTGCTGCCTGCATGACCTTGGACATGTCCCATGACCTCTCCCAGCCTGTTTCTTCATGTATGAAGTAGGTGCAAAAGACCTGCTCACTGCAGTGTTACAGAGTAGATGGGGGGATTAAAGGAGGGGTTATTGGAGAGAGCTCAGAGCCCTGACCCTTGAACCTCGGCCCCGTAGCCACCTCTTCATTGCCTCCTGGGTACCCTCTGTCCAACTGTGGTGACAGGGGCGTGAAATCCCTGCAAAATGTCAAGTTTGTATTTAGTGTCTTTTATAGGCTCTGCTCTGCACCTGCCCCCCTTCCTGATCTCCTAGTTTCATAGAGATCTTTTTTAAAAATTTATTTTATTGAAGTACAGTGATTTACAATGTTGTGTTAATTTCTGCTGTACAGCAAAGTGACGGTTTTATATATGTAGATATTCGTACATATATTCTTTTTCGTACTCTTTGCCATTATGGTTTATCACAGGTTGGTGAACACAGTTCTCTGTGCTGTACAGTAGGACCTTGTTCTTTATCCATTCTCTGTATCACAGTTTGCATCTGCTAATCCCAACCTCCCCCTCCATCCCTCCCCCACCCCACCTCCCCCTCCCCTTGACAACCACAAGTCTGTTCTCATAGGGATCTTTTGTAGAGGAGTGGTCCCAGCACAAGCAGCATCAGAACCACCTGGGAACTTGTTAGGGCACTTGTTAGTTAGTTAGTTAGTTAGGCCCCTCCCCAGACTAACTAAAGCAGAAACTCTGGGGTGGGGACCCTAGGTTCTAAGGAGCCCTGCAGGGGCTTCCAATGTTCAGTCAATTTGAGAACCCTGGGATGGAGCATCTTCTCGAGGACCCCCACCTGCAAGGTAGATACGGTAACAGTATCCCCGTGGCACAGGTGAGGTTGTGAGGCTCAGGGAGGTGACTGGCTCACCCAAGGCCACGCAGGTAAGAGGTGGTAGAGCTCAGATTGGAACCCGAGAAAAGTCAGTGCTCTTTCCACGTCGCCCTGCACCTCCACCCCTGGAGACTTCCCTTCACAGTGCCACCTGGACACAGGGCCCAGGGCACAGGTGCTTCCAGGGAAGTTCCACCCAGCCACTCCCAGGGCACAGCCCTGCCCAGGGACCTCTCCCTCTTCACCTGCCATGTGTCACTTGGTGCAGGGCCCTGCATTCGGCTCCAGTCTCAGGCTCTGATAACTAATTTACACTCAAGTAGAAATGGCTGATAATTCCTTCAGGGGTGCCTGCTGCTTTTTAGGGGCTGTTCATGGTAACCAGGAAGAAAGAGAGCTCATGGCAGGGTTCCAGCCTCCTTGTCAGGAACGCGTGTGTGTTTTTGTGGGAGGGCTGTGGACCTCCAAGCACAGGCAGAATGGTGTCAATGGTGTCGTGGAAACAGCACAGGCCCTGCCACAGCTGGGTCATCCCTGCCTAGGAGCCTGGGGCAAGCCACTTCATTTCCCTAAACCTTCATTTGCTTACCTGTAAACAGGCAGGATTCCTACATCTGGTTCCCTTAGGAGGGTCCATGAGATAGGCTTTATCAGGTGGCCCTCCCCTCCCCAGATTGCCCTGGCAGGCTGCTGTGAGCAGAGCCCAACCAGGGCAGAGTCACCCCATGTTATAATGTAGGCAGGTCTCTTCCTGGGACAGCACTTAGTGCCACCCATCTGTGCCACCTGCCAAAGGACTGCCCAGGGTCTGAGTGCCGGGCAATCCCTGCTTCTGGAAGCCTTTTGTGTTGCTGGTCTGAGCTCCAGGCGAGCCCTGGGCTGGGAGTCAGGGCCCTTAATGTCTGCAGGGAGATGTCATCAGGGAAGGCTTCCTGGAGGAGGTGGTACCGCAAAAGAAAAGTACTCAGAAGTACCTCCCTGCAGACATACATATAGAATGACCCCCCACCCCACCCCCACGCTTCTTTCCTTGCTCTAGTAATCCCCCCCCTTTCAGATCTGTCGGGAGGTTTTCATTGCTCCTAGCACAGTGCCTGGCACACCCAATAAATGGGGGTTGAATTCATTTGAATTCCAGTCAATCAGGAGAGGTAAGAGAAAGAGAGATGAAAGGGGTACCAGCGGCTTTACAGAGATGGGGGCCACAGCTGGAAGGGGCTCCTTTCCAGGAAGGCCTGCAGATGGCAAACAGCTGGCCGAGGGTGTCTGTGACTCACCCCACTCCCACAGGCTGCTGGATGCTGCAGTCAGGCTGAGACAGGAGTCAAAGGCCTAAAAGAATTTTGATAAGGACAACACAAGCCCTGGAGTATTTCCAGAATGCAGGAGGTTAAGCGTGCGGGGAGCTGGGTCAGGACAAAGCTGGGTCAGGGCAAAACTGCCTGATTATGTTACTTATTTAATTTGTTTGCCTGGGTAAAATATTCACGTGGTACAAAATTCAAAAGGTACAAAGAAGGCACCTTGAAAAGTCTCCCACTCTCCCATTCCTGCCACCCAGGCCCGCTCCCCAGAGGCAGCCTGTGTTTCCAGTTGCTTCTACAGACATCCTTCCTCTCCTTTTCTCCACTTTTTTTTTTTTTTGCTGTATGCGAGCCTCTCTCTGTTGTGGCCTCTCCCGCTGCGGAGCACAGGCTCCGGATGCGCAGGCTCAGCGGCCATGGCTCATGGGCCCAACCGCTCCGTGGCATGTGGGATCTTCCCGGACTGGGGCAAGAACCCGTGTCCCCTGCATCGGCAGGCGGACTCTCAACCACTGCGCCACCAGGGAAGACCCCTCCCTTGACCTTTGATGCTCATCGTGACCCTGCCTCAGCCCACCTGTCCCAGCTCATCTCCTGATACTCTGGCCGCCACCCTAACAGGCCACCCCCTTCCTTGCCTCCACACTTCCCTGCTGGGACACTTTGGGTCAAGTGGAAAAAGTCAGGTAGAAGAACTAGGTCCAAATATCCGTTCTGTTACCTGCTGTGTGACCTTGGGCAAGTCACTTCACCCCTCTGAGTCTCCCTTTCCTCAGCTGTAAAGTGAAGAAAGGTCTAAAGCCTAAGTCTCAGCCTAGCGCCTGCCTGCCACACTATAGACTAATTAATGTGCGATATTTGAAGGAAGGAAGGAAGGAAGAGGGGTATTTATTGTGCCCCCAACATGACACTGAGGAAGACACTGTGGATAGTGTGGTGAACACGCTGCTTCGCTGGAGATTTTTCTCGAATGGGCTGCGGATGTGGTTAATGGCAGCAGGCGGTCAAGCAACTGGGGCTTTGCAACTGTGAGCAGGATTCCACCCCCACCCCCACCCCCCACCCCCCGAAGCAGAGCCAATGACCCTGGGCTAGGAATGAGGGTGGGGAATTACCCTAATGTGACAGCCGAGGAAAGGAGACCTTCCCAACCCGCCCTCCCCCACCTCCCACCCCATTCACTCAGCTGCAAGTGGTGGGAGCCTGAATTCTCCTTTTACAGGCCACCCTGGCTCTCCCTTGCGTCCCTAGCACTTAGCAGTTGGAGGAGGCGAGGCCGGGGGCCCTCAGAGAAGGAGGTGAAAGGAGAGGCCTTCACAGGCCTCACCCCACAGCGAGGCCCAGCCCAGCGGCCCTTGGCAGTGCCCCAGGCTCAGGTGTGCCCCTCGGCAGGATAGGCCTGGCTGGGCCTCTCTCCTGCCACTCTCTGTGGGATGAAGGGCAGAGCAAACGCGCCCCAGTCTCGCTGGTCCCGCCTGGACTCTCCACCTGCCAGCGCTTCTCAAACCAGCAGCACCTGATGTAAAAGGAGCGGGAGGGCGCGGGGAGGGGAGGAAGGAGGGGGCCGCGGCTCAAGGACTAACCAGAGGTCCCCTCGACAATCCCTTCGGGTCTCCATTGTTTTCTTCAGAAACCTTGGGAATTTTGCTTTCCACTCCCTAGTACCTCAGTGTTGGTTTTCCTAGAACCCGATTCCTTCCCCTCCTGCCACGAAGGGTGGGAATAAACCTGACTGCAGAGAGGGTACCATTCCTTTCTAGCCGTGGCATCCCTCACGCCCTGGCACAGCCCCTGTCCCACAGACACCCTCCTCCCTCCATACAAGCCAGCCTTTCCTTCCTCTCTTCCCAGATCTTACCCCGCAACGCGTCACCGAAGTCCTCTGAACCCCGACCTCCACTGTGCATCACGGTCATTTGTTTCTCTGGCTGCCTCAGCCTCCACAGTGGCCTCCCTCGAGGGCGGGGCCGCAGACTGCCTCCCTTTGTGCCCCGGCCCTCAGCACAGGCCTAGCGCTTAGGTGGACCATGCGGGGGAGGGATGAGAGAATGAATGAATGAATGAGCGGGAAGGGTGGTCGGCCTCCCAGAGGTGTTCCCGTCCTAATCCGGGAAACCTGCGAATATGCTGCCTTATAAGGCAGAAGGAACCTTGCGGCTGTGTTTAAGTTAAAGATGCAGCGATGGGAAGAAATTCCGCTGCGGACCACAGCTTCAGCCTGGGCCTGAACGTTCTGCAGGCCCTTCCTGATGGCCTGGCTTGCCGATTTCAGACCCGTCTGGACAGCTCCCACAGCTGCAGGACCCAGGTCCTTACCATCGGTCCATCCATCACTCAGTACTGTCCACTGAAAAAGAGCACACCCTGAAAGGTGAGAATTATGTTATATTCTGTGACCTTACTGAGACCACAGCCCGGGAGGCAGCCCCGCGGGTAGCTCTGAGGGACTATTGCAAAGAAGTAAAGGAGGAGCCAGGATATAGGAGTTTTTGCTGAAAACAAACGAACAACAAACGAACAACAAAAAACACATGTAGTCGAACATCAAAAGATTACTGCTAACCAGAAACTTACGGTTTCCAAAGGGGAAGGGGCATGGAGCGATAGGCTAGGAGTTTGGGATTAACATATACCCACTACTATATATAAAATAAATAATCAACAAGGACCTACAGTATAGCACAGGGAACTCTACTCAGTATTTTGTAATAAACTATAAGGGAAAAGAATCTGAAAAAGAATATATATATATATATTCTTTTTATATATGTAAATGAATCACTGTGCTGTATACCTGAAACACTATATATATATATATATATATAATATTTTTTTATTTATTTGTTTGCACCAGGTCTTAGTTGTGGCATGCAAACTCTTAGTTGTGGCATGCATGTGGGATCTAGTTCCATGACGTGGGATCTAGTTCCATGACCAGGGATCGAACCCAGGCCCCCTGCATTGGGGAGCACAGTCTTATCCACTGCGGCACCAGGGAAGTCCCACTGACACAATGTTGTAAATCAACTCTAATAAAAAAAATCCATGAACACAAAAGCCAGAAATTTCTGTGTTCGCTTTCTGTCTGTGGTCCCCTTGGGATGATGGAGGCCTTTGGTGAAATGCTCCGAGGGGCAACATGGAGGGATAAAGAAATATAAGAGCAAGAGAGATCACATCTGATGGTATGTCACAGCATCTCCCATCTACACACCAACAACAGGCATTTAGAGAGACAGAGGATGAGGTCAGGGCTGGGTCAATAAACTTGGCTCCCTGATCATGGGATTGTTGGGGAAATAAAAAGGTTTTAGTTTCCTATTAAGGTTTTTAAAAACTACTGCAGTGGAAATTGATCTAGAGAGATGAACACAAAAGGTGACATTTATTCTGTGATTTTTTGAAATAATTTTTGAACAGGGGTACTTGAAGTTTTGTGACTCAACTCGAGCCAAGAGGGAGAATTTAGAGATGAAAATTACAGGTTTTGAATACAAGAGGGTTTAAGGGTTTCTCTTCCTCTAGGAAAATGGCATAGTCCAGCCAACAGACCAAAACAAGAGTCAGGGAGAACAGCCCAGCTTCCCCACTTCTATCTTTTTATCTCACTCTCTTTTTCCCTCTAACAAGGTGCCTCTGCACCTTGGCCCTGCACGTGTCCCTGGTCCCTGCACAGCTCAGGGGGTGGGGGGGGGTGGAGTCCAGCCCTACTGCAGACTCTCATAGATGCCGGTGAGCACCTCCAAATTCTTCTCCAGCTCCCGGGCCTTCTGCCTCAGCCTTTCAGCCGACTCCGTCTTTGCCCCCTCATGCAAGTGCTTTGCCTCTTTCACCAGGAAGGCCACTTCCATCAGAAGGGAGAGACCTGCATTGGCCACACCCTGAATCCGGGCCTTTTTGGTCATTGCCAGTGCCGTGCCTCCAAAGGCTTTCTGCACCTGCTTGCCACGTTTGGCTGAGACTTGCCCGGTGGTCGTGAAGCGCTTAGCACTGGCTGCTAAACCAGGGTTGCCTTTGGCCACCTTGATGGCACGGACGTTGCTCTCAATGTCTTGCATGGCTTGGAAGAATTTCTCTACAGAGGAAGTAAACGGGTCTGTGCTGTTAGGTACAACCCCCTCAAACACCTCCTCTTTGTTGTCGGCAGTTGACGTATAGCGACTGGCTTCGGTTTCTAATGCCAACGTGCTTACACGTTCCACGATGGTGGTGGATGCACCGGCCACAGCAGCCGCTGCTCCCAGCCCTAACCCAGTGGCTAAGAGTGCCAGACTGGCCCCCGCTGTCACGGGTGCCAGAGACAGACCAAGGATGGTCAGGACACCAGACACAGTGCCCGCAGAGGCGGCTGCCACATGGGAGATGGTGCAGTCCCTGTGGAGCTTGTCAGCCTTGTCTGCGAGAGCATAGAGCTTTGTTATGCCCTCCTCAAGCTCCTCCTTCACCCGAGGATACTCCTCCAAAAATCTCTCCCTGTCCAGCTGGTCTTCTTGGAGTGTGTCTTGATCACCCATGGCCAAGTCTGTTTTCCGCTCATTCAGATATTCATTTAGTGCTTCTGCCTCCTCTCTGTAACAATGAAGGTCAAGGGATTAGAAAGATAGATTGCTTGTCCATAAAATAGGCTCAACAAGATCTATCCTACATAAATTATAGAGATTTTATTATAAATCAAATAGAAAAGAATTTTACAAATTTTTTTTCAACATTAAACATGTTTTGTACCTTGTAGATGCTCCATATACTTATTCAATCATGGAATAAATAAAAAAAGGTCATCTTAGGATACTCTCTCTTTTTCTTTCTATCCTTATCTTTATTTAAAAAAATTTTTTTTAACATTTTTATTGAAGTATAACTGCTTTACAGTGTTGTGTTAGTTTCTGCTGTATAACAAAGTGAATCAGCTGTATGTATACATATATCCCCGTATCCCCTCCCCCTTGCATCTTCCTTCAACCCTCCCTGTCCCACCCCTCTAGGTGGTCACAAAGCACCGAGCTGATCTCCCTGTGCTATGCAGCTGCTTCCCACTGGCTATCTATTTTACATTTGATAGTGTGTATATGTCCATGCCACTCTCTCACCTTGTCCCAGCTTACCCTTCCCACTCCCCATATCCTCAAGTCCATTCTCTACATCTGCGTCTTTATTCCTGTCCTGCCCCTAGGTTCATCAGAACCTTTTTTTTTTTATATTCCATAAATATGTGTTAGCATACGGTATTTGTTTTTCTCTTTCTGACTTATTTCACTCTCTATGACAGTCTCTAGGTCCATCCACCTCACTACAAATAACTCAATTTTGTTTCTTTTCATGGCTGAGTAATATTCCATTGTATATATGTGCCACATCTTCTTTATCCATTCATCTGTGGACAAGGACACTCTTAAGGTAGGGATTTGATAAAGACGCCTCAGAGGCAGGTCAACACAATCACTTCCAAAGAGTAGGCAGAGTGGGAACTCCACAGAGAAGCACAGAGAAGTGGGATTGGAGCAGAAAAACCTTCATTCAGAGAACCTTAGTGCGTAGTGAGGAGTCAACCTGCTCTTTGCCCTTGGCTACTGGGAAGTGGTCCCTGAGCCCCTAGAATATTCTGGCTGATAGGAGTGTCCTCGTCTGCCTGGGCCTCTGGCCACTGGACAGTCTAACAGGGTGACATGTGATGGGGCCTCTGGGTCACGTGGTATCACATGTGACCTCTGGAGGAGCTGGACACTAGGGCATTAGTCTGACCTCCGGGAGGGCAGGAGACAACAGCTCAGCTGACTCCATACGCTGAGGGTCCTGTTGAAAAAGGTTCACTCCTCGGTCAAGTTTCAGTCAGGCTCTTCTGAGCCCTCTTCTCCAATAGGCCTCAACCTCCGCCCTTTGTGTCCTGTCCTTCACGGCCTGTCTTGCCCAGTCTCAGCAAAACTTCGTCCAAGTCAGTTTAGTGAGAAGCCTTCCCACTGTTTAGATCTTATCATGTTTGATATCTGATGAAACTCCTCATCTCCCACCTTTGATGCACACGTCCTTTACTTGCTTTTAGCAAGAATCCCGTCCGCAAATCTCAACAAGAACCCCCCTGCCCTCGATGTCTCCTCTCAGTGATTTTCCATCCCACGCCCCTCACTCTGATCATTGGCTACCAATCCCCACTCATTTTGCTGTGTTCGGACGTGCGTCCATCTGTCTCCTCTGCTGCGATGGTCTTCACGCCTATCACGATAGTCCTGAAGAGACTCTTCCTTATCGTTTTAACAAGAGTCAGAATATACTTCTTTAAACAGGGTGAACGCCCCTGGCGGGCAGTGCTCCGTGTGCCCTGCCACACACTGAATCCAGGACAGGGACACGGCCTGAGGACAATGGAAGCTTCCTGTGTGAAACCCGCCCAGACTCTGCCCTGTGGCTGATGGGAACCGGCATCCTTCCCTGTAATAAACCGTAACTGGGATCGTGACAGTTTTCAGGGAGTTCTGTGCCTCCTTCTAGGGAATTCTCACACCTGATGGTAGCTTTGGGGATCTCCCAAATTTGCCATTGGGGTCAAATGTAAGGACAGTCCTGGGGACCGTGCCTCAGACTTTGAGGAACGGCTAGCTCTGCGTACTTAGAATTACAAAAAAAACAAACCCAAACTCACAGATAAAAGTGACCTTAACGATCATTTTGCCTGGCAGCTGCTGTCTTCCAAGCCTGATGCCCTTGGCCTTCCCAGCTGAAGGTCACTAGGTCCATCGACTGCCCCAGTTGACTGGGAAGCAGGTGATATGCTATTAACCCTCATTCCCCTTGGACTCTCCAGCCCGCCTCACTGATTCCTGACCCATCGCCCAGCACCCCCGACCTCTCAGGGGTCACCAGCCTAACTCATACCTTAGCTGGTGACAACTTCACATGCCTGCACACCAAGGCCATGTGCGACTTTATGGAACCTCTCAAAGATTCAAGAGACTTTAGGAAACATCCACATGAACTGCTAAGCCTGGAGAGACCTGCGTTCGCACAAGCTGGTGGAGGAAGACTTTTGCTCTTTGGTGGGGACTTGTGAAGTCTCGTCAGAATCCCTCAGATCACACAAAATCGGCAGCCACTCATTGTGATGCTGGAGGTCTCACTAAGCCACACGGCCTTCCCACTGGTCAGGGCTACTCTATGGAGATTGGAAGAGGGTCCCAGATGGCAATGGAGAACCCCAGGTCCCAGGCAGGGTGTGGAGGACACAGTCACCCAGGGCCCTCTATGCTCAGCATGAGGGGATCGAGTCAGGGAGGGAAGAAATGTCCCCTCTCCCACTCACAGGACCTCTGCTAGGGTCACAGCCCCTTCAGTTTTGTGTCCTAGGGACCCATTCGCCTCACTCTAGTCCTGGCTCTGCTGCCCAAGCCTTCCTACCAGTCCTCCAACCTGGACCCCTCTGCTCCATCCTGACCCCTGGGTCTGACCCTGGTCCAGGCCTCCCTGGGCCTTTGGACGAGATGACTGCACTTGGTTCCCCGCCTCTGACCCTGCAGTTCACTCTGAGTCCATCAGATTGAATTGCTATTCCCACTGGACACATGACAAATCTGAGACTCCAACTCTTAAGCTCAGAGTCCCAGAGCTGGGCAGGGGTAGAGTCAGGATCCAACCCAGCTCCATGCAATTCCACTCCAGCCTCTCTGCCTTATGGGCCAGCAGGATCCTGCAGTGTTGGTACACTTCCTAAGATGGGGAATAAAAGGGCTCCAGCCAGAATCCCCGGGAACGCAAACTGGTGGTGTCAGGATTTTCTGACTTGTCCTAAATAGAGTCCTGCTTGGGCCTCATCTCTAGGAAAAAGGCTCTTTGGCCCCATCTCTTCCCAGCAAGCTTTTTAAAAGTTAATATTAATTGAGCACCTACTATGTGTCAGCCATCATGCTAAGCACTTTGCATACATTTTCTCAATTTCCTCACAATAAAATTGAACAGATGAAGAAACTAAGGCAGAGACTAGCTCAGCAACTTGTCCAAGGTCGTAACATGCCCCTTCCTTGCAGGTTTCATCTCTTCTCAACCTGAGGCTCTTCACTGCCAGCAAATGACAAGGAGTAAACATTCCCCACGGAAACTTGAGAAGGAACATCCTCGACCCCAACCACAGGGTCCTGCCTGGAAGAGGTGTGTCTGCCAGGAGGAAACGAGCCTGGGGCATGGGGATGTGGGTGACATTTCTGCTGCATCCCTGCAGGTTACCTGGGCAAATCAGCCTCAGCCACAAATCTCTTCCAGCCTTCGTCTTCAGTGAGCAGGTGTTGCACTTTTTCCCTGCTCACTCTCTCCCGGAAATACTTAATGACATCTTTTTCTTTTTCCTGCTTCACTGAGGGAGAAAGGAACCCAGGGCTTACATGGAGGGAACCCACAGCACTAACTTTGCAGGCAGTTAGATAGAGCCGGATCTTGCTGCTGAGATGAGGACCTCCGGGAGGCCTCACTCCGATTAATATTCTCTGGGGTCTGAGGTTCTCTGTTAGTCCAGCAGTTTGTACTCGGAGGTCCCACCACAGGAGCTCAGACTCGACCTCTGGCCTGGGAACCAAGATCTCACAAGCTTTGCGGTGTGGTAAAAAAAAAAAAAGAAAAGAAAAGAAGAAAGGAGTAGTACAATGTCAAAGAATCAAAAACAAAATAAAAATAGAAAGATAAGAAATACATTAGGAAAAATAAAACTATAATTGAAACAACTGCAACAAGGTAAAATAAAACCACAACAGAAAAAAGAAAAAAAAAAGGGGGGGGGAACAAGCCAAAAGGAGAGAACAATAACAAAGTATAAAGAATAAAATTAAAAAAATAAAAGATTTATTAGGAAAAATAAAAATATAAAAGAATCATCAACAATGAATCAACAAGGTAAAACAGAACCCTAATCTAATAGAGGAAAGGAATAAAAGTCTTGGCTATGGGGGCGGAGTTTAGGCAGGGGTGGAACTTAGGCAGGGGTGGGGTTTAGGGTGGGTCGGGAAGTGGGGGGGTGACGTTTGAGCGTGGGGCGGGGCCTAGTGGGAGGGGATATAGGGATATACTATGCATATAGCTGATTCACTTTGTTATACAGCAGAAATTAACACAACATTGTAAATCAATTATACTCCAAAAAAGATGTTAAAGGAAAAAAGAAAAGAAAACAGTATTTAAAACATCACAAAAATGTAAACCCTCTCATTTTTTTAAAAAATCTAAAGTAAATTTATTTATGTGCAAGTCCTGGCTTTCCAATTTTGATTATTTTGGAGACTTTTTAAAATTGAAGTACACCTCATATACAATATTAAATAATTTATAGGTGTAAAATACAGTGATTCAAAAATTTTTAAGTTTGTATTTCATTTATAGTCATTATAAAATAATTTTTATCTTTTAAAATAAAACACTTTAAATATGAGAAGTAAATGTACTTGTTAACCAATATAAAAATTAAATTACACTGCTAGAAGTTGGGAGGTGAAGTCACTGAAGGGAGGGGGAGGATTAATACTTCATTTTTCAAAGTGGGGAGTCAAGAAGTACAGGTTCAGGCTTCCCTGGTGGCGCAGTGGTTGAGAGTCCGCCTGCCGATGCAGGGGACACGGGTTCGTGCGCCGGTCCGGGAAGATCCCACATGCTGCGGAGCGGCTGGGCCCGTGAGCCCTGGCCGCTGAGCCTGTGTGTCTGGCGCAACAGAAGAGGCCACAACAGTGAGAGGCCCGCGTACCGCAAAAAAAAAAAAAAAAAAGAAGTACTGGCTCCATTTGAGGGCCTAAGAAATGAAGGTGTAAATAAAGTGCTTACAACTACAAAGTTTTCTATTAGAGGATATAAAACTAGTGATATAATGATACTAGGAGAAGGTAGGGAGGGATATAAGAAAAAGTAGGAAAATGAATGAAATCATTATCTTTCCTGGTAAAGTAAATAAATAATATCAAAATTTTTAAATCAAGAAAAAGAAAAAGACAATCCCTAATATCTATTAGCTATTGTGGTTGACGACTCCCCACTTTGTACCAGGCACCATTCTAAGTGCTTGGTATGCCTTCACTCACTTTTAGTTCTCACAACGACCCTGTAAGGAAGGAAACTGAAGCTCAGAGAGGTTAAGTAATTTACTCAAAGCACCCAGCTTGCGCTAGGGCAGGAATTCAAGTCCAGGTTCCTGTCTCCAGAGCACACGCTCACCCTACTCTCTCTCCCAATGTAATAATATCACTTAGAGAGATCGATTAACTGTCTAAAGGAAAAGCTCTTCCTTGGGAGGTAATGAGCAGAGCCCTCTGTATGAATTGGTTTGTTTTAACCATAAGCACTTATTACTTTGTATTTTTTTAACTTTAAGGAAGCAGAAGTCACTTTAGTAGGTAAGCCACAAGAATGGGTTGGTTTCAGGCACCACCACCTTAAGGATGATGGAAGGAGCTGGATCAAGTGCCAGTAAGAAATGAGCCTGATGTGTCCTGATGTGACAACGGTCAGTATAGGAGACACGTTCGTGTTGATGAAACCGAGTTCTCTAAGAAAAGTAGGGATAGGAACAGGGGTTCAAGCAGAATATCGGAGTGAACTGTCACCTTAAACAGATACATTTTCCAGCCGCATCTTGCCCACCCACATAGGCACCCATGGGCTTCTGTCCACTCAAGGGAAGCAAGACTCCTTGTAGGGGAAGTGAATTCCACAGGCCGGCATACCTGCTACTCCAAAGGCAAGGATGCTCTCGAAGATGTTCAGAGCAGTGTTTAGAAGGGGCACCCACGTATAATAATAATAATAATAATAATAGATAATGATGACTATGATCATGTTTTTAGGGCGGGTTGAGTCTGTGAAAGGCCATGAGTTCATAATAATATTCAAATGAGAAGAGTTTAGATAAAGCGTGTCCAAAGAGGTAGATATAAAGGTCAAAAAAGGTAGCTATGCTCCAAAGAGGTGAGTATAACGGGAAATATTTCACTCTTAATTGAATTTAATAAGAAGAGGAGTTTTAAAGTGTATGGGGATATTCCCTTCTGTTTATTTACATGACTATTTATAAAGGATTGAGGAAGAAAACAAAGAAACAGCCTCTGACATCCCAGGCCGGCCTGGGATCACAACAGGGCGATGCTATTCTCCGGTTGGATGTAAAGACTCTCAGAGAACACCAGCCTCAGACCACGGAGCCCTGAGAGCATGAGGAAATGAGACAGCAAACACCCATCACTGTGATGCCACCAACACAACACCCCCTCCCTTGGCTGCAAAGCATGACTGTCCTTCTTTACCGATTATACCTTTCTCCTCACTCTGTCTCCCCTCTCCATAGATGGATTTACTGAGACACCTTCAGTGTGAACTGCCCCCCATTCTCTGCAGCACCCGATCTACAGAGGCCCCATTTCCTTAGAGCCTCCCCCAAATGACCTGACCTAAGCCCCAATCCTAGAATCTTTCTTTCTAACACCTTCTTTCTGCGATGCCCAGGGTTCTCCCTCAGGAAGAGTAACAAACAGCTTGTCCACTATGGGAGTGTGCCTGAGGCTGCAGGCACTGACAGTGTGGGTGGAGAGAATACACACAGGCAGGCCGCCAGGGGTAAGGATGCCTAAAGTAGGTTCCTCTCCCTTTCCCTTTCCAAGCCGCCCTTGCTCTGCTCACTCCCTGGCTGGTCCCTTTCCAGCTCCTGTGCTTTGTTCTCAGACTTGATCTTAACAACACAGTGTTCCTGTGTCCTTGGATGCTTTCCTGCCCACCTGCTCTCATGCAGTTCCACCTCCTCCAAAGCCACTCGCCTCCCCCCTCGGCCCTTCTGCCTCTCGTCTCGGGCCTGGACATCAGGTATGTGTTGCTGGGCGGGCCTGGACATCAGGTATGTGTTGCTGGGCCCCTCCGCGGCGAGGGGTGACTGTATGACCCAGTCCTGGCTAACAAGGCACAGAAGAACTCAGCAGAGGGGGGCCTGGAGACTCCCTGCTGTAAGGGACAGGTGGGAGAGGAGAGCTGGCTCGTCCCCTGCCTCCTTCTCTGCCTTCTCTGCCTCGAAGCTGCACGAACCCGGGAGCCAGGGCAGCCAATTGAAATCGTGAAACACAGGGACCAGGAGGCAAGGGGGGGCGGAGGAGGGCTCGGGCAGAAAGGCTGGATCCTGGATGACTCCAAACACCTGTAAACGGGGCTGCGCCCTCGACCTCCTCCTTCGGTCCTTCTCTGCCGCTCTCGGCCGGCCCTGACCCTCGGGTGCAGCCCCAGCTGGGTGTGGATGCTGGACGGTGCTCCCTCCTGCTGGATTACTCTCCTCCGTTAGCCTCCGGTCGATAACTTCCCGGAATAGTTGTTGGTGGGAGAAGCCTGTCCCCACCCAACTGCAT
Source organism: Delphinapterus leucas (assembly GCF_059928025.1). Classification (NCBI taxonomy): domain Eukaryota; kingdom Metazoa; phylum Chordata; class Mammalia; order Artiodactyla; family Monodontidae; genus Delphinapterus; species Delphinapterus leucas. The sequence goes on along the minus strand of NC_143139.1, from coordinate 90,990,926 downwards.
AGCCAGGCAAGGCCTCCCCTCCCTGGGAGCCGACAGAGATTCTCACCAAGCACCTCCCTGCATGTAGCTGCAGGGCATCCTGCTTGGTCAGGGAAAGGAGGGGTTAAGACAGGATCAAGTTCAGAGTCCTTAGCCCAGCCTCCAGGCCCTCCTACTGCTCTAGTTCCGGTCTTCTCACCACTTCCTGCTTCCCTGGGCCTGGTCCAGGTGCCTGGAGGACTCCCAGCTGCCTGGCCTCGGATTCCCCCCCAGCCCCCGGGCGTTTGCTCGGACTGTTCCTCCCCCTGCAGTGCCTTTCCCCACCTGCTTCACCAGGTGAAATGTTACTGTTCTTGGAGGCCCAGCGCCTCCTGCCGCTGCTTCCTCCCCCCAATTCCTCCACCGGCTCCCAGGGAATGTCGCACTTTCCTGGTCGTGGTTCTATTTGTGTGGAGTTTCTTCAGCTCTGAGCACCCCTCGGGGCCCTGTCTGTCGTCTGCTGCACCTTCTGCTCTAGGGCCTCCGCGGCCCCTCCGCCCTCCCGGGCACAGCCTGGCTAAAATACGAGGTGTGGGACCCGTTAGGGGGACATGAGACAACCAGCTTCTCCGTGACACGGCACAACCCCTGTTTCACCTGCGTGAAATTAGAAAGAAAGGGAGGGGGAAGGGGGAATAGAAAGAGGAAGAGGTGGAGGAGAAACAAAAAGCTTCTAATCAATGAAGGATTTAATCCCAAAGGGATCTGATTTAACCAGAAAGAAAAAACTACAAAGGTACTAAAAGAAACATTGAATATAATGTTGATTTATGGAAACCTTTCTAATTCACACAGAAATCCCACAAGCTATAAAAGAAGTTCTGATCTATTTGACCTCTTGAAAATTAAAAATTGTAAAGGACACCGTAAACCAGGTCAGAAAACAATCAGAGACCGGCAGGCACTGTTTGCAATACTTACAGTAGACAAAGTCAATATCCCCAACACACAGAGAGCCTACAAATCCACAGGAAAAGGCTGAAACCAGTTTTTAAAAAATGGGTAAGAGATACGAACAAACAATTCCAGGGGAGGTGACTTGCCCAGGGTCACAGAGCTCTCGGTAGGCAGAGTGGAGGCCAACAGCAGACCTTGTGACACAGGTATGTCACGGGTGGGGATGTGATTTTAATAACCCAAAAGTTTCTAGGTGTGTCTCTGCCTGTATAAACGCATAGATCTAAGCTCACGCCCTACCCCCCGTTATAGTCACATGTGATAAAAGAATTTTCACATATTGAGATATAGGGAGGTGATTCTGGCTTATACATGAGTTTAATTGAATTTATGCTAACAAAAACATTTGTTTTGCCCTATCAAACATATACCATACATCGATTTTAGTTATTAAAGAAGACAGTGCATTGACCAGAAGTAAAGAATGTCCCCGTTAAAAATAAGATGAAATGCCTCCCTTCCTGGGAAGCCAGTGCAGTATTCCTTCCATGTTAGGATTTCCTTCCTAGGTTCCAAGGCCATACTGACTTGCTGTGTACATGCTGTTCTGTATTTTGTGAAACCTTGAAGAAAACTATCCCTGACTCGTCTGATGGTCTTTGTTTTGACAAGATGTAAACCTGTGCTGAAAACCATGCTTCTCCAGAGCGGTGCCTCACAGTTATCTGAGAGGCTGTCTTCTGGGCTAGAGGCCTCAGTTAGTTCAAAGAAAATCCTTTTCTACTCCTATTAAACATTTTTTATTGATTATTTTCTTTGACACAGGTGTACAGTTTGACTTTTCATCTCAAGATTGCACAACAGCAAACACGGTGCAGGTCTCTGCAGCCAGGTCATCCCACTTCCTCAGCGGGGCCATCTTCCCCGCACAGGGCCACCCGTCACTCACATCCTGAGCAGTGGGCCCGGTGAGCACCTGAAGACAAAGCCCTGCATCCCCCTGCTTGGTCTCCTGGCCCTCCCCTCTCAGGCCTCAGTATCTCCCCAGGGCCTGGTACTGAGCAGGCACTCAGAGACAGGGTGGGTGAACAAACCTTGATCCCTTGTATCTCCGAAGAAATCCCTGAGCCCCTTCAGCGTCACCACAGCGCCCTGGCGGCTGCTTCAAGGTGGCCAGGCCACAGGAGGAGAGGTTCTGACATTCATACCCTCCTCCACCCACTCTGCTTCCTCCAAATTTCCCGAAGGACTGAGTAACCGCCAACACCCACCTTCCTCCTGGGGTCACCACTCATGTCTCATGTCTCACCACTGCATTTCAAGCTGAGCTCACCTGAGCAGGTGTCGCCCTCCCTCTGCACTGTTTAAGGGCCCAGGGGGCGGGAGGAAGCTGTCAGACAAACCTGCCTCCAAATCCAGGCTCTGCCCCTGCTTCACCTGCCACCTCGGGCCCATGACCTCATCTCTCTGAGCTTTGATCTCCCTTCTTCTGTAAATCAGGGACAGTCATACTTTTCTCAGACAGTTGTCCTGAGGATGGGGAGATGGGTGGGGATCCTACACCCCCCTGCTTACCCAGGAATCTTCCTCTGGCCGAGTGTGAACAAGATCCAGTTGTTCTCAGCTGTGCAGATGCAGCCACTAGCTGTGCGTCTCTGCAATAACCACACACACCCGCTGGGCCCAGATATACCTGGAGAAGCAAAAAGGAAAGTGAAAGCCCTTACCTCTGAGTCACTCAGGTCAAACAAACACTCTGCCCACTAGGCCTCACCCTGGGCTATTCTCACCCTGATGCTGACCCCCATAGAGAAACAAGTCCAGCCCTGACATTCCAGGTCCTACTGGGCTCGGCACATCTTGCCTCGGGCTCCTTGAAGGAAGACCTTCCACCAACAGACTGTGAGGCCCTTGGCAAATCACTCCCCCCACACCATGGGCTTCTTCCACGCTCCCTCTGCCCTTTGCACCCGCCCACACTCGCCAGCCTGCCTGCCTTATTTACCTTCATGCCTCCAGCACTCGATACGGTCCCAGGACGTCCAGATGCTCACTGCATACTGGGTATATTGCTGCTGCTGTGTGCCACGCCCACATGGGTTCTAGGCATTTGCTCACCCAGGAACTTCTGCCAGGGACACCTGCTCCTACCAACTTGAAAAATCATGCTCATCTTCCAAAGCCTAAATCTGGCATCACCTCCTCTGAGAAGCCCTCCAGGACCCTCCCCTGCAGAGTCCACTGTGCCCTGCTCTGCTCCCATGGTACCCTAGAGAGGGGCCTAAGTTCACCCCTCAGCCACTCTGGCCACTACCCCCCTGCTCCTTTTGATCAAGTCTCTAGGCGTGGCCCTGGTGACAGGAACAGCACCAGTGCCTCTGGGTCCTAGTGGCCCACATGAGGAGGCCCAGCCTTGGTGGTCAAGGCCATTTGGATGGATGCAAAGTTTGTGGGAAGGGCTGAGAGCACGATGCTCTTTTCTCCCCTGGCTTATTTGCATTTGACAACAGATCTCTCCTCTCCAAACGGAAGACTTTTACAGGAAGGCCAGTGACCTGGCAACTCAGGAAAGTCTACAACAGAAAGCCAGTCCTGTTTTCTGTTTGGTTCCTGAGCAAAGAGCCACCGTGGATGGAGGGCTGAGTGTGTGTGTCAGGTGCTGTGCTGGCACCATCCACACATTTCCTGTTTAATCTCCCATTAGCTCTAAGAAGTGTTGGCTCCATTTTACAGGTAAAGAAATGGAGAAGAAAAGGTCCCACAGCCTGTAAGTGGTGCAGCTGGACTGCTGGTGGACTTTTCTGCTTTGCCCCAAGCAGAAGTGGCTGGAGTGGGCCTTCTATCGGGGCTGCTTCGTCCTAGGAAATGTCCCTGGGGCATCGTGGCCAGCTCCTCCCAGCTTTTGAGGGAGGGACAGAGGAGTGATGGGTGTTATCCCATGAGGACCACACACACTGTAAGTCTGGTCTTACGATCGCCTGTAACATATGCCGGGTATATAATGCGATTTTGCAGATAAGGAATCCGAGGGGAGGGGAGAGGCTGGAGCTTTCTTCCACCAGATCAGGGGAGGGCCAAAGGCTCAAACCAAGGTTGACATTTGACATTTGATACTTGCAAACACTGCTCCTTGCTTAATGTTATTTTTTGTCATTGTTTTCTGTAAACCTCCTTCCTCCTGATTCTTTTCCCTTTCACTAGCATGACTTTAGCCAAACAAAACCACTGTGAGATGCAGAACTGGATTAAACATCCATATGAGCTGTAGCCAGGTTGACGTAAACGTCCTCAATGCAGAATGGTCGCCGAACATTAGTGACCTCCATAAAGACAGGCTCGTGGTAGAGCAACTAGACAGGGGCTGTAGACTCAAATCGAGGTGAGGATTAAGCATCTCTTCACTCCAGGTTCATAAGCTGAGACCACCCCATTTGGAGACCCTAAAGATCTAGTGACTATAAGATCGGCCTCAATGTGACCCCCAACATCACAAGAGAAGTCCCCCAGGATGGCTACAGCTCCAGGGTCGAGGCCTTGGCTAAAAGCTTTGGTCCACAGCAATTTCAGCCCACAGTGATGGCGATGCCAACTCAGGGAGGAAGTAACCAGAAAATTGCGTAGGAAGGTGCCTGGCAGACGTCACCAGCGTCACCTGGTGGAGCCTGGAAAGGTCAGAGCCAGAGGCACAGGGCCACGGCCCCCAGGAGCCCTGCCCACCCAATCTCTCCATACCCGGGAGGAGGTGCGAATGGCTCCCACATGCTGGACAGCAGGAGGTGTGTGTCCAGAACCGCGACCCACCTGCCCATTGTCATTTCTTTGTATGGACGGTGAGAGTGGATAGGGAGCTTTAGACTGAGCATGTGACCATGGGGGCTTTTGGGTCCTCCGAGTGGCTGGCAGAGACGGGCACCAGGCGCAGAGCACAGGGGATCACACTCCACGCAGACAGCATCTGGTGACCTCAGGGGAACTGGTCTCGGCCACTGGCTGCCAGGCCGCCAGCATCATCCACTGGACAATCCTACTGGTCTTTCCTCGGGTGGGAAAATTGGGCCCTGAGGGAGTTAACAGTTGTCAGCCTCTGGAAGGTTTAGAACTAAGTATAAAGAGGACCAATAAAATCAAGCCCACTTGGGCTTCCCTGGTGGTGCAGTGGTTGAGAGCCCGCCTGCCGACGCAGGGGACGCGGGTTCGTGCCCCGGTCCGGGAAGATCCCACATGCTGCGGAGCGGCTGGGCCCGTGAGCCATGGCCGCTGAGGCTGCGCGTCCGGAGCCTGTGCTCCGCAACGGGAGAGGCCACAACAGTGAGAGGCCCGCGTACCGCAAAAAAAAAAAAAAAAAAAATCAAGCCCACTCTTTTAACATTTTTATGTTGAAATCAAGACAAGTGTGTTTCATTTTAACGTACGTATTGCCAGCTACAAATTGGCACCCGACATTGGCGCCTGCCGTCTGCCTCTACAAGGTTTAAATCATGAGCCACTGCAGCTGCTGACCATCAACACCCCTGAAAGGAGCTCAGGGTGGAGGGCGGAAATGAGGCCCTCTGTGCTCTGGGGAAAACTGGCAGAACAGGTCTTCAGATAGTTAGATATTTTCGGGAGATTTTATGAGCCCAATCCTTGCATCTCCTCATATCTAGAAAAGCACTAAAATCCTTCATGGTGACATATGCGGCTCGTGACTAGCAGAAACCTTCTGCAAAAAATACGTGCTCGATTGCATGTATTCCCCCTTCACTAAAATCACATATATGCTGACCTTCCCCTCGCCTCTTTGGAGCAGTTTCTCAGAGCTCTCTGAAACGCTGTCTCCTGGGCTGCAGTCCTCATTTCGCCCCGGATGAAACTTAACTCACAGGTCTCACGTTGTACCTTTTTTTCAGCCGACAGTATAATGTTTAAGAGAATTGGACACATTCTCAGAGTTGACAACAGATTTTGGATCCTAATTTAAAACAGGTAATTGAGTAATTGATTTGGATTAGACGTTTGAAGTTGAAAGGCACTCTGCTAAGTGTCAACACTAAGGACTTTGCAGACAACCTTTACCCGGAGAGAGGAAATACCTCAAGTTCAGCAGATCCCAAAACAGGAGGGGCGAGGAGTGGCGTGTGAGCGTGGAGGCGGGGCTGTGATGGAGGCGGGGCTGTGAGAGCCACACCACCAGACATCCTGGGGCATGTGCCAGGCGGCACCACCAACCTCTATCCTCCTGGCAGTCAGGCAACCAGGGAGATCCTGGTCTGGTCTCACTGTTGTGCTAAAATATGGCCTTAAAAATAACAGCATCTAGCCGCTGTGGAAAACAGTATGAGTATGACGGTGCCTCAGAAACTTAAGTGTAGAATTACCACGTGATCGGCCATTCCACTTCCGGCTATAGACCAAAACTAATTGAAAGCAGAGTCTAGAAGACATATTGGTACATTCCTGTTCATAGCAACATTATTCACAATAGCCCAAAGGTGAAGTCACCCAAGCTTCCATCAGTGGATGATAGGATAAGAAAAATGTGGTGTATACCTACAATGGAATAGTACTGACATTAAAAAAGGACATTCGGACATGTGCTATAACATGATGAAATTTGAGGACATTATGCTAAGTGAAATAAGTCAGTCACAAAAAGATAAGTACCATATGGTTCTGCTTCTATGAGGCACCTAGAGAAGTCAAATTCACAGAGACAGAAAGTAAAATGCTGGTTGCCAGGGGCTGTGGGAGGGGGGAAGGGGAGTTAGAGCTTAATGAGTACGGAGTTTCAGTTTTGCCAGACGTAAAACGTTCTGCGATTTGGATGGTTATGCTGTTTGCACAGCAATGTGAATGCACTTAATGCCATTGAACGGTACACTTAAAAATGTTTAAATGATAAATTTTATGTTTTGTATATTTTATTCCAATTAAACATTAAAAATAAAACATCCTTGGGACTTCCCTGGTGGCGCAGTGGTTGAGAATCCGCCTGCCAATGCAGGGGACACGGGTTCGAGCCCTGGTCTGGGAAGATCCCACATGCCGCGGAGCAACTAAGCCCGTGCGCCACCACTACTGAGCCTGCGCTCTAGAGCCCGTGAGCCACAACTACTGAGCCCGTGTGCTGCAACTACTGAAGCCCATGCGCCCTGGAGCCCATGCTCCACAACAAGAGAAGCCACCGCAATGAGAAACCCGTGCACCACAATGAAGAGTAGCCTCCCGCTCTCCGCAACTAGAGAAAGCCCGTGTGCAGCCAAAAATAAATAAATAAATTTATTTAAAAAAAAATATATATATATATCATGTCTCCTTACTCCAGCCATTTTATATATATATATATCTCATGATGGCTGGAGTAAGGAGACATGAGGAAATACAGGTGTTTCCTGCTACCTGAATATAGAGTGTTTCTACGAAACCTTTAGCAAACCAAGATGCCATAGATGCGGATGTAGGCCTTTCATCAAAGTTTACTGGCCGAGGATGATCTTTTGGAAAGCAAGGGATGCCCGTAAACAGAAACGTTCAGAAATGTGAAAGCACTACCTATCCGAAAGAGCTTTTCGTCGAGATAGACTAGGAAAACAAATGGAATTACTCGACCGCAGGTGAAAACAGGGGTTGTGCCGTGTCACGGAGAAGCTGGTTGTCTCATGTCCCCCTAACGGGTCCCACACCTCGTATTTTAGCCAGGCTGTGCCTGGGAGGGCGGAGGGGCCGCGGAGGCCCTAGAGCAGAAGGTGCAGCAGACGACAGACAGGGCCCCGAGGGGTGCTCAGAGCTGAAGAAACTCCACACAAATAGAACCACGACCAGGAAAGTGCGACATTCCCTGGGAGCCGGTGGAGGAATTGGGGGGAGGAAGCAGCGGCAGGAGGCGCTGGGCCTCCAAGAACAGTAACATTTCACCTGGTGAAGCAGGTGGGGAAAGGCACTGCAGGGGGAGGAACAGTCCGAGCAAACGCCCGGGGGCTGGGGGGGAATCCGAGGCCAGGCAGCTGGGAGTCCTCCAGGCACCTGGACCAGGCCCAGGGAAGCAGGAAGTGGTGAGAAGACCGGAACTAGAGCAGTAGGAGGGCCTGGAGGCTGGGCTAAGGACTCTGAACTTGATCCTGTCTTAACCCCTCCTTTCCCTGACCAAGCAGGATGCCCTGCAGCTACATGCAGGGAGGTGCTTGGTGAGAATCTCTGTCGGCTCCCAGGGAGGGGAGGCCTTGCCTGGCTATGCAGTTGGGTGGGGACAGGCTTCTCCCACCAACAACTATTCCGGGAAGTTATCGACCGGAGGCTAACGGAGGAGAGTAATCCAGCAGGAGGGAGCACCGTCCAGCATCCACACCCAGCTGGGGCTGCACCCGAGGGTCAGGGCCGGCCGAGAGCGGCAGAGAAGGACCAAAGGAGGAGGTTGAGGGCGCAGCCCCGTTTACAGGTGTTTGGAGTCATCCAGGATCCAGCCTTTCTGCCCGAGCCCTCCTCCGCCCCCCCTTGCCTCCCGGTCCCTGTGTTTCACGATTTCAATTGGCTGCCCTGGCTCCCGGGCTCGTGCAGCTTCGAGGCAGAGAAGGCAGAGAAGGAGTCAGGGGACGAGCCAGCTCTCCTCTCCCACCTGTCCCTTACAGCAGGGAGCCTCCAGGCCCCCCTCTGCTGAGTTCTTCTGTGCTTTGTTAGCCAGGACTGGGTCATACAGTCACCCCTCGCCGCAGAGGGGCCCAGCAACACATACCTGATGTCCAGGCCCTGAGACGAGAGGCAGAAGGGTCGAGGGGGGAGGCGAATGGCTTTGGAGGAAGTGGAACTGCATGAGAGCAGGTGGGCAGGAAAGCATCCAAGGACACAGGAACACTGTGTTGTTAAGATCAAGTCTGAGAACAAAGCACAGGAGCTGGAAAGGGACCAGCCAGGGAGTGAGCAGAGCAAGGGCGGCTTGGAAAGGGAAAGGGAGAGGAACCTACTTTAGGCATCCTTACCCCTGGCGGCCTGCCTGTGTGTATTCTCTCCACCACACTGTCAGTGCCTGCAGCCTCAGGCACACTCCCATAGTGGACAAGCTGTTTGTTACTCTTCCTGAGGGAGAACCCTGGGCATCGCAGAAAGAAGGCGTTAGAAAGAAAGATTCTGGGATTGGGGCTTAGGTCAGGTCATTTGGGGGAGGCTCTAAGGAAATGGGGCCTCTGTAGATCGGGTGCTGCAGAGAATGGGGGGCAGTTCACACTGAAGGTGTCTCAGTAAATCCATCTATGGAGAGGGGAGACAGAGTGAGGAGAAAGGTATAATCGGTAAAGAAGGACAGTCATGCTTTGCAGCCAAGGGAGGGGGTGTTGTGTTGGTGGCATCACAGTGATGGGTGTTTGCTGTCTCATTTCCTCATGCTCTCAGGGTTCCGTGGTCTGAGGTTGGTGTTCTCTGAGAGTCTTTACATCCAACCGGAGAATAGCATTGCCCTGTTGTGATCCCAGGCCGGCCTGGGATGTCAGAGGCTGTTTCTTTGTTTTCTTCCTCAATCCTTTATAAATAGTCATGTAAATAAACAGAAGGGAATATCCCCATACACTTTAAAACTCCTCTTCTTATTAAATTCAATTAAGAGTGAAATATTTCCCGTTATACTCACCTCTTTGGAGCATAGCTACCTTTTTTGACCTTTATATCTACCTCTTTGGACACGCTTTATCTAAACTCTTCTCATTTGAATATTATTATGAACTCATGGCCTTTCACAGACTCAACCTGCCCTAAAAACATGATCATAGTCATCATTATCTATTATTATTATTATTATTATTATTATTATTATACGTGGGTGCCCCTTCTAAACACCGCTCTGAACATCTTCGAGAGCATCCTTGCCTTTGGAGTAGCAGGTATGCCGGCCTGTGGAATTCACTTCCCCTGCAAGGAGTCTTGCTTCCCTTGAGTGGACAGAAGCCCATGGGTGCCTATGTGGGTGGGCAAGATGCGGCTGGAAAATGTATCTGTTTAAGGTGACAGTTCACTCCGATATTCTGCTTGAACCCCTGTTCCTATCCCTACTTTTCTTAGAGAACTCGGTTTCATCAACACGAACGTGTCTCCTATACTGACCGTTGTCACATCAGGACACATCAGGCTCATTTCTTACTGGCACTTGATCCAGCTCCTTCCATCATCCTTAAGGTGGTGGGTTGCCAACTACTCTAAAGGGACTTCTGCTGTCCTAGAGTTAAAACAATCCAAAATAATAAGTGCATATCTGTAAAACAAATCGACTCACACAGTGGGTTCTGCTCAGCCCTTCCCAGGGAAAACCACTTTAAGTTTTTTGCTTTTTCTTTAGGCAGTTAATCAATGTGTTAAAATAACTTCTTACATTGGGAGAGAGAACAGTGTGAGAGTGCACCGGAGACGGGAACCTGGACTTGAATTCTGGCTCTGCCACTAGCTGGGTGCTTTGAGTAAATTACTTAACCTCTCTGAGCTCCAGTTTCCTTGCTTCCAGGGTCATTGTGAGAACTAAAAGTGAATGAATGCCTACCAGGCGCTTAGAATGGTGCCTGATGCAAAGTGGCGCGTCATCAACCACAGTAGCTAATAAACATTAGGTACTCCATTTTTGATATTATTTATTTACTTCCTTCCAGGAAAGCTAATAATTTCACTTACTTTTATCCTTCTTCTTATACCGCTCCCCACCTTCTCCTAATACCATTACATCACTAGGGCTGAACAAAGTTTCAGGAGCCCTGCGCATCATTGACACTGGATCGTTATTAATTATTACCCATTAGTAAACACTAGTGCCCCCAACCTCACGTAATTTCTAGAGTATTCCCTTCTTATCTTTTTTTCTGTATTTGGTTTTATTGCTTCACTTCTATAACTTTGCAGATGGCTGTCTCCCGTCTGATTATCTTCTCCTTGTGCCGCAAAAGGAGAGCAGGACTCTGACTGGACTTGGAGGCAGCTGACGGGAGATGAGTAACTTTCCTTAACTAGCGGCCAGCAGAGCCCAGGAGACAGAGAACCTCTCTGGGTTAAGTCCACTGTGGCACCGGTGGCAGGGAACCCACCAGAGAGCTCGCCCCTCGCTGTTCCCTGCAGCCACTGCTCACTCATGATCAAGCCCACAGTCTGTTTTCTCTTTCCCAAGGGTGAAGCGACACCTCCTTCCAGCCTGACACAGGCGGGCGAGCTGAAGGGAAGGCTCTGAGACCCCAGCTGCTGCCACCGTGAGCACAGTAACCTTCTGCTACTTAGGTAGCCAGCTGCCTCTTCTCTGGTGCTTCCTACTTGTGACCTGGAATTGAGGGTGGTGCCTCCAGGCTGAGTTAACCAACAGAGGAATCAAGAACCAAGAACGGGATGGATAAGCATCCTCGAGCCCCCACGAGGGGCCAAGAGGAGCTCCCCAAACCCAGGGGTCTGTCCCCACAGCCTCCTTCCCGGCCCCGCCCCCCCCAGGGAGCCAGGACCAAGATGCTCACTTCCTCACCCCCTAGTCCTGCACCACCATCCAGCAAGTGACTCAGAAGTGAGGACAGGACAGCCCATGGGGAGTGGGGGGCAGCAGATGGGAATCCTGGAGGCCGGGCCAGGGGGAGAGGAGGTCCGCCAGCATCCCTGGAGGCTTCTCCTGGCCTCTCCCTTTGTCCCAGCAACCCCCCCTGCTCTTAGACCCTGGGGCGGTACCACAGAGCCTGTTGCCTTCAGCTCTCGCCCTGCTGCCAGCCCAGCCGCTCTGTGAGGCTCAGTGGACCCTGAACTGAGCCCCAGCCTGGCCTTTGCCACCTCCCACCTGTGTGACCTGGAGCACCTTGCCTGACCTCACTTGTAAAATGAGAATAATATTTCCCTATGTTGTTTTGAGGATCAAATGTAATGTGTGTTCGTGGCGTGGGCCAACGCCTGCCACATAGCAGGTCCTGCCTAAGTGTGGTTGCTGTCCCCTCTACCTGGAATTTGTTAGTTTCAGGTTGAAACCTCCCCTCCCCCAGACTTCTCACCCCCTCCGCACCCCCCCCCCCCCGCAACTGCCTGCAGCTCTGTCAGGGCACCTGCTTACCAGGTGTAACTGCCTCAGGCAGGTACTGGTTCTATGGATCTCAATACCCCTGCAGAGACGCGGGTGCTCAGTTATTTCCCCCACCCACCCCCATCCAATTAATGCACAGATTTAGTGCCGTGGGTTTCCTCCATGTAAGCCCTGGGTTCCCTTCTCCCTGAGTGAAGGGGGAAGAAAAAAACCTAAGCAATCACCACGCACCCACATGAGCGCTGCGTTTTCTTGAGTCTCGTTTCCTCAGAGTTGCTTCTGCCCCATCACTGCATTGCCCAGGAACCAAATCACGTCCTCCCTGGAGCTGCCCTCGAGAGCAAATTAGTCAAGCTGAAGGGTAAGGGAGGGGAGAGCAGATTAGAAGCCAGGAGCCGCCATCCCAGCAGACTGGGATCCTCGAGGGAGGGCTGGGCTGGTGAATTCCTGAGGATCAACTCTCCTCCGGAACAAGGTGATCTCCTGTTTATCAACAGTTCAGCTTGGGTCCAGTGGAGCCAGTGGGGAGCTGGGTCCCCTGGGGCCAGCCTGGAGAAGAGAGAAGTGATGGGGATTGATCATAGGATCAGAGCCAGGGGTCCCACCCCTCCCCCACCTGAGAATCGCCCTCCGATGCCCAGCCTGGAGTGTCTGTGATTAGCAGGGGGAATCCTCTCCCTCCCATGGTAGTTTTACACAATGGCGTGTGGTCTGAAACTTTGTTTTTAATTGAGGTAACATCGGGTTATAACGTTATATAAGTTTCGTGTATACAACATTGTATTTCTACTTCTGTATACACTACAGAAATTAGTTGCAAAGAAGCCCCATAGTATACTACAGAGTAGAATGAAGAAATCACAGTTTTTTAAATACAAGGAGGCTTCAAAGAATTGTCTTGATGGTTGGCCTTGGATTCAACCTCTGACCTTTCTGCTTGCGGGCCTTGGGTGGTCCCTTATCCTGTCTGAGTCTCACTTTCTTCTTCTGTGATATAAGAATAATGCCTCTTTGTGTGGATATAGAGGGAAATCGATTTTACATCAAGTCCCAGCCCACACATATAGACACACTGGTCGCCAGTCTCTTATCAGCAATTCTATCACCTCCAAATTTCTGAAACACACACATGTGTTTGGTAACTCACCTGGGCAGTAATCTTGTCCTGTACTGACCTGAGCTTATTTATAGTCATTACAGACTTTTTCCCATTTAATGTGAATATTTGTTTGTTTCACTGCCAAAACATGAAAACATTCATTTATCGGGTGCTTTCCAGACTCTGCTGGAAGTGGTCAGGATTTTCTGGAAATGGGGTGCCACGTCCTTTTGATCCTTTTTTGGTCTGCACCTTCCGGTCATGGTCATCCGTAGGTGTGTCATCTAGTAGCTAATGTAGTAAAATCAGCCTAGAATGAGACTGAGGGTCTGGTGAGGTCAGATACCTTGCCACCTTGGTTCCAGCTGGATCTATCCGGTTTTGGTTTGTCTCTTCCTATAGCTTCCTCAGTTTTTCTCCAGACCCTGTGACTCCAACAGCTTCACCTCCAAATGGAAAAATCCTTTCCCTACGTGAATAAAGGTGGCCATTGAGGTCCAGAGTATTCTATTTCAGGGAACCTGAGGATCCAACACTGCGCCACCACTATTTAGACAACTGCTTTGAAAAAGAGTGTCTAAAGGGAATTTCCTGGTGGTTTAGTGGTTAGGATTCAGAGCTTTCACTGCTGTGGCCCAGGTTCCTAATGTTAACTCTCAAAAGCTGTTGGGAAGAGACAGGAGTCAAGGGTCTTTTTCCTGTAGATGAGACCCAAGCAGGACTCTATTTAGGACAAGTCAGAAAATCCTGACACCACCAGTTTGCGTTCCCGGGGATTCTGGCTGGAGCCCTTTTATTCCCCATCTTAGGAAGTGTACCAACACTGCAGGATCCTGCTGGCCCATAAGGCAGAGAGGCTGGAGTGGAATTGCATGGAGCTGGGTTGGATCCTGACTCTACCCCTGCCCAGCTCTGGGACTCTGAGCTTAAGAGTTGGAGTCTCAGATTTGTCATGTGTCCAGTGGGAATAGCAATTCAATCTGATGGACTCAGAGTGAACTGCAGGGTCAGAGGCGGGGAACCAAGTGCAGTCATCTCGTCCAAAGGCCCAGGGAGGCCTGGACCAGGGTCAGACCCAGGGGTCAGGATGGAGCAGAGGGGTCCAGGTTGGAGGACTGGTAGGAAGGCTTGGGCAGCAGAGCCAGGACTAGAGTGAGGCGAATGGGTCCCTAGGATACAAAACTGAAGGGGCTGTGACCCTAGCAGAGGTCCTGTGAGTGGGAGAGGGGACATTTCTTCCCTCCCTGACTCGATCCCCTCATGCTGAGCATAGAGGGCCCTGGGTGACTGTGTCCTCCACACCCTGCCTGGGACCTGGGGTTCTCCATTGCCCTCTGGGACCCTCTTCCAATCTACATAGAGTAGCCCTGACCAGTGGGAAGGCCGTGTGGCTTAGTGAGACCTCCAGCATCACAATGAGTGGCTGCCGATTTTCTGTCATCTGAGGGATTCTGACGAGACTTCACAAGTCCCCACCAAAGAGGAAAAGTCTTCCTCCACCAGCTTGTGTGAACGCAGGTCTCTCTAGGCTTAGCAGTTCATGTGGATGTTTCCTAAAGTCTCTTGAATCTTTGAGAGGTTCCATAAAGTCGCACATGGCCTTGGTGTGCAGGCATGTGAAGTTGTCACCAGCTAAGGTATGAGTTAGGCTGGTGACCCCTGAGAGGTCGGGGGTGCTGGGCGATGGGTCAGGAATCAGTGAGGCGGGCTGGAGAGTCCAAGGGGAACGAGGGTTAATAGCATATCACCTGCTTCCCAGTCAACTGGGGCAGTCGATGGACCTAGTGACCTTCAGCTGGGAAGGCCAAGGGCATCAGGCTTGGAAGACAGCAGTTGCCAGGCAAAATGATCGTTAAGGTTCCTTCTAGCTCTGACTTTAGGTTTAAAAAACCTCTAAGTACGCAGAATTAGCCAGTCTGCAGAGGCTGAGGCACGGTCCCCAGGACTGTCCTTACATTTGACCCCAATGGCAAATTTGGGAGATCCCCAAAGCTACCATCAGGTGTGAGAATTCCCTAGAAGGAGGCACAGAACTCCCTGAAAACTGTCACGATCCCAGTTACGGTTTATTACAGGGAAGGATGCCGGTTCCCATCAGCCACAGAGCAGAGTCTGGGCGGGTTCCACACAGGAAGCTTCCACTGTCCTCAGGCCGTGTCCCTGTCCTGGATTCAGTGTGTGGCAGGGCACACGGAGCACTGCCCGCCAGGGGCGTTCACCCTGTTTAAAGAAGTATATTCTGACTCTTGTTAAAACGATAAGGAAGAGTCTCTTCAGGACTATCGTGATAGGCGTGAAGACCATCGCAGCAGAGGAGACAGATGGACGCACGTCCGAACACAGCAAAATGAGTGGGGATTGGTAGCCAATGATCAGAGTGAGGGGCGTGGGATGGAAAATCACTGAGAGGAGACATCGAGGGCAGGGGGGTTCTTGTTGAGATTTGCGGACGGGATTCTTGCTAAAAGCAAGTAAAGGACGTGTGCATCAAAGGTGGGAGATGAGGAGTTTCATCAGATATCAAACATGATAAGATCTAAACAGTGGGAAGGCTTCTCACTAAACTGACTTGGACGAAGTTTTGCTGAGACTGGGCAAGACAGGCCGTGAAGGACAGGACACAAAGGGCGGAGGTTGAGGCCTATTGGAGAAGAGGGCTCAGAAGAGCCTGACTGAAACTTGACCGAGGAGTGAACCTTTTTCAACAGGACCCTCAGCGTATGGAGTCAGCTGAGCTGTTGTCTCCTGCCCTCCCGGAGGTCAGACTAATGCCCTAGTGTCCAGCTCCTCCAGAGGTCACATGTGATACCACGTGACCCAGAGGCCCCATCACATGTCACCCTGTTAGACTGTCCAGTGGCCAGAGGCCCAGGCAGACGAGGACACTCCTATCAGCCAGAATATTCTAGGGGCTCAGGGACCACTTCCCAGTAGCCAAGGGCAAAGAGCAGGTTGACTCCTCACTACGCACTAAGGTTCTCTGAATGAAGGTTTTTCTGCTCCAATCCCACTTCTCTGTGCTTCTCTGTGGAGTTCCCACTCTGCCTACTCTTTGGAAGTGATTGTGTTGACCTGCCTCTGAGGCGTCTTTATCCAATACCATTTTTTTTTTGTCCGTGCCACGTAGCTTGTGGGATCCTACTTCCCCAACCAGGGATTGAACCTGTGCCCCCTGCAGTGGGAGCGCAAAGTCCTAACCACTGGACCTCCAGGGAATTCCCTCAAATACCTATGTTAAGTTAAAATATCCTAAGATGACTTTTGCTTATTTATTCCATGATTGAATAAGTATATGGAGCATCTACAAGATACAGAAATATGTGTTTTATGTTGAAAGAGAAAAATTTACGTTTGTGAAATTCTTTTCTATTTGATTTATAACAAAATCTCTGTGATTTACAGAATAGATCTTGTTGAGCCTAGTTTATGGACAAGCAAACTGTCTTTCTAATCCCTTGACCTTCATTGTTACAGGGAAGACCCAGATGCACTGCATCAATATCTGAGTGAGCTAAAAACAGACTTGGCCGTGGAGTACCAAGTCACGCTCCGAAAAGACCAGCTGGACAGGAAGAGGTTTTTGAACAGGTTTCCTCTGGTAAAATGAGAGCTAGAGGAGCTCATAGGAAAGCTCCACGCACTCGCAGACAAGGTTGACAAGGTCCACAGGGACTGCACCCTCTCCAACATTGTGGCCAACTCCACTGGCGCTGTGTCTGGTGTCCTGACCATTCTTGGCCTGGCTTTGGCACCCATGACAGCGGGGGCGGGTCTGGCACTCTCGGCCACTGGGTTAGGGCTGGGAGCAGTGGTTGCTGTGACCGGTGTGCCCACCAGCATTGTGGAACACGCCAGCACGTTGTCAGCAAAAACCGAAGTTAGTCGCCTGGTGTCAACTGGCTTCCTGGAGGCACTTAAGATCAGCCCCCGAACTGTTAGCACAACAAAGAAATCCACAGAAGCTGTGCAACACATCGAAATGAATACCCGTGCCATGGAGACGGTCAAAAGCAACCGTGCCTTAGCAGCGGATGCAAACGTCTTCATCACCAGTGGAGTAATCCCAGTCCAAAGCAGCCAGCAGGAAGAGGTTACTTTCAAAGGCACGGCTCTGGCAATGACCAAAGGAGCCCGGATTGTGGGTGCGGGCACTGCAGGTGTCTCCCTTCTGATGGAAGCGGCCTTCCTGGTGAAACAGGCAAAGCACTTGCATGAGGGGGCAAAGACAGAGTCGGCTGAAAGGCTGAGGCAGCAGGCCCGTGAGCTGGAGAAGAAGTTGGAGGTGCTCACCCGCATCTATGAGCGTCTGCAGTAGGGCTGGACTCCGCCACTCCCCGAGCTGTGCAGGGACCAGGGACACTTGCGGGGCCAAGGCATGGAGGCACCTTGTTAGAGGGAAAAGGAGGGCGAGATAACATAGATGTAGCTAGGTGTTAGGAATTTGGCATTTCTGTAGCTGAGCACAGCAGGGGAGGGATAAATGCAGGTGGCAGGTGGGGGAGAGAGAAGGAAGGAGCGTGGAGCCTGGACGAAGGGAGGAGAGGGGCCTAGAGAGTGCGGGGAGGAGAGAAGCCACTTATTTTGGACTAAAGAAGACACTGGGGGCAGAATAAAGGGAGAGGGAGGGGGAACTAGCAACAAGAGGCCAGGAATATGAACGTGTTGAACATGGGAAAAAGCCCAGGAGTTAGGATTGTTGGGCTCCAGGAGAAGTAGCAGGGGCTCCTCTCTCACCCCTCCCCAGGGTTTGATGTCTCTGGTGGTCTCTAGCCCTACTTTTCCAGTATCAACTCACCTTTGATTCCAGCAGCTTTATCTTAATTAGGCAGTGATTTCTTTCTGTTTGTTTGTTTTGCGGTAGGCGGGCCTCTCATTGTTGTGGCCTCTCGCGTTGCGGAGCACAGGCTCCGGACGCGCAGGCTCAGCGGCCATGGCTCACGGGCCCAGCCGCTCTGCGGCATGTGGGATCTTCCCGGACAGGGGCACGAACCCGTGTCCCCTGCATCGGCAGGCGGACTCTCAACCACTGCGCCACCAAGGAAGCCCTGTTTGTTTGTTTTTTTTTCCTGTTTGTTTTTTTTAATGAAGCATAGTTGATTTATACTGTTGAGTGGGTTTCCAGTGCACAGCAAAATGTTTCGGTTATACATGTAGCTCCCTGTGCTCTACAGTAAATCCCTGTTGTTTATCTATTTTTTGTATGCTAGTGTGCACCTGCTAATCCCATACTCCTAAGTTATCCCTCCCCCACCTTTCCCCTTTTATAACCATAAGTTTGTTTTCTGTGTCTGTGAGTCTCTTTCTGTTTTGTAAATAAGTTCACTTGTACTATTTTTTAGATTCCACATATAAGTGACATCATATGGTATTTGTCTTTCTCTTTCTGACTTACTTCACTTAGTATGATAATTTCTAGGTCCATCCAAGCTGCCCCAAATGGCATTATTTTATTCTTTTTATGGCTGGGTAATATTCCAGTGTGTGTGTGTGTGTGTGTGTGTGTGTGTGTGTGTGTGTAGGTGAAGGTTTTGAAGAAACCCGCACAAAACCAATCACAAAAATAATACTTAAAATGAATACAATATATGTCATCATTATTCTCACACGGACTCCAACCATAACCAATGACATGAAAATCATCGTTGTCATTCAACTACAAGAACACCAATGACCGACACCCGAAAAACCCACCCACTAGTAAAAATCCTCAACAATACATTCATTGACCTCCCTACCCCATCAAATATTTCACCATGATGAAATTTGGGTTCCTTACGAGGGGTCTGCCTAATCCTACAAATCCTAGCAGGTCTGTTTCTAGCAATACACTGCACACCAGACACAACAGCTGTCTTCTCATCAGTAACACGCATCTGCCGAGACATCGACTATGGCTGAGTCATTCGATACATACACGCAAAGGGAGCTTCCGTATTTTTTATCTGCCGTTATGCCCACGTAGGACATGGCCTATACTATGGGTCCTATACCTTTCAGGAAACATGAAATATTGGAATTATCCTATTACTTATAGTCATAGCCACAGCATTCATAGGCTACGTCCTACCTTGAGGACACATATTCTGAGGTGCAACTGTCGTCACAAACCTACTCTCAGCAATCCCGTATGTCGGCACTACCCTCGTCGAATGAATTTGAGGTGGCTTTTCTGTAGATAAAGAAACACTAACACGATTCTTCGCCTTCCACTTCGTTCTCCCTTTCATCATCACAGCACTAGCTGCCGTCCACCTATTTTATTCCTTCACGAAACAGGGTCCAACAGCCCCATAGGAATTCCATCTGGTATAGACAGAATCCCATTCCACCCTTACTATACAATCAAGGATATCCTAGGTGCCTTACTATTAATCTTAGCCTCACTAATATTAGCTCTATTCTCATCCGACCTGCTCGGAGACCCTGACAACTACACCCCAGCAAACCCACTCAGCACATCACCACATATGAAGCCAGAATGGTGTTTTCTATGCGCGTATGCAATTTTACGATCAATCCCCAGCAAGCTAGGAGGAGTCTCGGCCCTGCTGCTCTCAATCCTAATCCTGGCATTTATTCCAATTCTCCATACATCCAAACAACGAAGCGTGATATTCCAGCCCTTCAGTCCGTTCTTATTTTGAGTACTAGTAGCAAACTTACTAGCGCTAACATGGCTCGGAGGACAACCCGTGGAACACCCATATAGGATTATCGGACAACTTGCATCCATTTTATACTTTCTTTTAATCCTAATGTTAATACCAGTAACGAGTCTCATTGAAAACAAGTTCCTAAAATGAAGAGTCTTTGTAGTATAACACAATACCCCGGTCTTGTAAACCGGAAAAGGAGAACAACATATCTGTCCGAGACACTTGGAAGAAGCACTAAACTTCACCGCCAGCACCCAAAGCTGAAATTCTATATAAACTATTCCCTGAAAAAAATATATTATAAGACATTCATAAAACTACAGTGCTATGTCAGTACTAAAAATAATTCATTCTACTACATACATGCTATGTGTATTGTGCATGTCTGTTACCGCCACATAACCGCTATAATGTCTCTTTCCCATGTGTATATGCACGTACATTGTATGTATAATCGTGCATTGCATTATTTACCACATGCCTAATAAGCATGTACATTATATCATTAATATTACATAGTACATATACATTATTGGTCGTACATAGCACATTGAGTTAAATTGGTCCAAGCCAACACGTTTGGAATCCTGTCCATTAGATCACGAGCTTAATCGCCAGGCCGCGTGAAACCATCAACCCGCTCAGCAGGTGCCCCTCCTCTCGCTCCAGGCCCATGGCTTGTGAGGGTTTCCATTGATGAACTTTATCAGACATCTGGTTCTTACTTCGGGGCCATCTCTCCTAAAACCGCCCACTCTTTCCCATTGAATAAGACATCTCTAATCAGCCCATGCTCACACATAACTGTGATTTCATACATTTGGTATTTTTTATTTTTGTGGGGGAAAGTGCTTTAGACTCAGCTATGACTTTAAAAGGTCTTAACACAGTCAAGCAAATTGTAGCTGGACTTGGATGTATTTGTTATTTGGCAAGAGCCACTGGCGTTGTACACTCAGTTAATGGTTACAGGACATAGCACTTTACTACTCCCCCCACGGCTTAGGACAGTTAGATATCCCAAAGGATCAACCTCAACCCCCTTCCTATCATACAAATGAGCTACTTAGATATTCACCACCCATATAGACAGACATCCCCCTAGATTTGCCAACCATTTTATCAAAAATCTAATACTAAATCTGACATAAGCCACGTAATACAAACATCACCTATGTGCAGCAAGTTAAAGTTCCTCGAACATCTCATAAAGCAAGACACTGAAAATGTCTACATGGGCCCACTAGCCCCATGAACATAAAGGTTTGGTCCCAGCCTTTCTATTAGTTTTTAATAGAATTACACATGCAGGTATCCTCACCCCGGTGAGAATGCCCCCTAAATCACTATGGAATTTAAGAAAAAAAAAAATGTCATGAAGAACCTAGGGGTAAGACAGGAATAAAAACAAAGACCTACTAGAGAATGGACTTGAGGGCACGGCACGGGCAGGGGCAAGGGTAAGCTGTGACAAAGCGAGTGAGAGGCATGGACATATATACACTACCAAAAGTAAGATAGATAGCTAGTGGGAAGCAGCCGCATAGCACAGGGAGATCAGCTCGGTGCTTTGTGACCGCCTGGAGGGGTGGGAGAGGGAGGGTGGGAGGGAGGGAGACACAAGAGGGAAGAGATATGGGAACATGTGTATATGTATAACTGATTCACTTTGTTATAAAGCAGAAACTAACACACCATTGTAAAGCAATTATACTCCAATAAAGATGTAAAAATAAATTAAAAAAAAAAAAGAAAAGGAGCAGGTGTCAAGCACGCCACACCAGCAGCTCACAACGCCTTGCTTAGCCACGCCCCCACGGGAGACAGCAGTGATAAAAGCTGAGCCATAAACGAAAGCGTGACTAAGCCATGTTAATTAGGGTGAGTAAGTTTCGTGCCAGCCACCGCGGTCACATGATTGACCCGAATTAATAGAACTACGGCGTAAAGCGTGTTAAAGAACCATACAAGATAAAGTTAAACCTTAATTAAGCTGTAAAAAGCCGTAATTAAAACAAAAGTAAACTACGAAAGTGACTTTATTAATATATTCTGATCACACGATAGCTAAGACCCAAACTGGGATTAGATAACCCGCTATGCTTAGCCCTAAACCCAAATAGTCATAAGAACTAGACTATTCGCCAGAGCACTACTGGCAACAGCTTAAAACTCAAAGGACTTGGCGGTGCTTCACACCCCTCTAGAGGAGGCTGTTCTATAATCCATGAACCCCGACAAACCTCACCAACTCTTGCTACTCCAGTCTATATACCTCATCTTCAGCAAACCCTAAAAAGGAGCAAAAGTAAGCATAATTATAACACATAAAAAGGTTAGGTTAAGGTGTAACCTATGGGGTGGGAAGAGATGGGCTACATTTTCTACACCAAGAGCACCCTTTATCCACACGAAAGCTTTTATGAAACCTAAAACCTAAAGGAGGATTTAGTAGTAAATTAAGAGTAGAGCGCTTAATTGAATAAGGCCATGAAGCACGAACACACAGCCCGTCACCCTCCTCAAGTGCCATGACAAAGCCACAGTCCATCAACACATGCTAAACAATTATATGAGAGGAGGTAAGTCGTAACAAGGTAAGCATACTGGAAAGTGTGCTTGGATAAAACAAGACATAGCTTAAATAAAGCACCTAGTTTACGCCTAGATTTCATGATCTATGTATGTCTAGAACTAAACCTAGCCCACACCTTTCCTACCATACTGACACAAGCTAGTCAAATAACACATTCACCAGACATCTAAAGTATAGGAGATAGAAATTTAAACATTGATGGCGCTGTAGAGAAAGTACCGTAAGGGAATGACAAAAGAAATATTAAAAGTAATAAAAAGCAAAGCTTACCCCTTGTACCTTTTGCATAATGACTTAACTAGTAACAGCTTAACAAAGAGAACTTAAGCTAAACTACCCTAAACCAGATGAGCTACTTATGAACAGTTATCAGAACAAACTCATCTATGTGGCAAAATAGTGAGAAGATTTATAAGTAGAGGTGACAAGCCTAACGAGCCTGGTGATAGCTGGTTGTCCAGGAAAAGAATTTCAGTTCAACGTTAAATAATACTAAAAAACATAATAAGCTTCAACGTATATTTAAATGTTAGTCTGAAAAGGTACAGTTTTTTAGAAATGGATACGACCTTAACTAGAGAGTAAAAACAAACTATACCATAGTTGGCCTAAAAGCAGCCATCAATGAAGAAAGCATTAAAGCTCAACGACAAAACACATTTCAATTCCAATATTAAGTAAATCAACTCCTAGCCTTAGTACTGGGCTAATCTATAAGACTACAGAAGCAATACTGTTAACATGAGTAACAAGAAATATTTCTCCTTGCACAAGCTTACCTCAGCAACTAATAACATACTGATAATCAACAGTAAGTAAATACAATCCAACACTAAATCATCTATTAAAAACACTGTTAACCCAACACAGGGGTGCACTCAAGGAAAGATTTAAAAAAGTAAAAGGAACTCGGCAAACACAAACCCCACCTGTTTACCAAAAACATCACCTCTAGCAACACCAGTATTAGAGGCACCACCTGCCCAGTGACAATCGTTAAGTGGCTGCGGTATCCCGACTGTGCAAAGGTAGCATAATCATTTGTTCTCTAAATAAGGACTTGTATGAATGGCCACACGAGGGTTTTACTGTCTCTTACTATTCAGTGAAAATGACATCCCCTTGAAGAGGTGGGGAAAACAAAATAAGATGAGAAGACCCTATGGAGACTCAATTAATCAACCCAAAAACCATAATCTTAAACCGCCAAGGAGTAACAAAATTTCACATGGGTTGACAATTTCGTTGGGGTGACCTTGGAGCACAAAACTCCCTCTGAGTGATTAAAACCTAGACCTACTAGCTAAAGCATAATATCACTTACTGATCCAAAAAACTGATCAATGCAACAGGTTACCCTAGGGATCACAGCGCAATCCTATTCTAGGGTCCATATCGACAACAGGGTTTACGACCTCGATGTTGGATCAGGACATCCTAATTGTGTAACCGCTGTTAAGGGTTCATTTGTTCAAAGATTAAAGTCCTACGTGATCTGAGTTCAGACCGGAGCAATCCAGGTCGGTTTCTATCTATTATGCGTTTCTCCCAGTACGAAAAGATAAGAGAAATAAGGCCCACTTTAAATAAGCGCTTTCAAAACAATTAATGATCTAATCTCAACCTTATAAGCAAGCACAGACTAACCGCCCAAGGCCAGGGTTTTGTTGAGGTGCCAGAGCCCGGTAATTGCATAAAACTTAAACCTTTATATCCAGAGGTTCAAACCCTCTCCCTAACAAAATGTTTATAATTAACATTTTAATGTTCATCATTCCTATCCTCCTAGCCGTAGCATTCCTGACACTAGTAGAACGTAAAGTCCTAGGCTATATACAACTCCCAACTCCGAAAAGGACCAAACATTGTAGGCCTTCATGGTCTACTCCAACCCTTTGCCGATGCAATCAAACTATTCACTAAGGAACCCCTGTGACCAGCTACATCTTCCACCTCCATATTTATCATCGTACCCATCTTAGCCCTAACCCTAGCTTTCACAATATGAATCCCTCTACCCATACCATAACCCCTCATCAACATAAACTTGGGAGTATTATTCACACTAGAAATAGCAAGTCTAGCCATATACTCCATTCTATGATCTGGCTGGGCCTCCAGCTCAAAATATGCATTAATTGGAGCCCTACGAGCAGTAGCCCAAACAATCTATATGAAGTAACACTAGCGATCATCCTCTTATCAGTGCTCTTAATAAACGGATCCTTTACCCTGTCAACCCTGACCGCAACACAAGAACAACTATGGGGCTTCCCTGGTGGCGCAGTGGTTGAGAGTCTGCCTGCCGATGCAGGGGACACGGGTTCGTGCCCCGGTCCGGGAAGATCCCACATGCCGCGGAGCGGCTGGGCCCGTGAGCCATGGCCGCTGACCCTGCGCGTCCGGAGCCTGTGCTCCGCAATGGGAGAGGCCACAGCAGTGAGAGGCCCACTCGCCATAATATGATTTATTTCTACCCTAGCAGAAACCAACCGAGCCCCTTTTGATTTAACAGAAGGAGAATCCGAACTCGTATCCAGCTTCAATGTAGAGTGCGCAGCAGGCCCCTTCACCATATTCTTCCCGGCAGGATAGGCCAACATCATTATAATAAATGTATTCACAACGATTCTATCCCTAGGAACACTCCACAACACCTACACACTAGAACTATACACAATTAACTTCATTATTAAAACACTGCTACTAACAACATCCTTCCCATGGATTTGAGCATCCTCTCCTTGATTTCGATATGACCAACTAATACACTTACTCTGAAGAAACTTCCTTCTTCTGCGAAGAAATGTCTATTTAGATTTTCAGGCAGTGACTTCTAGATAATGATGCTGCTGATGGTGGTGGTGGTGACAACACAGTGGATGGATCGTTTGACAAGTTACCATTTGCTCTTTGGGACCAGGGTGCACTAAGAGACCAGTGAAGTTCCCATAAAATTCCAAATGTTGTGTTGGAACAGAGGTTGATTTGAAAAAAACACAAAAAACAACAGAAAAGAAGGAAAGAAAAATGAAACCAGATGGCAGCAACAAGTCAAGAAACTTTGCAGTGTGTCAAGGAGATGAACCAGCCTGGGGCTAATTGACACGGCCTCTCTGACCCTCAGTTTCTTCCTCATTTAGGGGTAGGGCTGGGCAAGACACTTCAGGTCCATCTGGCTCTCCCCAGGTTGTGTTCTACAGACTTTGGTTCAATAAATATGCACTGACTCACTGAAGCTTCTTTGTGTTGATTGACAGCTCAGCTGGGCTCCAGATGCCTGACTTTCCTTCCCCAGGAGCCTGACTTCCAGGAGCTCAGGGAGCAAGTCCTCCATCGCTCCTCCTGCTGCCCACTGGGCTCCCATCCAGTCATCTCCCTCAGACCCTGATGCCCCGCAGGCCCCACTGGGACACCTGGGGGAGCCCGTGCACATCTGGCTTGGACTGAGCATAGGTATGTTCCTCCTCCAGCACCTTGGACCCAGGATGGACACATGGCACCCAAGGCTGATTACGATCAGAGGGCTTGTTTGCAGGTGTGAGAGAGGGTCAGCCATAAACAGAGGGGCAGAAAGAGATAGCCAAACAGCAAACAACCTCACCCAAGCTTCCTTCACATTTCAGCGAGAGTCCTGCATGAGCTTCCAGAAGGGTCTTCCTGTGTTTAACCTTGTGGCACTGCCCCTGCCTCCCACCCCATCTATTCCCCACATGGGGCTAGAATGACCCTTAAGAATATCGATCTCGGGCTTCCCTGGTGGCACAGTGGTTAAGAACCTGCCTGCCAACGCAGGGGACACGGGTTTGAGCCCTGGTCGGGAAGATCCTGCGTGCCGCGGAGCAACTAAGCCCGTGCACCACAACTACTGAAGCCCGCATGCTTAGAGCATGTGCTCCGCAACAAGAGAGGCCACCGCAATGAGAGGCCCTCGCACGGCAACCAAGGGTGGCCCCTGCTCGCCGCAACTAGAGAAAGCCTGCACGCAACAACGAAGACCCAATGCAGCCAAAAATAAAAATAAATAAATTAAAAAAAAAAAAAGAAAGAATATCGATCTCAGTAGCACCTGCTTCCAACTCTTCCACGGTTGCCCATGACTCTTAGCACAGAAGCCCAAAGCCTTCCTGCAGCCCAAAGTAGCCTGCTGGAGCCTGGGGTCCCCCGAAGGCACAGCTGGAGGCCAGGCTCACTTGATCCCTGGGAGCAGGACTGAGAGGCTGGGGGAAGTTAAACAGGGAAGGAGGGAAGTCCATATGAGGCCATGTTCTGACTTGGTCACCCATATGGGGGATTGCACCTGCCAGGACCTTCCCAGGAACCTTCAAGGAATGGCCTCAGGTTCAGCCTCTCCAGGGAGGAAAGAAGGGAGCGTCTGATGTTTGCTTTCATCCCCACGGGCCTGCTCTCCGGTGCATTGACTCTCTGTGCTTCCATGTGTGGAGCATGTCAGCCCCAGACAGGCTCCCATGTTGGGCGCCCAGGGCAGGAAGCAAGTGACCTGGGACACGGAAATGATCCCAGGACATCTCCTAAGTCACTCCGCACGTGCTGCAGTGCCTTCTCTGACCTTTTGTACAAACCACCCTCGCAAGACTTCTCTCAGTGCCTCTAACTCCCTCTCAGCCTGTGTTTCCCTGAGGCCTTCAATGGGCCCTTCCATTCCTTCCTGAAGACGTCAGCAGTTGTGGCCATTCACCTGCCTGACCCCAGAATCATGAGTTCATTCCTTCGTCAATTCTTCCTCAGTTCTTGGAGAATTCCCATTCCTGCACAGACTCGGTCTGGGCAGTGATTCAGGTACTGAGTGATGGAGCCATTCAGTATCCACCACCTTGTCCCCCCAAACCCTTAGAGCTGGACCCCATTGTGCTCAATGTGCCTTTATGCAATTCCACTGTGACCCCTATGTCAGGTGTTGGTTCCAAGCAACAGAAACTGAGATTGGCTAAATGAGCACAAATGAGGGTCCTTTGGGAGGGAACCAGGGCAGGTGAGAGAATGAAAAGAAGCACCAAATCTGCACAGTTTAGGAAGGACAGGAAAGAGGGCCGGTTCCCTTCCAGGAGCTTATGGTCTGTCTCCTGAGGCCCCTGCCAGCAGGTGGCTTAGGTCCAAACTCCTGGAATCCCAGTGTCAAATTTCCAGGAGACAGGTGGGTATTGGGTCGGGGGACTGCATTCTTGGACCAGTAAGGCAGGCTGAAGGATGAGGAAGAAAAATGTGTAATTGGGACACGACCCCTGGACGGAAGTGTCAGGTCAAGAGGAACCAGGGGCTTCCCTGGTGGCACAGTGGTTGAGAGTCCGCCTGCCGATGCAGGGGACACGGGTTCGTGCCCCGGTCCGGGAAGATCCCACATGCCGCGAGCGGCTGGGCCCGTGAGCCATGGCCGCTGAGCCTGCACGTCCGGAGCCTGTGCTCCGCTACGGGAGAGGCCACAACAGTGAGAGGCCCGCGTACTGGAAAAAAAAAAAAAAGAGGAACCAGATTTAGTGCCTCCTGGATACACACATGCACTCTTCTCAGACAAACAAAAATGACTCTCCTTACCCTGTTCTGGATCCAGTCAACCCATATACAACAGTAAATGAACTCCCCACTTCCCCTGTTGTAGACAAATGCAAATAATCTCCACCTACTGCATCTTGCAGGTGTCACGAGTCCAGTGATTCTCTTGCTCTGTTGGGCTCCTTTCTTGATATTTTGCATATATATTATAAATACGTAGGCAGCAAGGAGGTGCAGTAGAGACCACGGCCACCATGAGCATCGCTCCACTGATACAAGTCTTTAACTGGGGATCCCACTCAGTGTTCCTCTTACCTGTGGGAAATTTCATTCCTGTGAACCCTGAACCCTCTGATGGTCCTGGTTCAGTAAGGCTGTGAAATTCTCTCTTACCCTTTGTTATCTGCTACAGTCGTCCAAGAAGGATGAGGTCCATGAGTAGAAGAGATCTCTTGAGTTCTACTCATGTTCTTTCTGCCCTCCCGTGCAGCAACAGTATGAATTTCTCTTGATAATCAAGGTCCATTACCACATCCAACCCATAACCTTGTTGTTATCCACAAATCAGGGAGCATGAGGAACAATATATGGCCACTCAATAAAACCGATTTTTTGTCTGCCTTCAGGGAGGTATTCCCCTCTTAAATACTAAAACCTCTAGTCCAGAAGGTCCCAGAGACATGGGTATTGAAAACAAAAATTTTGAAATTGGCCTATCATGAGTAATCATGAGATCTATCACCTTCATCTTAACTTCTTAATTCCTAGATCCATAAAATATGGTTTGGGAGCAAATGCACTAAATACTGGCTGTGGATTCAGAGCATAACACATTTCACAAGACAACAACTCAGCCTCTCAAGGTATTTTCTCCCAGTTGACATGGTGCTGAGTCCCCCTCAGGACAGTTCAGTGATATCTCAGGCCATCACTTCTGGGGGTGAAGTTCATTAGGCGTCAAGTCAACCTTGATGAGGGACAGTCCATATTGTGTGGTTAGACGTAGCCTCCCTATCAGCAGCCATTTTGTTACAGAGCCCATTTTGAAAGCATTAGGCTGCCTGGGGAAGGATTGTCTTATATTCTTTGGGGTTCGCAGAACTGCTTCTTTTTATGGCCTCTCTCCGCACGGCTTGCAGGATCTTAGTTCCCCGTCCAGGGGTCGAACCTGTGTCCTCGGCAGTAAAAGAACAGAGTCTAACTACTGGACCACCAGGGAATTCCCTCACAGAACTTCTTGACTATGTAAATTTAGCTCTTTCACCAAATTTGAAAAGTTTTCGGCCATTATTTCTTCAGATATTTTTGTCCCACTCCATTTGCCCTTCTCTTCTCCTGAGATCCCAATTCTTCAATTACCCATTACCTTTAGACTGTTTGATATTTTCCTACAGGACCATGAGGCTTTATTTTTTTAAACATTTTTCTATTGTTTCCTTAGATTGGGTATTTTCTTTAAAAAATCTGT
Source organism: Delphinapterus leucas (assembly GCF_059928025.1). Taxonomy (NCBI): domain Eukaryota; kingdom Metazoa; phylum Chordata; class Mammalia; order Artiodactyla; family Monodontidae; genus Delphinapterus; species Delphinapterus leucas. The sequence continues at coordinate 90,961,688 of NC_143139.1, read as the reverse complement.
GTTTAAGGTCACTCTTCCTCTGCCATCCCCATTCTGCTATTAAGTGCAAACATTTCATTTTAAAATTTCAGATACTGTATATTTCAGTTCTAAAATTTTCTTTGCTTCTTTTTCTTTTTCTTTTTTTTTGCTATTTTCTGTTCCTCTGCTGAGATTTCTATCTTTTCATACCCATGCATTTTTTCCTTATCTCATCAAGCATAGTTATAATAAATGCCTTTAAATGTTTGTTTATTAATTCCCACATCTGGATCATTTAGGGTTGACCTCTGTTGATTGTCTTTCTTTTTGAGAATGGGATACATTTTCCTTGTTCTATGTCAAGTAATTTTTTAAAATATCCTGGACATTATGAATGTTATGTTGAAGAGACTATGGATTCTTTTTTTTTTAATTTTATTTATTTATTTTTGGCTGCATCAGGTCTTTGTTGCTGCACGCGGGCTTTCTTTAGTTGCAGCGAGCAGGGGCTACTCTTTGTTGTGGTGCGTGGGCTTCTCATTACGGTGGCTTCTCTTGTTGCGGAGCCCGGGCTCTAGGCGCGCGGGCTTCAGTAGTTGTGGCACGCAGGCTCAGTAGTTGTGGCTCGCGGGCTCTAGAGCGCAGGCTCAGTAGTTGTGGCTCACGGGCTTAGTTGCTCCACAGCATGTGAGATCTTCCCCGACCAGGGCTCAAACCCATGTCCCCTGCATTGGCAGGCAGATTCTTAACCACTGTGCCACCGGGGAAGTCCCACTATGGATTCTTTTACAATATATTCCTCCAAAAACGATTTTTTTCCCCTTTGGCAGGCAATTCACTGGGTTAGACTTAAATTGCAAACCTGTCTTACCTGTGAAGAGAGGCAACTACCATCTCATTTCAGACTTCTTTTAGTCTGCTTAATGCATACATGGTTCAGGACCAGTCAGACACTGGGATAGAGATTATGCACAGAATTTGGAGTTTCCCTTCTTTGGCTCTCTCCTTTAACAATTTCTCCTGTCTCTCCAAGAGTCATGGTTGCCCTGGGCTCTGTCCTCTGGTTTTTTTCAGGCCAGAAAGATGGCAGGTTTTCTATCAGAGTTTCAGTCATTTCTATGTGTGCCAGACTGCAGCTGCCTTCAAGAGAAAGCTGCAACATAATGGCAAACTCATTCTCTGCCCATCGTTTAATCCATGTTTTGACTCCCCTCAAAATCTTCCTGCTTCTGTTCCTTTTCCTGAACGCTGAAGTAGTTGTTTTGTACTTTGTCTAGAGTGTGTGGTTGTTATCTGCAGGAGAGTCTGTTTGTTAGGAACTTAACTGAAATTATTTCTGAGCCTTAGTTCTTTTGCTGACTTGCTCTGTGATCTTGAACAAGCCACGTCCCTGCCTTTGCCTCTGTTCCCCTACCTACATAATAAAATAATAATTCTGAAGTACATGATAAAAAAGTAAATGAATTGCAAATTGCAGAGTGCTCTTCTGATAGAATCATACCCGTCCCTCCTTCTGTCCCTCTACAGGCTATCAAGGGTCCAGGATGCCCCATGACATTTATCCTAGGGAAGAGGCCCTTATGGGGAGGGTGAACCTGGATCTTTGTATTCCAGCCCTACTCCCATCCCCTTCCCCTGAGAGGTAAATCAGAATGGTTAAGATCACTGATTTTGGAATCAGGCCCGGGTTTCTGTTTTTATTTATATCTCTGAGATCTCCGGTAAGTTGTTTCTTGATTTATAAAATGTGTACTTCCCTCCTGGAGTGGATGTGAAAATTAAGTTTCTAACTGATTGTAAAGACCTCAGCAGGACTTCCTTGGCGGTCCAGCGGTTAAGACGTCATGCTTCCAATTCAGGGTCACGGGTTCAGTGTTGCATGGAGTGGCCAGAAAAAAAAAAAGACCTCAGCATCACAAGCCTTCAACAGTGACTTGCTGCTGTCCACAACCACCAGGCAGGAAATAGGATTTGCTTTCCTCCCTCAGTCCCTTCTGAGTTGAATACTTGCCACTCCCTCAGCTTCCTCTGTTTCCTGAGAAAGGATGTGTAGCCAAGCAGAGATAAGCTGCTGCAGAAAAATCCAGGTTTCCTGTAAACAGGCCCCCACAGCCTCTGTGTCCATCCAAGCATCGCTCTCCACCAACCCCTGCTTTTTACTTTCTACTTTAATTTAAAACGCAATTCACCTCTGCTCACTTGAGCCTAGGTTTTGCACAGGACACGGGGGACATAGATGCACTTGGGGAAGCCTCAGTCTAGTCAGTAGAGTCCAGTAGAAGGAGACAGACCAGGAAAGCGGACACGCGGCTAGGTTTAGGCACCCTCGGGCACCACTGAAGCACCAAGCTGGTGACAGTCAACCCTGTCGGGGAGGACTCTGGAAGGTTTCTTTAAGGAGATTTTGCCTGCTTTGGGCCTTGGAGGAGGACCTAGATCTTTCCAGATAATGGCAGTGTTCCTCGTAGAGAGCGTAGCAAGAGCAAACACCTGGATGCACTCAGGTAGGTAAACGGCATTCAACACAACTATCAGTACAGCTGTTTCTGATCTGACACCCCACGTGTGTTCCTGCACCACAACGAATAGGGCTTATGAGAAAGATGAGCTGGGAAAGACCTCTCGAAACTTATGAAATTTCGTAACTAGCACATTAACCAGAACAGTAACGGTCCTGATAAAAATTCCTCCCTGGTTAAACCTCCACCAACTCGTGTATCTGGTGTCACAGCCCGTCAATGCTTTGCAGACTTCAGTCCTCGGGTTCCTTCCGGATGTAAGTACTGGTGAGTTTTGCTTTTCATAGAGACTATTTTTGCCAAGATAAAGATCAGATCCCGGGTGTAGCCTTCTGGATTAACCCATCCAGCGAGAAATGACTTCGCAGATTCCCAGTCTACACTCACAGCCTCACCGAGAGTTCAAGTCGTGGAAACCTCAGAGGTTCTGGAGCTGCTCCGCCAGCCACGACTTGCACAGAACGGGGCAACCGGGAGCGATTCAGGTCTGCAGAGGTGACAGGAGGAGAAGGTGGTCCTGTGTGTCCTGCGGATCGTCACCTTTGGCCAAGTGTTTCTGTTTGATTGTGAGAAAACTGGCCCCAGATTGGTTTCAAAACTTAAATGTGCTGGGAAACCTGCCTTATACCGACATCATTCTACTAGAGGTATTTGAGAGGAAAAGAACAAAACAAAAGCTGAACAGCAAAAGTCACATACTGTAGAACTGAGCACCTCCCGGGCTGTGTGCTGGGGATGCAGTGGGTTTGGGGTTGGAGAAGGAGGGGCAGGTGACAAGCCCAGAGTGGAGAAGTAACTAAGGCCACACGGCCACGAAGTGCCAGGGCCTGTGCAACTGCAGCAGGTCTGAAGGTGCTGAATCCAGCCTGAACCTAGTCTGAACAGTGGCTCTGGACCTAGGCTGTCCTCTGAGTTGGCCAGCTGAGGGGTGGGCTGACGTTGAGGGTGGTGCCCGGGGACTTACTTCTGTGTGATCTCAGTTTTCCTCTCGGGTGTATCTTGGATGCTGGAGAGAGGGTGTGGTTATAAGTGAGTAACCTGGAGCCTCAGACTGGGGACTGGGATTTACAGAGGTGATAACAGCTAGGCCTCATTGGTCAGTGATCCTGTGGGCGCGGGGACAGGGGGAGGAAGAACATGGCCTTCCTCTCGCCTCATCCTCAAAATAACCTTTTGAAAACAGGATTATTGTCCCCATTTGACAAACGGAGAAACTGAGGCACAGGAAGTTTAGGTAACTGGTCCAAGGTAGCAGAGCCTGGATTCAAACCTCGTCTGACTGCTCTTTCCACGTCCCTGTGCCTCTGAAGGGTAAAGGAGGCGGGGGTGATGACTGAGAGATATCCGGGCTCTGCACGGGTTCCCGGACCACTTGGGGCATGGCCAGCTGACCCCAGAAGGCAGTAGCCATGGGATATGTGCTTTCCCCCAAGCACCAGTATTCCCTAGTAAGGATGGATCCTAATTTACCTACCTATGCCTGAATGTGTGTATTGTAACTCAGTTTCCTCAATTTTTAAAAATGTAGGGACAATGCTGGATTGACAATTAGCTTTTGGGGGATCGTGGGCCTCTTGGGAAACTGCCCTGCCCAGAGCATTGGGCTTGCCTTCCCTGACCTCCAGGGAGGGCCAGATCCCCATTGACAAGAAAACATCTTCTCTCCTTGATACAAGGAAGGTGTGAGTCATCCGTGGCAAACAGAGAGCAAAAAAGGTTCCTTTCCTAGCCACTCAGGTCAACACATCCATTTATCTACATTAGTGCGTTGGGGCGAACTAGAAACACACAGCAGCTTCTCACCAAGGCCAACGCACCTGACAGGCCTGCATCTCTCCCCGAAGATTGCAAAAGATGTGTGAGCAACTTGTTTCCGGCGAGGTATCAATTCTCATGAGGAATATGGAGAATTTGTTTGCTGTTTGGAAATGCTTTTGACCAGTGGGTGTCTCTTCTTTTGCACCCTCTGTTATTACCTACCAATCCAACATTAAGGGGAAAGATCTTATACTGGGGGACTTCACTTTGTTTGGGAAATCAAGGAAGGCTTCCATGAAGAAGTGGTATTTGAGCTCACATTTGAAGATGAGCAAGGGTTGAGGAGGCTGGAAAGGAAAGTGGTGGTAAGAGATTTCAAGGCATAGGCCCTGGACCTGCTAAGGTCAAAAGAAGACCCGAGGTCCAGAATCCGGCAGGTGGCCAGCGTGGGTCAGAAAGGAAACTGATGGGGCTACCGTGCTGGCCACTCCAGCTTCCCTGTGCCAGGACTCATGCTGAATCCTCTGCAAGGGCTGCAGTGGGAGATCGGGGACACTGTGAGCACCGGACATTGCCAGCAGCCTCTGAAGGGACGGGAGGTGGCACTGTTGGCACAGACATTGCTGCAGTTGGAACTACACGTCTGCAGCCCCAGGGGACCTCGGAGGACAAAGCCAGCAGAGCAGCTGCTTTTGACGTCAAGCAGTTACAAAAGAGGCAGAGCAGGCAGGAGCCCAGGGCTGGTACCCGGAAGGAGCCACAGGGGGCAGGATGGTGGCACACCAGAGGCACTGCCTGGGGGCTCCCCAAACCCTTAGAAGAATCCGATAGGCCCTGGGATCCAGCAAAGCAGGAGGGGTGGAGCTAGAGAAATACTGCTTTGTGACTCTGTTTTGCCCACAAACTGGAGTACCAGGGAAACAGATTACGCACAGCTTTAGCATCCATGTGAACGTGTGGGACTCTCACCTCCTAGCAGGGCTGGCTTGTTTGCCGCCAGATCAGAACGGGCCAGGTTCCGTTTGGGTTGGGTCCGGATGAGAAAGGCACCCAGAGCTCTCTGGCTTCGGTCCTGCCTGTTGACCTGGGGTTGCCCCCCAGGTGGGGCCCATCCCTATATCCCCCCTTCCCCCTGGCTCCTGCCTCCCTCTCACTGTCCAGCCGTCCCTCTGGGCAGGACAGTGTTTCTCAAAAGCATCGTGGTTGTCAGTAGGGCTGTTGGCTGCATTTTTGTGATTTCCCCCCTTGCCTTCCAGACACAAGGTAGGATTAGACTTCCTGTCCTCCTTATGGTGAGGCAGGAATGTGTAACCAGTTCTGACCAATGAGTTTTGAAGGCAAATGTGTGTCATTTCTAAGCCATAGCATTTAATGCTGATTAAAAGACACTTTTCCTCTACCATGACAACCAGTAATGTTCCAGCAAATGGCTGCTCCCTTATCCTGGGTCCAGGAGGGAAGACTATAGGAGCGGAATTGCACCTGACCCACAGTGGACATGTAGTATGAGCAAGAAGTGATGAAGTGAGAGAGTGGCATGGACATATATACACTACCAAATGTAAAACAGATAGCTAGTGGGAAGCAGCTGCATAGCACAGGGAGATCAGCTCGGTGCTTTGTGACCGCCTAGAGGGGTGGGATAGGGAGGGTGGGAGGGAGACGCAAGAGGGAGGGGATATGGGGATATATGTATACATGTAGCTGATTCACTTTGTTATACAGCAGAAACTAAGACAACATTGTAAAGCAATTATGCTCCAATGAAGATGTTAAAAAAAAAAAAGAAAAAGAAATAAATGTTGTTGCTGTAAACCACTGAGATTTGAGGGTTGTTTGTTTACGGCAGCATAACCTTAACTATCCCGGCTGATACAAGCAAACCCCCTAGAAATCATAGCACTATTTGTAAAACACTGTAAAAGGTGCCTATCTTTTATTTTTTACATAAAGTAGAATTATCAGCAGTAATAATGAGTATCATTTATTGAGTGCTTACTACGTGTCAGGCGTTATACTAGGTTCTTTGGCAAATGTTTCCTCTTTAATTCCCACCATGGATTCAGTATTGCCGCCTCATTTAGTATAATTACTCTTATCATAGAGATCAAGGGATGGGGGCTCAGGGAGAATAAAGGTCAAGCCCATAGCTAGTAAGTAAGAATTGAGATTCAGATACAGGGTCCTCTGACCCCCCAAATCCTCACTCTTTCCGCCGCTCAGCTGCTATTACATGTAAAGTAGAACTAGGCCTAACAAGAAAAAAACCCATGCATTTAAAAAAGAAATGATCTCAACAGGAAAAACATGAACAACTGCCTTTTTACTAAACTGAACGTAAAAGATGATCTTGACAGGCTGAACAAAGACGCTTGCTCTCTGGTGTAATGTTTGACAAGGGAATCTTTGCTTGTTTTCTCCCATGATCGGGTTCTACTGGATAAGCAACAGTGGGCACCAAATGTTGAAGAAAAAACTTAAGGCGATAATTTTGTCCGTCACTTAACACTCGTACGTACAAGGTGGGAAATAGCCTGCATTAAGCATGTTGGCGATGGGATGGTCTGAGATCTTGCGGGCCACCAGGGGGACTTTGGGGAAAGAAGACCCAGGCGCCCCGCTTGTTCTTGCTATTCTGCGTGCCTCGGACACCCTTCCTCTCACCTCTGAGCTGCTGATGCTTGAGAACTCAGCTCCACTGTTGCTGCACTGGAAGTCCTCGCTGGCCTGCCACGTCACCCCACCGCGATGTACGGAAGTGACCTGGGCACATGAGGTGGGGTCTCGTTCCCTACGCAGGAGCTCCTTGCAGGCAGGAGTGCACTCATTCTTTTTCTTAAATGAAACTCTTTATTTTGCATCTGTACCCTTTACCCAGTTTCCCTCAATGGTAACATCTTGCAAAATTTTTAAATGTTGGCAAATAAACATTTAAATGCTATATTTGCACACACACACAGATTTAGTACACACCCAGCCAGTTCTCCAGTGTAGCCTTTGGGGCTAAAGGCTGCTAACTGTATTTTGTTGTACAAAATGCTACTTATTTTGCCTCCTCTTTGATGTCACAGCCAGGATACTGACATTGATGGAGTCAAGGTATAGAGTCTTTCCATCACCCCGAGGATCCCTCATGTTGGCCTTTTATAGCCACGCCTACTTCTTTTTTTTTTTTTTTTTTTTTTTGCAGTACGCGGGCCTCTCACTGTTGTGGCCTCTCCCGTTGCAGCGCACAGGCTCCGTATGCGCAGGCTAAGTGGCCATGGCTCACGGGCCCAGCCGCTCTGCAGCATGTGGGATCTTCCCAGACTGGGGCACGAACCCGCGTCCCCTGCATCGGCAGGCGGACTCTCAACCACTGCGCCACCAGGGAAGCCCTAGCCACGCCTACTTCTGTCTCACCTCCATCTCTCCCTAGTCCTTGGCGTTACCAGTCTATTCTTCATGTCTATAATTTTGTCCTCTCGAGGATGTTATATAAATGGAATCATGCAGTATGAGACTTTACGGGGTTGCCTTTGTACACAGCATAATTCTCTGGAGTGTCACCCAGGTTGTTGCATCTACCAACCATCCCTTCCCTTTCATTGCTGAGTAGTATTCCATGGTGTGGATGTACCATTGTTTGCTTAACCTCTCACTTGTTGAAGCCCTTGTTCTTTGTTAAATCACAGCGTCTCATAAACAGATACTTGCATGCAAGGAAAGTCCCAAAGAGCAGCATTAGTTGTGATTAAGTGCGTGGTCTCTGGAGTTTGACTCCTGGTTCCACAACTCACCATCCATGTGAGTTTGACCAAATTACCTGACCTCTGCCTGCCTCTGTTTTCTCATCTGTAAAATGGGAATAACGGTAGTGTGCTCATCTTACACAGTTATTAAAATTAAATAAATCAATACTTGTTTTGTGCTTGGCCCATAGCCTGGCTGATGGGATGAACTCAATTAAAAATTAATAATATAATACAATAATTAATAATAAACAGTCACTGAACTGAGTTGAAAAACCTGGAATAAAAAAATTCAAACTTGCAAAATGTTCAAATTAGGAAGTGGTGGCATACTTGGGCTTCCCTGGTGGTGCAGTGGTTGAGAGTCTGTCTGCCGATGCAGGGGACACGGGTCCGTGCCCCGGTCCAGGAAGATCCCACATGCCTCGGAGCGGCTGGGCCCGTGAGCCATGGCCGCTGGGCCTGCACATCCGGAGCCTGTGCTCCGCGACGGGAGAGGCCACAGCAGTGAGAGTCCCGTGTACCGCAAAAAAAAAAAAAAAGGAATTATTCTTTTTTCCTAGAACCATCATAGAGTTTTTCTCTAAATATCAAGCTTCCACAGACTCTGAGGTAGAAATATTTTAAAACAAGTAGAACCCATTGGCAATGCCGTGTCCTTTTGAATGCCATCCACAGCCTCTCCCTGGACAAAGGTGAGTTGGTATACTCGAGCAATATTTATTATGCTCCTACTGTATGCATGCCATGCACTGATCTAGGTGCCAAGAATGCAGCATTGAATAAAACAGATAACCCCTGTCCTTATGACAGGTAATAATGTAGAAGAGGAAGCCCTTCTCGACCTCACCATGGATTAGGAGGCATGGACGTGACTTAGAAAGAGGGAGAAAGGCCACGCAGTGGGTAGACCCAGGAGAATGTGGACGTGCCCTCTTGCTGTAGCGTTAAAGAAATAAAATTGGTTCTCATCGTCCTGGCTTGCTCAGGTGTGGTGTGCTTGCAGGCAGGGGAATGCACTTTTTTAAAACATCTGGTCCTCTCCCCACCCCTACCCCACATACTCCCTGCTTTGTCATGTGACTGGGGGATACTACGCTGCTGTCACAAAAGGTAACTGGACCTGGGCTCTGGAGCAGCTTTGCTCTTCTCACCTCCTCCTGTGCCCAAGCCCAGTGACCGGTGGGAGAGGGGCAGTCCAGCTGCAGTCCGGCCACGGGTTCCTCCCAAGAGCCGTTAACTGGCCCATGACCTTGGCCTCATTAGCTCGGCGCTCTCCACCTGAGCTGCCTGGATCCGAGCCAGCCAGGGAAATTAGCTCAGACCCACAGGCCCCTGGGAGAGGTGTCAGGCAAAAATAGACCAGAGAAAGCCAGAGAATCCTTGAGCAGGAGGCCCCGTGGAGGTCACCGGCTCCAGCATCATCCTAACTCTACAGATGGAGGCTGAGGGCAGGGAGGGGAAGGGGCCCGGCCAAGGTCATCCTGAAGTTCGTGCAGAGCTGGGGAGAGAATGGGGGTCACCTGACTCCCAAAGTCACGTTCTTCCCTCACCTGTGCCTCCCATCAGGCTGCGGCCAGGGAGGGATGGAAGGAACCAACAGACAATAAGAATTACAGATAAAGAAACAATTCATCAGAGGCCATTTGTTGTTTCTGGTAGGGGTGTCAATTGCACAGCAAGAGTAAGAAGAACCGCGAACGCCTACTTGCTCCACTGGGCCCCCTCCCCAAAAGGAATCTGTGTTTACAATTCCTCATGGATCCTTACAGGAGATAACCCATGCATACACAAGCACGCACACGTGTGTGTGTGTGTGTGTACCCATGTATGTTGAGCAATAGCCTTGCAAGTATGGCATTAGAGCGTCCTACTTCACACAGGTTCGGTACCTTGTCTCACCCAATTCCTAACATATCTGAACATCTTTTTTATCATCTGGTTCAGGTGTACCCCCTTCTTTTTAATGACAACATGGTATTCCATTCTATGGATGGGCCGTAATGTGTCTAACCAGACCCCAAGAGTAGATGGTTGCAGCACGTGGGCGTGGTTCAGCATAGCCGAAATGGAGGAAGTTACAGGAAATCAGGCCACAAAAGCAGGTTGTGGGAAAATTGCCATGGGCCTGATTATCAGCTATGCAGCTTCATGCAAGTGATAGATTTCACTCATGTATTGAGTATCAACTGTTTGCCTCATTATCTGTAGGCCTTACAATGACTTGCTCGGGTAGATTGCCATTAGAATCCCATTTACAGTGAAGCCAAGAGATGAAGTTAGTTCCCCCAGGTCACATGACCAGTAGGGCCAAGGAGTGTGGCCCAGAGCCCATGTTCTGTGCCCACGTGCTGTGGGAGGTCTGGGCTTCCTTCTGTTCGGAGTGATGAGCCCCCCTCCCACTACTGCCTTCTCTAAAGGCCCCTTCTCAGCGATCAGATCCTTCTCTCCCAGCAGCATTGCCCCAGGGCCGGGAGCTCCAAGCGGCATAGATGAGCTCAGACCCAGGGCAAAGTGGGGGAGTCTCGTTAAGACCAAGGCCTGTTTGTCCAGTAGTGCCCAGCTGGGGCAGGAGCAGGGGCAGGCAGTAGAGGGCTAGGGTCTCTGCTCAGACCCCAGTCACTGTCCAGCCTGACTCCTGGCCACCTTTGGAAAGCAGCTCAATTCACCAACTACCTTGAGTGTCTAAGAGGCCACTGTGGAGCCACCATGGTTACTGAAATTATATTCCCTCTTGTCTGGATCTTCCATTCTTCTCTAAGGTCCTCCTCCCTCCCTGCAGCCTCACCTAGGGACCACCTCTGGCTTAGTCAAACCTACTGTCTTTGTATGGGGTGGGAAGATTCCTCCATTAGCTTTTGCATCAGGACCACTTCTGATATACCTCTCCTCCCACAGCTCGTTGCTGGAGCCCTGTGTCCCAGCCTGCCCTGACTTGGTTTCTCCAGCATGAGACTATTTCCCAGCACGTCTGCAAACAAGGGTTGAGTATGCAAAGAAAGAAAATGAAAATAGATCCCTCCCTCACACCATATCAAAATCAGTTCCAGATGTATGTGAAAGGCAAAACTTTAAGACTTTTAGAAGAAAAATACGTAATATTTCTATGACCTTGGGGCAGGGAAGGATTTCTGAAGACATAAAAAGCACAACTCATTCAAGAAAAAAGATCAATAAATTTGACTACATAAAAATTCATCAAAAGATGAATTTCCCACCATAAAGGGAGGGGAAAAAACAAACTAATAGCAAACTAGATGAAGATATTTTCAACACCTAAGTGACATAGGATTAATATCTAGAATATATAAGGCATTACTCAGATCATTAAGAAAAAGACAAACTAATGGAAAGACAGACAAAAGGTATGAACAGGCATTCAGAGACAATGGCCAATAAACATCATTGGAAAGTGGGAAACATCATAACCATGATATGACCCTGTACTGCCTGGGCCTTGTCTCTCACTGCTGCCCCCTGGTGGCTGTCAGGGACCTGGAGATGGATTTACTGAAAAAAGTTTCAGCACTGGGAGGGCATGCCTCCGAGATGGTCCACACCCCATACCCTTCCTGGAATGTTGAGATGAGCAGCCACTCCTATTCTTTGTTGCCTGGACTCAGCTCTCCTGGCTTCCTAAGTCAGCCCTTGCTCTTCCCCCCAAATTTTCATTTGGAAAAAAGAACACTTGGGTTACAATCATCATTAGTTAACATTTGTTATTAATTATCATTAATTTTATTATTGTGATTAATATTTTTGCTGAATCATTTGAGAGTACATCATAGGCATTTTGACCCTTTGGCCCTTAATGTTTCCATGTGTGTTTCCTAGGAAGATAGATGTTCTCTTGGGTAACTCAGATGCTATTATCTAATTCAGGAGATTTTACATTATGTAATAATATTACATAATGTCAAGAGTTGCTTGATTTAGTAAATTAAATTTACAGTACACCAAGTTAAACGTGGATCTCACATAAACAACAAATAATTTTAAGTATGTCCCAAAATATTACATGGGATATACTTATACTAAAAAATTATTTATTTATCTGAGATCTGCATTTAACTGGGCATCCTGTATTTCATCTGGCAATCTTATATTATTATCTAATATGCAGTCCCTATTTGGGTTTCACTGTTTGTCTTAATGCCATTTAGAGCAACCTTTTCTCCAATCCAGGATCACACATTGTGTTTAGTTGTTGTTTCTCCTAAGCCAGCTTTTGATGCCTGTACTGACCCTTTTGCTTTTGCTTTCCCACCCAGACCCCCTATGTCTAGGATTATGAAGACTCAGCTACTGTTGTCTGAGATAATCCTGCCTGGGTGGGATAACCAGGAACCATTGCATAATGAGGTCTAAGGTAGGGGTAGAGTAAGAGAGAGGTGCTGGAGCCCTGTGTCCCAGCCTTTCACATACATCTGGAACTGATTTTGATACGGTGTGAGGGAGGGATCTATTTTCATTTTTTTCTTTGCGTACTCACCCCTTGTTTGCAGACGTGCTGGGAAATAGTCTCATGCTGGAGAAACCAAGCCAGGGCAGGCTGGGACAGAGGGCTCCAGCACCATCAGCCCTTTGGGAGGGGTGGTGCTGGCCAGGGTTTGTCTCCAAGGGAGCACTACCCGCAATGAATGTGAGGTCCACCTTCCACACCTGGGAGGCCTTCAGGCTGAACCAAGCTGACATCAGCTACAGAAAGCAGTAAGCAAGCTGCTCCCCAGCCCAAGCACTGAAGGGGAAACTGACCATTAGCAGACAGAGAAATGCCCTCAAAGAGCAGTAGGCAGTCCTGCGAGGTGGGGTGGCCATGGTACTGTGGCTCTGGAGCAGCCTGCACCCCACCCCCCAAGCCATCCTCGACTGGAGAGGGAAGAAGTGCCCTCTCGCGCAGGTCAAGGACTCCCTCTGACGTCGGGCTGTGGTTCTTACCGGCAGTGACTGTGGCTGCAGGGGAGTGAGTAGGGCCATCTTCCAAGGCCCTATTCGAGGGACAGCAGAGACAGCCCCAAGGGTGGCTCCAGAACTGGGAAGGGGTGTCTGGCACAGCCATCTCCTCTGGCCGTCCTCTGTCTCCTCCTCCCCTCCCACTGGAGACTGTACAATTCGTGTCCATCTCCTCTGGACCTGTCTCAGAAATGTTGGTAACTGGAGATTCTGAACCCGTCTCCAAAAACATTCCCCCATCCCCCCAGCAGGAAAATTCCAAGCCAAAGCAATTTCCCAACCTGGCAGGAAACTGCCCGCCTGGGCAGAGGTGGGAGGACAGCTTGGACCCAGACAAGGGTCCAGAGGCTCTCCAAAACACATGGGGCCCTGACCCTCATCTCCCACCCCTGGGCCTGTCCTACCGCCCCTCCCTTCCAAACTTTCCTTGGCTCCCAGCCACTGGGGGGAGGGGTGCTCCTGTTGGCTTAACCCTTTCCTCCCCAGGCTCCCAGTCCCCCTATCTGCTCTGGGTAGTGAACAGCTCCCCCGTCCCTGAGGTTCCTCTTCTCCTCTCGACAACCCTGCAGGGTGACTATTACATTCTTCAGTGTGGGCTCCCCCATTTCAGAACCGGGGAAGCCCGGACTAAAGAAGTCAGAGGCTTCACCAGGTCACATCACTAGGAAGCTGGCTAGCCAGGGTTCCACGCTGGAGACAGCAGGAGTCTGTCCTGTAGGGCAGCACAGCCCCATCTCCTTGTACCCCACAGGCCCCTGCGAGCCGCTGCTTCACGCATTGGCGAAATTAGAGTCACGAGATGCAAATGTGCCTCCCTGGTCAATGGCAAGGTCATCAAGAACAAGGACCAGGTGTTATTCACCTTCACCTCCCCAGGGCCAGGCAAGGAGGGACACTCAGAAAACGCTAGCTGAAGGGACCTTCCCGTGTGGTCAGAAGGGACATGGGGCCGGGAGGCTGCTTGGTCCCCAGGGGCCTGGCTCAAGCAGCGCTGGGGACTAGCCTCCCTGCCCCCATCCTTTTACAGGATCCTGTCCCACGGCCAAGTGGAAACAGAGGGCCAAGGTGAGCTCTGGGTGCTGGCTTTCTGGCTCCAGGGTGGCTGCAGGTCACGATTTCTTTTTCCAGCAACATTTCTGTGAAGACACAAGCCTCCTGCGGTGTGTTTAAAATGTCAAGGTGGGCCCTTGCGTTGCTCTGCACCACGCCACCTCCCTCTTCCCCTCCCACCTACCCAAACGCCAGGTAATCGGAAAAAGATGTAGAGCATGTTAAAACTATCTGATGAGATGGAACGGAAGTTACTCCTGCATCGTGGAAATAAAGTTCTCCTAAGACTGTCTCCTGGTTTCCGGCTCCCTTTCCTTCGCCTTCTTCTGCCTGGTCTCTGCCAAACTAGGGTTGTTTGGAGAGGGGTGGGCAGCTGCCTGGGCAGGAGTGATTTGTCTTGAAGGGGTAGAGGAGGAAATCCTTCCCCTGTGTAACCCTAACCAAAAATACTGCTGGTTCTTTCCCAGAAGACAAACAGTAGGTATATTAATAGCAACAGCATGTTTTGTAACTTCAGAGAATCAGTTAAATATTGCATAAGCACTGACTGGCATCTTGTATCTCCACTCAGCAGCTTCTGCTCCAGTTAGTTATTCGTGCCCGAAGTCAGGAAGCTCTAGTGTTCAGGTGCCTGCTCCTCCGTTTATGGGCTCTGTGACCTTGAACGAGTCACTTAACCTCTCAGACTTTCATCTGTAAAATGTCAAGAGCGATGATCGCCTTGAATCCCCACTCCAAGTATTGTTATCAGGATCAAGTGAAATGTGAAATGAGCGTGTGCATATGCTTTGTAAACTCTACAACGATATACATGTCATATGTCACGTGTTACTGTTCTGCTGTATACCCCACCTTCCAAACTATTTTTCATTTGTCTCCCATTAGCACCAATCCTAATTCTCCAGTTCTGCTCTCTTGTTCTCCCCCTGTCCCCTGAATATATCCCACTTGTTTTTAAATCTCTGGGCTTTTACTGTTTGACAAGGGGTGAGACGTAGCAATGCCTCTGAAAGTCATTATAGTTAAAAGCAAGAGCAAGATTGCTCAGGTTAGAATCCCAGCTCCATGTATCAACTGCTGTGAGTCCTCAAGCAAGTTACTTCCCCTCTCTGTGTCTTGATTTCCCCGTCTGAAAAGTGGGACAAATAACAGTCCTTATCCCGTAGGACAGCTGCGAGATGGGAATACATTAACCCACACAAAGGGCTTAGAACACTGCTGGGCACATTGGCGGGCTCCTGATACACCTTTCACCTCCTTGCCTCTTGGCTTCGATTATCCTGATCAGGAGAATGAATACAGAACACGTGGGAAAGCACAGAGACCAATGTGAGGTGGCATGAAGAAAGAGCTGAGGAGTGGGAGAAAGAAAAATGGAGCTGGAGAGGGAGGAAGGGAAAGAGAGGGGAAAAGCCAGGAGGCTGCGTTTTGGGAAGGTGTTTAGAGCAGTTTAGATGGGGAGAGAGTGGCTGGCAGCAGAGGGAATGCAATACTCTGTGAAATGAGAGAGAGAGCGATTTTGTTAAAGCTCAGTGAATATTTATTGATTACGTACAAGATATGGTCCTTATTATTGAAAGTTTATAACCCAGGCAGGAAGGCCAAGCAAACGCACGAATAGTGAAGCTGCAGTGCAAGAGGGGGAAGGTTTGCTGTGGCCGTATACGCGATGTCTCAAGGTAGCGTGTGATTAAATGTTAGGTTGGTGATACGGGAAATTAAAAAGGAGAATTCAGAGGAAGGCAAGACCTCTGGCGTCCAGCGGGGGCCACTGGCACATGGAGACAGGAATTGAGCAGGGTCCTCGGGAGTGGTGAGGTCTCAGCTGCTTGCCTTCTGCACCACAAACTTTGCTCTCAAATTCACTTTTCCTTTTGATTGAAAGTGACTCTGGATTCAGGCTCTGGAATGTTTCTGAATATCTTTATTTTCCCCCCTCTTATAAATGATTTTTGGCCAGGCAGAAGATTCTAAGTTCCAAGTACTTTCAGCAGAACTTTGAAGGGACTGTTCCATGGTCTTTTAGCATTCAGTGGTACTGATGCAATTTCTGGCCCTATCAAAACATGGTTCTTTGTAGGTAACCTGCTTTTTTATCTTTAAAAGCTTTTAGGACTCTCTTTTACCCTTGGGGTTTGCAAATTTCATCAGGATGAGCTGTTCTTTGTTTATAGCCCATTCAATGTGAAGATTTGTGGGTTTTTTCAGCCTGGGGAGATTTTCTTCTATTATTTCCTGGATTATTTTTCTTTTGAATTATTTCTGTTCTTTTAGACAGGTATAGGAATCTCTGGATCTATCATCCATGTCACTTAACTTTTCTTTCCTATTTTCCATATTCTGCTAATTCTTTATCCATCTATGCTCATTATGTTATTCAGTCCATCTACCTACTTTCTTTATTTTTTAACATCTTTATTGGAGTAAAATTGCTTTACAATGGTGTGTTTGTTTCTGCTGTGTAACAAAATGAATCAGCTATAGATATACATATATCCCCATATCTCCTCCCTCTTGCATCTCCCTCCCACCCTCCCTCTCCCACCCCTCTAGGCGGTCACAAAGCACCGAGCTGATCTCCCTGTGCTATGCGGCTGCTTCCCACTAGCTATCTGTTTTACATTTGGTAGTGGATATATGTCCACGCCACTCTCTCACTTCGTCCCAGCTTACCCTTCCCCCTCCCCGTGTCCTCAAGTCCATTCTCTATGTCTGTGTCTTTATTCCTGTCCTTCCCCTAGGTTCTTCAGAACTTTTTTTTTTTAAGATTCCATACATATGTGTTAGCATATGGTATTTGTCTTTCTCTTTCTGACTTACTTCACTCTGTATGACAGTCTCTAGGTCCATCCACCTCACTACAAATAACTCAATTTCGTTTCTTTTTATGGATGAGTAATATTCCATTGTATATATGTGCCACATCTTCTTTATCCATTCATCTGTCGATGGACACTTAGGTTGCTTCCGTGTCCTGGCTATTGTAAATAGAGCTGCAGTGAACATTGTGAATCTACCCATTTTCTTTTTCATAATTGCCTGTTTCTTAGGCTTAGTTTGGGTTCTCCAATAAGCAACTCTTTAAAAAATTATTTCAGTTCAAGTGGCTTACTTGGGAGCTGATACCAGAAACTATAAGTAGGGAAGTGGGGAATGAGATGTGATACCATGAACTACAAGTAGGGAAGTGGGGAATGAGATGAAGGGAAGGTAGCCAATGGAGGGTGCGTTATCAAGCCAGTTGCCAAAGTTAATCATGCTGGGCACCCTGGAAGCCAGTGTGGCACACATGAGTCAGAGTTATTCCACCCAAGGGGTGAGGGAGCTGGGGTATTTATACCGCTCCCACCGGCCATTGGCTGAGGGCTCCTTCCAGCATAGGGGTGTTAATTCCTTAGCACCTCAAGCCTGCCACATAGTTGGCAAAGAGGACTCTGGAGGCAAGTAGGGGAAAACAAAATCAAGAAAATGACAAAGAGGGCTTCCCTGGTGGCGCAGTGGTTGAGAGTCCACCTGCCGATGCAGGGGACATGGGTTCGTGCCCCAGTCCGGGAAGATTCCACATGCCGCAGAGCGGCTGGGCCTGTGAGCCATGGCCGCTGAGCTGGTGTGCCTGGAGCCTGTGCTCCGCAACGGGAGAGGCCACAACAGTGAGAGGCCCACGCACCACAAAAAAAAAAAAAAAAAGGACAAAGAAATGCAGTGCTGACAATTGGGATCAGTTCACTGTGGACCTAAGTGGGAAGGGTGAGGGGACATCTTGGCAGGGCATCTATTATATCTTGTTTCATGGGTGCATTATTCATCTCATATTCCTCTGAGGACATTGAACAACTTCTACTAAACTTCCTTCTATTTCCTTAAATGCTGGTCTGTCTTCTGTAGAGCTTGGTGCTTCTCTTTAATGATTTTGCCTTGATTTATTAGGAAATTTGTTGCATGACTGGGGCCAATGGTGAGGAAGAGAAAAAGTATGGGAGTAGGTTCTAGAAACCATCTTTTGGGAGTAGGGGCCCTCAGATTATTCCTGGGTTCTCTTGCTTTTCCTACACAAATCCTGGGCACATTGCTCTGGTCTGAGGTCAAGTGCCTTTATTACCTGGTGTTTGGCAAATTTGGGAAGAGAAGAGGTCAACCTCCCTGCTGAGCTAGATGTCAGTTCTCAGACAACCACCCTGATGACGACCCGAAGACCTCATCCTGCAACTCAGATCCATTTCCTCTGATTTGGAAAACTCCCAGAAAAACTCCCACTATTCACAGCCTTCCTCTTCTGCACATATTTTGAGCTGTGGTTCCTCCAACAAATAGATTCTATATGCTTTCTGTCCTGAGATTCCTCAACTTTAGTGGTCCACTGATGCCACTCAGTCTTCCAGCCCTATTGTGAGTCTATTGTTTTAAAATATTTCTTTTCTGTCATTGCTAGGGATTGAGAATGAAAGTAGTAGTGAAAGCAGGTGCTCAGTCTGCCATTCTGACACAATCCCCAAGAAAGATAATTTAAAGAAGTGTTGCTGAGCGTTATACAATTAAGCACCCTCCCGCCCCTGCCCACCCTTGACATGTTATCAAGAGCCCACAGTAAAGATTTAGATGTCAATGAAAAACCTAGGGGTGAAACAGGAATAAAGACACAGACTTACTAGAGAATGGACTTGAGGCTATGGGGAGGGGGAAGGGTAAACTGTGACAAAGCGAGAGAGAGGCATGGACATATATACACTACCAAACGTAAGGTAGATAGCTAGTGGGAAGCAGCCGCATAGCCCAGGGAGATCAGCTCGGTGCCGCCTGGAGGGGTGGGATAGGGAGGGTGGGAGGGAGGGAGACGCAAGAGGGAAGAGATACGGGAACATATGTATATGTATAACTGATTCACTTTGTTATAAAGCAGAAACTAACACACCATTGTAAAGCAATTATACCCCAATAAAGATGTTAAAATGAAAAAAAAAAAAGATTTAGATGTCAGACTAGTGTTTCCTAACGACGCGACAAGTTGATGAGATGTGTTGAGGCAGGCTGTGTTTTCCGGCAACGACTGGAACAATATCTGTCATCCTGCACCATTTATGTAACCTTAACACTCCTCCCATTGAGCGGTAGGGTCTATGTCTTCTCCTCTTGGACCAGGGCAGACATTGTGACTACGCCGTAGCAGAACTCACGATGTAACTTCTGAGGCTGGATTTTAAAAGTGCCCATGCACTTCTACCCGGCTCTCTTGGGACACTCACTCTTGAAACCCAGCCACCATGTTCTGAGGAAGCCCAGGTTACCCCACTTGAAGAGACACATGGAGAGGCCGCGTGCAGCCCATGTGACATCGCAGATGGCGGGCAGTATCAGCTGCCGTATGTGTGAGTGAGGTCACATCTGGATGATGCCAGACCTTACCTGCCACTCACTCCCAGCTTTGGAGTCTTCCCAGCTGAGGCCCCAAACACTGTGGGACAGAGCAAACTGTCCCTGCTGTGCCCTGTCCATTCCTGACCCACAGAATCCACGCACATCATAAAATTGTTGTTTCACGCTTCTATATTTCAAGGTAAACCAACCCAAAATAGTAACTGGGACATGAGCCACATAGGGTTCAGCTTTTTTTTTTTTTTAACATCTTTATTGGGGTATAATTGTTTTACAATGGTGTGTCTGTTTCTTCTTTATAATAAAGTGAATCAGTTCTACATATACATATGTTCCCATATCTCTTCCCTCTTGCATCTCCCTCCCTCCCACCCTCCCTAGGGTTCAGCTTTATAAAGACCATTCTCATATTGTTCTCCCTCCCTGGGGTGCCCTTTATTTTCTTCTTTACCTGGATAACTTTTTTCTCATTCTTCAAGAATTAGCTCAAGTTCCATCTCCATAAAGCCTTCCTTGAGATCCAGCCGCTGGGAATCTCACCCTCCCTTGGACTCTGGCGAACATCTTTCCAGTTCTTTAGAGAGAGGTAGCATGTTATACTGGAAGTAGATGTGAAAATCTAGTTTTGACATCAGAAATATTCGGGGTCTGCTCCCAGCTCTACCACTTACCAGGTGTATGATCTTGGGCAAGTTGCCTCATCAACATTATTGAAAAGATTAAATGAGATAATGTATGTTACCACTCTTAACAATTAATGACAGATTGTCAGCAATCATAGGCAGTCAACAAATATTTATTGAACATTGTTGTGAGTATCCAGTGCTGTGTAACACTCCACCCCAAAATTCAGTAGCTTGAAATGACAATACTCACTTATTTTACTCTTGAAATTTCAGTTTGGGTAGGGCTCAGTGGGACAGCCCATCTCTACTCATGCAAGATCAGCTGGGGTGACTCAGCTGGCGCTAGAAGATCCACTTCCAGGATGGCTTACTCACATGGCTGACAGGTTGATGTAGACTGTTGTATTGGCTGGGGCTATCTACCAGGGGCCTGAGCTCCTCTACACATGGGCCTCTCCTCAGTACTACATGGGCTTCCTTCTGGCATGGGAGCTGGGTTTCAAGAGTCAGTGTTCCAAGAAACCAAAATTGGAAACTGATGGATTCTTATAAGACATGGGCCCAGAAACAAGTACAGTGTCACGTTGGTTGCATTCTATTGGTCAAAGCAGTTACAGGACCCATTTAATCCAAAGAGGAGGAACACAGACCCTCCCTTTCAACAGAAAGAGTATAAAAGAAATTGTGGCCATGTTTAATATGTCACAGACATCTTCAAGATATCAGGTACTCTTCTGTGCTCTGAAAATACTATGTAGTACAAGACAGATATGGTACCCACTCTCATGTAACTTATACTCCATAGTATTATTTGTTTTGTTATATGCACTCACATCTTGTGTCTTCAAATAGCTTGAAAATACCTTACAGGGCAAGACTTTGTCTTATTTATCTTTCTATCCTTGATACTTGACACACTGACTGGTATGTAGTTAATGAACAGGAAATATTGGTGAACTAAATTACACTATATAAGATAAGATCATGAGAAAGCACTTTGTAAATTACAAATCACAATTCAAATAAAAGATGTGTAGTTGTTCATTTAAACTCTTAATGATTCCTTACTCTGCCACAGCCATGATTTCAGGCCTTATTAATACAGAGATAATAAGATAGAGGTCCTGCCTTCAAGACACTATAGAGTAGATATTAGTATTACCTATTTCCTTAAGTATTACTCCTAGGAAATTAGCTTAATGACAGCTAACTGGTTAATGTATTTAAAATGTATAGCCTGAGAAGCACTTCCAGAATACCAGAGTAAGGACCTCTGAAAATAAATGCAGTGACAACACTGGCAAAACATCAACATTTTTAGACCTCTGGAAATTAATCAAAGGCTTGTAACAACCTGATGAGGGTTTATTCAAGAAAAGCAGCTGAATCTCAGTAATACAAATGAACTTTGTGCTGTTTTAACTTGTCCTATTCCTATCTACCTCCCTCAGCTCCATGATAGCCTTGAAAACTAGCGCTCATCACCATAGTAGTTGTGAAAACCAGCAGCCAAGCAGCCAGTGGAGGGGGCAGAATAGGTTTGGAGCGACCCAGCAGATTGTCACTCTATTTCTCTGGCAGCTCCCGGGAAAAGCCCTATTCAGAGTTTGTCTTTATTGACTTGACTCAGAGCTCACTCAGTGAGAAAAACCCTGTGTCCTGGAAGACTGTTGTTGAAACAATCAGTGGCAATTGTTTAACATGACAGCTGTCTGAGGTGGTGACACCAGTTGGGGTAAAGAAGAGGCTGGTCAAAAAACCTAAAAGGAAAATTGGGGGAATATGATGTGCATAGGGGGCTTTAAAATGCTCTGACATGATCCTGGGAATCTAGAAGTCCACAGGCATGTACAGAGCTAGGTACACCCAGAAAAGACCTAGGAAGACCCTCATATTTCACCTCTGGCTGACCTACGAGGAAGTGGATGCCAAGGCAGAGTTGTAAAACACCTGCTGGAGCATTGAAGACACACTCAACATGCAGAGCAGAGAACCCTTCAACAGAGGATGTGAGGTTTATTGGTTAAAGTATTTAAGGAAATCTCTAGCTAATCATTAGCTGACCACTTCTAGTTACTAGGTTAACTACCCAGCAGAAACTTCAGTGGGTGCACATAACGAAGAATATAGACTATACAGAATTAGTCCAGGAAAGTCACTAAACGAACAACAGCAGCTGCAACAAATACAGTGACAACAAAAATAGTAACAACAACGAGCCCTAGAGAGGGGGAGGGTAGCAGATTTCCAGAGTCACCACATTATATTAAATGTACAGTTTTCAACGAAAACAATTATGAGACTTGCAAACAAACCAGCAAACAGGAAATTATAAGCCATACACAGGAAAAGAGACAGTCAATAGAAACCACCCCTGAGGAAGCCCAGATGTTAGAGTTACCTGTCAGTTTTAAATCAGCTATTATTACAAATATATTCAAAGAACTAAAGAAAACCATGTCCAAAGATAAAGTATGAGAATGATGCCTCACCAAATAAAGAATATCAACTAAACTATTGGGTGTAAGATAGGCTACAAGGAAATATTGTACAATAGAGGGAATATAGCCAATATTTTGCAATAACTGTAACTGAAGTGTAACTTAAAATTGTATAAAAATTTTTAAATAATAAATTAAATTTTTAATTAAAAAATTCAGCATGGGAAGTTAAAAAAAGAATATCAACTAAAGAAATAGAAATTATATTTTTAAAAGAACCAAATAGAAATTATGGAGTTGAAAAGTGTAATCACTGAAATGAAAATTTCATGAGAGGGGCTCAAGAGCAGATTGGAGCAGGCAGGAGAAATGAAGAGCACCAGTAAAAGTAACTGCTTTGGTAAATATAAAAGACAGTGTACATATTTTTTATTTGTAACACTTTTCTTCTAACTGATTTAAAGACAACTGCATAAAGCAATAATTATAAAACTATGTTGATAGGTTGACTTATAATGCATAAAGATGTCATTTGTATGACAATACCACAAAGGAGAGAGAGAACAGATCTACACTGAAGTAAAGTTTTTGTGTACAATTAAAATTAAGTTAGTACTAATCTGAACTAGATTGTTTTAAGTTAAGATGTTAAATATAATCCTCAGAAGAACTACTAAAAAAACCTTTGAAAATATAGCAAACAAAAAACCAACAAGGGGGCCTTCCCTGGTGGTGCAGTGGTTAAGAATCCACCTGCCAATGCAGGGGACACGGGTTCGAGCCCTGGTCTGGGAAGATCCCACATGCCGCGGAGCAACTAAGCCCCTGCACCACAACTACTGAGCCCGCGTGTCTAGAGCCCATGCTCCGCAACAAGAGAAGCCACCGCAATGAGAAGCCCACACACCGCAACAAAGAGTAGCCCCCGCTCGCCGCAACTAGAGAAAGCCCGCGCGCAGCAACGAAGACCCAACGCAGCCAAAATAAATAAATAAGAAAGATTCTTAAAAAAGAAAAAAAAAGAAAGTAGAATGGTGATTACCAAAGACTAGGGGAGGGATGAATGGGAAATTACTGTTTCATGGGTACAGAGTTTCAGTTTGGGAAGATGAAAAAGTTCTGGAGATGGATAGTGGTGATGGTTGCACAAAAATGTGAATGTGCTTAATGCTACTGAACTGTACACTTAAAAATGGTTAAAATGGTAAATCTTATGCACATTTTACCACAATAAAAAAGGTTATTTTTAATTACACAGAAAAAAAAAGAATGAAGTATTGGTACCTGCTACAACACAGAGATGAACCTTAAAAACATGTTAAGTGAAAGAAGCCAATTATGAAAGATTATATATTATATAATTCCATTTATATGAAAGGCCCCAAATAGGCAAATCCACAGATTCAGAAAATGGATCAGTGGTTGCCAAGAGCTGGAGAAGGGCCAATGGAGAGTGACTGCTAAGGGATACTGGGCTTCTTTGGGGTATGATGAAAATGTTCTGGAGTTAAGTGGTGGCCGTTGCACAGCTCTGTGACTACACTAAAAACTACTGAATTGTACACTTTAAAAGGACGAATTTTATGGTATATAAATGACATCTCAATAAAGCTGTTATAACAAATGTATGGCCCACCTTGATTTGCTTCACACAGCTTATAACTGAAGAGACCCATTTAAGGAAACCAGGAAGATGGGAAATGAAAGGATTGGTATAAACTGAGAAAGACATTCCCAGTCTAATGCCTTAACAATGTACTTTTAAATGATAAAAGTAGTACACATTAATTGAAAATTATAAATAGTATAGAAGCATAACTTAAAAGTCTCATAACCCTCACTCTTCAGAAGTAACCACTGTTAAAATATTGTCAGCCTCTGTATCTGTTAGGGCGTTTTAGTTTCGAGCAAAGATACCAGCCCTTGTAAGCGGCAATGGTGCTCACTCATAGGGTGCAAGTTTGTCAATTCTGATATCCCAGATTTCCAAGGTCGGAAGCTAATCTGCAGCCTCACTAGGGCAACTCCCCTGGAAGAGGCAGCTCTAAGGATTTCTTCTCAATCACTGAGGCACTGCCCTCCGGAGTCAGAGCGCCAAAAAAGACTCTTCCTTGGAGTGCCCACTCGAGGCCTGACTTGTGATTGGACAAGCTTGGCTGGCCGGAACCAATCGCTGTGGCTGAGAAAAGTTGGTGCCCTGATTGGCCAGGGCTGAGTCTCACGCTCCACCCCCAGGGGCGGTGGGAGGAAGAGTCCCACTCAAAGTACCCAGTGGGAATGTGGGGGAGAAATAGTTCACCAGAGGAGATCCGGATACTCTTTCCAGAAGAAACCAGAATGAATGTCTCTGGACAGGCAGAAGCAACAAATATATGCTAGAGCGTCCTCCCACATAGACAGATGAGTGACTGACGGTAGGTTGATAGATATTTAGATAGATAGATAGACAGCTAGCTAGGTAGGGCTGGAACTGGATACAGATGCAGAGATAGAATAAATACATCTGTATACATACACAGAAGTATCTTTATTTTACAACAATATAACATTCTGTAACCTACTTTGTTTCCCTCAACAACATATTGAGGACATATTGATATATGTCTGATGACTCTACTGCTCCTTCTTTATCACTACACACAGATCTACCTCATTTGAAAAAAAAAACATCTGTACTGTTGCATTGTTTAACTGTATCTTGATTTAGTTAATCCTTCTACTAATAGACATTTAGGTTGCCTCCAATTGTTCGTGATCACAAACACCACGGCTGTGAACGTTCTTGCTTGTGCATGCTGGTAAGTACGCGCAGGAGGATTTCAGTAGGATGGATTCCTAGAAACAAAATTTCTGGGTTAAAGGGCATATTCCTTTTTAACTTTTGTAATCTTTCTGGGCTCTTTATACTAATCCCATCCACCTCTTCCTCTTGTACCCCTCTCTAGAGCTTCTAGAGGAGACCAGACTCCAGGGTACAGGAGGCAGATTGGGCTGTCAGGAGATTCCTTCTTCTACTGGGGACTCCAGTTTTCTATTGCTGTGCAACCAACTACCTCAGAACTTATCAGCTTAAAGGAAAAACCATTTTGCTAGAGCTAATATTTTGGGTCAGGAATTTGGGCAGGGCTCAGTCAGGTGATTCTTCCACTTCACATGGCATCAACAGTGGTCCCTTGGTGGTATTCAGCTGGTGGCTGGGCTGGGCTGGAGTCTAACATGCCTTCATTCACATGTCTGGTGCCTTGACAGGGATATCTATCTGCGTGGCTGGGCTCAGCTGAGGCCCTTTTCCTCTCTATGTGGTCTCAGGGCCTCTCCATGTGGTCCCTCCAGCAGGATAATCAGACTTCCACATGGTAACTCAGGCTCCAAGAGACCAAGGCAGAGCTGCCAAGTCCTCATAAAGGCATTGTCACTTCTGCCATATTCTAATGGCCAAAACAGTCATAGGCCAGCCCAGATTCAAGGGGAGGGGGAAAAAATCCTACTTCTGAATGGGAAAGGCAGAAAGTACACACAGGGGAGGGAGGAATTTATCCCACCCAGTGTGAAGTCATTTGTTTTGATAGCCATGTGTTGTAATTACTTACTATGGAATACATGGTATATATACACTATGTTACCCTCCTAAAAACGGAAACATCCTGAATTTGGAAGCACATTTGGCCCCTAATGTGCCAAGGGCTTTAGATAAAAGGTTATAAGTCCATATTATTATCCCCAGTTTACAGATTAGGAAATGGAGACTCAGATTAGGAAAAAAAAGAGGTAAAGTGAGTTGCTCAACATTAGTTAACTTTTGGGACTTTAAGAGGAATGTCTCATTAGCATTATTCATATCACAGTACCTAGCAGGGAATCTAGTAGCCAAGTAATAGATTAGTGAATGACTTCAGATTAAGTGTCACCCAGCTGGAAGGTAGCAGAGCCAGGACTCAGATCCAGGTCTCAGAGTCCAGGTCCAGTGCTCTTTCCACCCCAGTGCCTCGGCAGAGTGTCCAGAATCAGCTGACGGCCCACCTGGCTAGGTTTGTGTGCACCCTCTGAGGAGCCTCTGATTGGCTCAATTTGTACCCGAATGGGCAGGGCAGTGAGCGTCCTCCTGGGATGCAACCTTCAAGACCAGAAAGGAACATCATGTAGCAGGCTCCATCGAAGACCGACATGGTCAACTGGAAGTTAAACCTGTCTAAGGGTAGTGAAAGAAAGCACTCTCCCCTACCTCTCCTCCTGCCCTCACCCCTACCATGATTCTGCTTTAAGACCAAAGCTTTTTCCGTAAATCACACCAAATGTTTCTGGGGTGAGAGTCTAAGTTCTCAGGAGGGGTCCACTAAAAAGGCCCAAAAACATATAATCACCCGGAAAGAGGGATTTCTGTTTTAAAAACAGTAGCCCATTAAACTTCAAAATACCTTTGATTCTCAATAGGAGCAGGCTTGTACTTCACGGGCCCTTCGTGGAGATGCAGTCACACGGCATGTTGTACTTCCCCTGCGCAAACAAGGCCTTTTGCCAGATTTACCAAAAAACCAAACAAACCAAAACAACCAAAACTCAGGATGCCCAGCTAAGTTTGAATTTCAGATAGACAACAAATAACTTTTTAGCATTAATGTGTCCTATACAATATTTAGGACCTATTATTTTATTTATTATTTAACATGTCATTCATTGCACCTATAAAGAAGTGAAAAGAGGGACAGAGTCCTGATTTTCAAGGACTGATGATTCCCTTGGGAGAGGTCCTTTTCAGGATTCTGGTTTGTTTTATTCAAAGAAAGATCACCTGCAGGCCCCTAGCACCTAATGCCTGGCACAGAGAGGGAGAACAGTAAATATTTACAGAATGACCATCACTCTCCAAGTCCTACTGGGCGCCTCCCACCAGAGACTGGAAGGTGGAATCATGGGCTGTGATAGGGGAGAAGAAGGGATGACAGAGGCTATGTTACCTGGGGTCTAGGTGGAGGGGTCAGGAAAGGCTTGCAGAATGATGTGAGATCTGACAAGAGTAGAATGGAAACAGAGGAAAAGCTTAAGCAAAGGCAGGTAGTGAGGCCGGCAGGAGCCAGTCCTGCCAGGAGAAGCAGTAGCTCAATCCAAATATAGGAATTGTGGGGTTATTTTTTCATATGCTCCCCCTTTCCAAGACGGCCCGCAGAGATAGCTATACACACATCCTTGTCTTGCACCAAACCAGAGCAGCAAATACCCAGTGTGGTAGCAGCTGCCACCTAGTGGTGAAGTTTATAAAGACATCCTCAAGGAAAATCGTACCTTTGATAACTAGTTTTGTTATTGCCACGGTGATGAGCATGAAGATGATCGTGATGATTAGATATCATTTATTGAACTCCTACAGTGTTACAAGCTGTAGGATACATTCCTTCATTTAATCCTTGCAATTGTCTTTTTTCTGCTGGGAAATGACCCATCTCTCATCTTGGAAGGATGAGCAAGTGTCCCCCCTGCATGGGGGCGTCTGCGTGCAGAACTTTTTCGTGAAAAGTAGCTCCAGCTTCCAGAGAGGAGGAGAAAGCAAGCAGCCAGGCTTCAGTTGGCAACTAAGTGTGATCTAATCTAGGGAGGTTTGAAGAAAATGCTTTGCGGTTGCCTTCCTCGACCCCATGCAGGCTGTGCCCCTGGGTGTGCCAGGCAGGGGTGGGGGTAGGATGTACCAGCTTTAGTCCGATGTTTAAATCCCACTAGACCCCTTACCATTGCCTTGGGCAAGTCATTTCCCTTTCTGAGCTTCCATTTTCCATCTTTAATTCTGTAGTCTTTAGTTTTCTCATTTGTAAATGTAAATAACACTATCTATTTGAGAGGGTTATTTTGAGGATTAATATCTGAATAGAAATGGTTAAATATGTTAAGTGAAAGAAGTCTGTTATGAAATAACATGATCTCAGGCAATTCCCTAGCAGTCCAGTGGTTAAGACTCTGTGCTTTGGGGACTTCCCTGGTGGCGCAGGGGTTAAGAGTCCACCTGCCAAATTCAGGGGACACGGGTTCGAGCCCTGGTCTGGAAAGATCCCACATGCCTTGGAGCAACTAAGCTCGTGCACCACAACTACTGAGCCTGCGCTCTAGAACCCGCGAGCCACAACTACTGAGCCCGCATGCCACAACTACTGAAGCCGGCGCACTTAGAGCCCGTGCTCCACAACAAGAGAAGCCACCGCAATGAGAAGCCCGCACACCGCAACGAAGAGTAGCCCCTGCTCACTGCAACTAGAGAAAGCCCGCGCATAGCAACAAAGACGCAACGCAGCCAAAAATTAAAAAAAAAAAAAAGACTATGCTTTCACTGCCGTGGGCACGGGTTCAATCCCTGGTCAGGGAACTAAGATCCCACAAGCCACGTGGTGTAGCCAAAAAAAAATTTTTTTTAAATAAAAATAAAATAAAAAACAAAATAACATGATCTTGATTTTATTAAAAATAAATATACATGTGCATTTCAAATGTTACTGCCCAGAAAAAAACCTAAACCATGTATAACAGGTTCAGGGAAACAGTGGAGGCTGGTGGTGAAAAGCAAACTCTAGAACAGACGGGGTGTAAATCCCAGTTCCTCCCCTTCCTAGCTGCGCGGATGTAAGTCAATCACCTAACTTCTCTGCCTTTCAGTTTTTACAACTGGGAATTGGCAATAATAATAAATACATACCTACTGAATATGGTTGCTGAGGAAATATGTGTAATACACACATGCCCAACACGCAGTAGGCCCTCAATGAGGGACATGCTAGTACTGCTGTCTGCGGGCGGAGCTCATGGCTGGTTTTCAGACTTTTATTAGGCTTTTGCGGAGTTTCCCAAAGTTTCTACATGGATTACTTTTTTTTTTTTTTTTGTGGTACGCGGGCCTCTCACTGTTGTGGCCTCTCCCGTTGTGGAGCACAGGCTCCGGATGCGCAGGCTCAGCGGCCATGGCTCACGGGCCCAGCCGCTCCGCGACATGTGGAATCTTCCCGGACCGGGGCACGAACCCATGTCCCCTGCCTCGGCAGGCGGACTCTCAACAGCTGCGCCACCAGGGAAGCCCCAACATCGATTACTTATTACTTCCACATCTCTGGGGGAGAAATGTTATACAAACAACAGCATATGGCAAGTGCTGGGCACAAAGTGACCTCTTAAGAAGTGGGTGCCCTGCCCCACGTCCCACCCGACAAGCTCCTTCCCTCCCTGATGTCCTGTGAGAAGGGCACTGAGGGTCTCATCTGGGGTCATTACAGCAAGCCATGGACATTCATAGGGCCAGAGAGATGGCTACCAGCAGAGAAAGGAGTTAGGGGCAAGCGGGGGATGCATGAGGGATACGAACAGTGGGGAAAACTGACTGAATCTCACGCTGTGTCCTCAGGGAGCTGTGTCTGGGGGGCTTTCTGCCTCCGTGGTCACCAGGGAAACAAGCTGAAGAGAACTGGGTGGAATCTGCCAGGTGGGTCTATGATTGCTCAGTGTAAAATGGATTCAATTCTGGTGCTGTTTGAACGTTTTCTTAATAAGATGTTGGAAAACTCATTAGCAATATGTTGAGTGAGAGGAGAGGGAGAGAGAACAAGAGTGAACAGGGTCTGAGGGTGACCACAGAGATGATCTCAGGCCTTTCACACTGTTCAGAGCAGCAAAGTCACTTGGATGTCACATAAGCCATCCTTCTTGCTTTCCAGATGAGAAAACCTCCATTGGCTGAAGATCACCCAGCCAGGACCAGTGGCCACGCTCCTGTCAAGTACCAAGCTGCCTAGTGTTTTGGATGAAAACACCCGAGGATTTTCCCCAAGGCTGCCTCCTCATGCAGGAAGTTCTGTAGGCCTCTGACTCAGCCAGATCGGAAAAGGCTGGGGCAGGCGGGGCTGAAAGTGCCATGGTGGGGAGTCGGCTGCTCAAAAAGCCTAAAATGGGCGGCTGGCCACAAGGGATGGGCCTGTTCTGAACAAGCCTGATGTGTGGAAACCATCCTTGCAGAGGGGTTTATTAGAAAGCCTCTCCAGAAACACTTGAGCCAGTTTTTGCCAGAATTGTCATATTTTAGCCCATCACATTCTCAGAATCCCCCTCCCTGACCAAACCACAACGCATTATGAAAATAACCCAGTGTGAAGTAACAGTCAGAGAGCCAGGCACCAGAGCCCTGGGCACACCCAGCTTCCACCTCCGCTCTGCTTCTGATAAGCCGGTGACGTCAGACATGACACTTGGATTCTCAGCTCTTCACTGCCCTCATCTGTCAAATGGCGAATTACCCCACCAGCCTTTTGGGACACGAACTAAGATAATACACACACAGGCTTACTGCAGTGTCTTACATGTGGAAAGCACACAGTAAATGATACATAATGTTGCTGTTTTTGTTGGGGTAGTGTGTTGTTTATTTTATTTGTGAATTCTTAATGACTCACCCACTTAACAGCTTTCCCATGGGGTAAGTAACATCCTCTCTAAAATTCAGTTTCCTCCTCTGGAAAATAAGTAACTCCCAGCTCAGAGGCTGTTGTGAGAACTTGGGGTTAATGACGTAAAGAGCCTGGCTCATAGCCAGAAAGGGCGGATTGTTGGCTACACCAGGTCCTATCCTGCACCCAGGGCAGACATTACTAATTGAGCCTGGAGGCTGCCTTGGCATTCTTGTCAATGCATGAGTGAAGTTGAGGGTGGAGATGAATTCTATTTGCCATTCTTAGCATGTGCTCAATGAATTTCAATTCCCATGATCCTTCTCTATCACCTTTCCTTCCCAAATAACTAACCTCCAGGGGCTGACCTGGTTTGGTGAGTGTAGGGTCCCATGAATTATATCAGGCTCCAAAGACATGTTGACTCTGTGTCCCCTGCTGTCTAGAAATTCTTGGGTTTCCCAGAAAAAAATGTTCTAGCTAGGAAAAGGCCTAGGGAAAAGGCCAGAGTTTCCCATAAATGTAGGTATGGGGATTCAGGTTCCAGGGGATCTGAGTCCCTCCTGTCCACAATCAGTGACTGAAATTTCCCCTTCAAAGCTTTATACCTTGACCTTTACACATTTTGAAAATGAAAACACCCTAAGAAGAATAACTCCATAAGCTCTTTCAGTTCTTTATTATGTTTTCAGGAGCTGAGACCTGACTTTGAAAGGCCCGAGTATACCAAGGATTAGAGTAAACTGTGAGGAATGGCATTAGTTCTGAAAATAAAATTTGACATTGTTTATGGGGGGAGCCCCTATAAACATTCTAGGACAAGTGCTGAACACTAAGGCAGGAAGAACTTAGTTCAAATCCAAGTCAGACCACAATTAGATGTGTGACCTTGGCCAAGTCCCTTAACCTTTCCGAGTTCAAGTTTTCTTCTATGTATTGAGTTGATAATAATATTCACTATTTTTTTTATTATTAAAGCTCTCTCTTCCTTACTTTAAAACCCACTATCAAATAAGATAATGGATAGAAACGTGCTTCGTAGTAAATTTCCCACTAGGGATTGGGTGGTTTATTACAAAGACTCAGTTATGATAGAAATCCAACTCCCAGTAGCTGCAGCTGTATAAAGGAACTTATTGGCTCATGTAATTAAAAACCAGAGATGGAATGACTTCAGGCTTAGCTGGATCCAGAAGATGAAACCGTATTTTCCTGGCTGTCTCACCATCTCTCATCTCTGCTTCACTCTAGGCTGACCTAATTTTATCCCACTGCATATAGTGTTTTCATGTGGCCAGGGAAGATAGCCACCCGCTGAAATAAATAAATTTCCTTCCAGATTAACAACTCCAGGGCAAAAGAGAGCTTCTCCACCCACACATACATCATCATATCAATCCCAGGGATTTGGGTCATGGACCCCCTTGGATCAACCACTCTTGTTGGGAAATGGGATACAATGGTTGATCCAGTCTGAGTTATTTATCTACCCCATAACTAGGGGTTGGTAGGGTGGGTGATTTTTATGACTGACAGCCCCATGAGACCTACATGTCTGGGGGAGGGGAAGGAGGGGTGTAAAGTTTTTGGACAGTCAAAAACCAGAGCTGGCCAGGCTGTGTCTCTGCTTGCAGAAGTCCCAAGCTGCCTCATGAGAATGATAATGTCAGGGACTTCCCTGGCGGTCCAGTGGTTAAGACTTCTCCTTCCAATGTAGGGGGTGGGGGTTTGATCCCTGGTCGGGGAGTTAAGATCCCATATGCCTCGCGGCCAAAAAACCAAAACATAAAACAGAAGCAATATTGTAACAAATTCAATAAAGACTTCTAAAAGACAGAAGAGGGCTTCCCTGGTGGCGCGGTGGTTGAGGGGACGCGGGTTTGTGCCCCGGTCCGGGGCGGCTGGGCCCGTGAGCCGTGGCCGCTGGGCCTGCGCATCCGGAGCCTGTGCTCCGCAGCGGGAGAGGCCACAACAGTGACAGGCCCGTGTACCACAAAAAAAAAAGTGACAGGCCCGTGTACCACAAAAAAAAAAAAAAGACAGAAGAAAAGAAAGATAATGTCAAATGAGCTAGGGCTGCTGCATGGTCCTTTAAACAGTTCAGGAATAATAAACACTGTGTCTGCTGTTTGTCATGTTTTCTGTATGCCTGCCACATTTTCAACACCTTGCTATACTTGAGAAATGTCCAGCCTTATGAGCCCCATCTCCCATGGTGGGACCCAGAAATGTTGGCTTCCCAGCCTTCCTTGCAGCTAAGGCACAGACATGTGACCCAGTTTCACCAATCAGACTCACCCGGGTAGATGAGGAGAAGGAAGTGAGAACTCGAGGAAGGATGCTCTGTGTGGTGAGTGGCTCCAGACGCTCAGCTCTAGGGAGAAATCCTGGCGCAGGAACGTCCTCGAGGAGCAGCAATGGTGGCGTTTCGCTCATCCAGCTGTTTCTATGGCCATTTAAGGGCCTCGATCCTTGAAGCTTAGCCTCGAGCCAGGTCCGTCAGCCCCTCAACCAATTTTTTTTTTTTTTTTGCTCTTTCAGCCATTTCTGTTAATTTACAGTTTGTGTTTAATGCAAATCAATTCCATTAACATGAGAAGTTACTTTGAATCAAAGCATAAATGCACAAACACAATATACAATCCAAAAGAGATGTATAGCATTCAGGTATAAAACAAAAGGAAATGTTCACACACAGTAGCTTGAGATCTGTTGGATACGGTTGTTCCAGTGTAGGTTTCTAAAGATGGAAAAAAAATGACTTTGGTAATCAAGACTACTGTGGCCATTTTAGATTTTGGAACACCTAAGCATCAGTGTGTGACCATGCGAACAAAAGACTTTAGGGAGTGTCTATTTTTAAAAAGGTTTCTGTGCATCAGGCAGTTGTGAAAAGATTTACTTTCCAAAATCAAGCCCACTTTAGGCTTAGGACCAGGTTCTGACTATCTAAAAAGATTGAATGATACAGAAAGTGTTCCAAATGGGGCTATTCTGATTCAGTTTAAAAAGAAGTATTTACAGAAAAAAGTATAAAAGTTTTTCTGATTCTAAGGTAAGCGAGCTTCCGGTCTTCACTTCCCAAATATTTGATTTACAGTCCGGCTCCTTCACATATTTGCCTTTTTAATTTCAAGACTTGTCAATTTTACCTTCCAAACAGAAACTCTTAAAAGTATTTGACATATGCAGAAGAAAAAAGCATTTTGAAATTAGTTGAGATCAATGTAATTTTGCTCTTTGTTATCTGTTTCGCTAAAAGAATCTAGTGCTCTTTTTTGAATAACAATAGTGGATAAGTATATAAGCAAAATGTACTCATTATGCTTGGATTTGGGGTAGATTCCAATCCATTATTGCCCTGGTACATATCAATGACTATATAAAAATTCAAATGCAATGTCAAACTCAAACCCCAGAGGACAGAGTTCAGTTTCCAAGAGAACAGTGGCAGCTTAACATAGAATTTTATCCAGAGGGCTTCCCTGGTGGTGCAGTGGTTGAGAGTCCGCCTGCCGATGCAGGGGACACGGGTTCGTGCCCCGGTCCGGGAAGATCCCACATGCCGCGGAGTGGCTGGGCCCGTGAGCCATGGCTGCTGGGCCTGCGCGTCCGGAGCCTGTGCTCCGCAGCGGGAGAGGCCACAGCAGTGAGAGGCCCGCGTACCGCAAAAAAGAAAAAAAAAAAAATTTTATCCAGAGTACATCAGCATTAAGTTAGTACCGCTGAAACAACACATTGAGGATTTACAGTAACACCTGGAAGTTCCTTCTAATGTACATATAAATAGAATCATGGAAGCTTTCTGTTTTACCTCATTGTTTCATGGCCTTATAAATTTAAGGAACCAAATAAAAACTGAATCCCTGCTCCACATCCCCTTCTTTATCTCTAAGTAAGATAAAATCTATCCTCACTTTCAAGGTAGAGTTTTATGTGTCCATACTTCTTAAGCCACATTTAAGGAAATCATCTCTTAACTACTTTTGGATGTTGTCTCTCTTCATCTTGTACAGGAAATGCCAGCAGATTTAATATTGGCATTCATCATCTAGTCAAACCAATCAAATTTGGGATCCTCAACAGTTTCTGTCAATAAAATGTGTAGAATTAGCAGATTCATTCAATGAAGACCTGTTTTTTTGTTTTGCGGTACACGGGCCTCTCACTGTTGTGGCCTCTAGCGTTGCGGAGCAGAGGCTCCAGACGCACAGCCTCAGCGGCCATGGCTCACGGGCCCAGCCGCTCCGCGGCATGTGGGATCTCCCCGGAGTGGGGCACGAGCCCGTGTCCCCTGCATCGGCAGGCGGACTCTCAACCACTGCGCCACCAGGGAAGCCGATCTGGGTTTTTTTTGTTTTTTCCCTTGGCACGCTGGATGTCTGGATGCCATTTGAATTGGGTTGAGAGGATGAGGAAGTATAGATGTTTCTTGGCTTGAGTCTCTTAACAGTAGAGATGTAGAAGGGAGACAGAGATCACGAAGAGACTGGCTCTTGACTGCAGAGCACCATCTCTTGCCTTGGTGGTGGCATTCTCTGGATTGGGGGCAGCTGAGGTATGCTGGGAGAAGTATTTGAAGGTGTTACAACTGTTGTTTGATTCGAATAAATCTGCATAGGTAAGAGCAGTGCCAGAAGCAGCAGCCCCAGTCCACGCCTGACTACCATCGCTCTGCCCATGTCCACTCGGTCGGCGCGCAGCACGTCTCACTGGATGTGGGGTTCGTGGAGGATCGCTGGCTCGGGGTGGGCACAGGCAAAGTCTCAACCAATTCTTTTAATAAGCTCCTTTTCTGCTTAATCAGCCAGTGTGTGTTCCTATCACTTGCAGTGAAGAGCCCAGACTAATAGGTACTCTAATCCCCACGGCAGGCACCAGGTGGGAGAGGTCCCCTGATGGGGCAGTTTTCCCCACTTGCCAGGGAAGACACAGTGGGGACCAGAGGGCAGGGGACCTTAAGGCCAAGCAGAGCTATGCTGCTACGCCAGCCCCAGCCCAGGATCTTGTACCGAGGATGGCTGACATGAAGACAAAAGTAAGTCAGATGAAAGAGTGATATAACTGGATATACACAGGTGACCTGGCATTACTTATTTATTTCTGTGTGTATGGATTTTTATTGAGGCAAAATTCACACAATATAAAATTAGCCATTTTTAGAATGTACAGTTCAGTGGCATTTAGTACATTCACAGTGCTGTGCAACCCTCATCTCTATCTAGTTCCAGAACATTTTCATCACCTCCAAAGGACACCTTGTAACCATTAAGCAACCACTCCCTGTGTTCCCCTCCTGCTAGTATCTAGCAATCGTTAGTCTGCATTCTTTCTCTATAGATGTATGTATTCCGGGTATTTCATATAAGTGGAATTGTACAGTATATGACAGTTGGCGTCTGGCTTCTTTCACTAGGCATCATGTTTTTGAGGTTCATCCACGTTGTAGCATGTATCAGTCCTTCATGCCTTTTTATGGTTGAATAATATGGATAGATCACATTTTTATTCATCCGTTCACCAGTTGATGGACATCTGGGTTTTCTTCATATTTTGACTATTGTGAAAAGTGCTGCTAGCCAAGAAGAGGATGTTGGGAGAGTAAGATCGTTGGAACAGCAGCATGAACCCAGTCCTTAGGCAATGATACAAACAGTATCTTCAGCCCAGAGCAGAGGAACTGACAGAGTCTGGGAGCTTCCTCGTGGGGATGATCAAAGGACAAGGACAGATGCCAGGAGGGAGAAAAAGAGGTCTCTTGTGGTAGCTGAGGAGTACCTGTAAGTCTCTGGGAGCTCTGAAGGAGAAGTGGTAGGTCTGAAGGGGGAATTCCAGTCATTTGTGTCAGAGGCCAGTATAGCATAGGAGTTAAAGTACAACTTTGGAGGCAAACAGGTGGGGTCTTGAATCCTGACTCACTCACCAGCCATGGAACATTGGGGCAATCATTTCATCTTTCTGGGTCTCAGTCCCTCTTTTGTAAATGGGGCTCATAACCATCCCTAGTTCACAAGATTGTCAGCATTAAGTTAGGTAATATAAGTAAAGCACAATACCGGACACCCGATAATCTCTTACTATAAGGTAGTTATTACTCTTAGTATTAAGGTTGGTTAGTGTTATTGTGTCTCTATTTTTCTGTCCCACCCTGAAGCAGGTCCAGGATGTTAAAATGGTGTAATAGGTGTGGATCTACTTAGCCCATACACTTGGGAGTGCAAAAATGTCTCTTTCTTCATTTTGCAATATCTGAGCTAGATTTCTTATCTCATTCAATTTGGGATTTTCCAGCTCTCCCCAGAATGACAGCTAGCCATTGGAGGGGACTCACACTGAACTGAGTCCTAGGGAGGGGTGTCATCACCCGCCCCTTGCAGGCATCTGTCTGGTCTTCATTCATTGTATCAGTCAGTGTTCAACTGGAGAAACATGAGCAGTAGGATATATTATGAGATTTATTTCAAGGAATTGGTTTATGCAATTGTGGGAGCTGGTAGGCAAATCCAGAATCTGTAGGGCAGGTTGTCAGAAAGGCTGGAACTCTCAAGCATGAGCTGAAACTGCTGTCCACAGGTGGAATTTCTTCAATGGAGTTTCAGGTCTGCTCTTAAAGCTTTTCGATTGGGGCTTCCCTGGTGGCACAGTGGTTAAGAATCCACCTGCCAATGCAGGGGACGCAGGTTCGAACCCTGGTCCGGGAAGATCCCACATGCCCAGAGCAACTAAGCCCGTGAGCCACAACTACTGAGCCCGCGTGCCACAACTACTGAAGCCCATGCACCTAGGGCCCATGCTCTGCAACAAGAGAAGCCACCGCAATGAGAAGCCCGTGCGCCACAACGGAGAGTCGCCCCCACTCGCCGCAACTAGAGAAAGTCCGCACGGCAACAGAGACCCAACGCAGCCAAAAATAAATAAATTTAAAAAGAAAGAAAACGTCACCTGAAAATATTAAAAAAAAAAAAAAAAAGCTTTTAGATTGATTGACTCAGACCCACTCAGATTAAGATTATCTAGAATAATCTCCCTTACTTAAACTGATTATAGACTAATCACATCTGCAAAATAGCTTCACAGCAACACCTAGTGTTTGATTAACTGCGGACCATAGCCTCCCCTAACTACACACAAATCTGACCAACAGCATCATCATTTCTAATCTTGCTGTCCTCCCCACCAGCCTCCTGGGGTGTCTCAGGCCAGTGGGCCTCCTCACAACCCAGTACAGTGTGGCCTACGGCGCCAGCTAGTCTGGATTTGAATCCACCTCCGCCATCAGTAGCTGTGGGACACTGGGCAAGCAACTTAACCTTCCCAAAGCCTGACTGTGAAATGGGGATAATAATAGTATCTGCCTCATATGGTTGTTGTGAAGATCAAAGGGGTAAGTACATGTGAAAAGTGCTTAGAACGGTGGTGGCCACTGAAGGTTCAGTAAATATTCTCTCCTCCTGCCCCCTCCTGCTGGATGCAGGAACTCGGGTCTTTTGGCGCGATTGAGATGGCTGCTCTCAGATCTCCAACCTTAAGAGGGGGCTGCAGATTTCCCTGCCCTGAGCATACCTCAAGGTCAGCCCGGAGGCCTGTAGAAGAGACAGTTAAGCATGTGAGCAGCTCACCCTCAATCAGGTCCTGGCAGCGCGCGCTCCCCAGAGGAAATAGGGGGAACTGATGGGAAAAAATCGTTTGGAACCCTGGCCGCTTTGCTGTGGGACAGAGGGGAACACAAAGGGAAGACGTTTTCTTCTCCCTCTCGCTTCAAAAGATACCTTTTGGAAGGTGCTTCCCGGGCCACCACGCGCTCTAAACAGAGGTGCAGCCCCAGCACATCTGTACACCGCGGGAGGGAGCTGGCAGACGACTGCCTCTAGGGGGCGCTCCGCTCGCAGGCAGCGCGCGGCGCAGGACTCGGGCACGTATCCGTACCCCTGGAAAACAACGTTCTAGGAAAGCGCTGCATTTCCTGTAGTGAAATGAGTGGGGACGTCGAGAGCTTGTGATTCAGGGTATTACTGTGGCCGTGATTTCATTTGCACTGCCAGCCGGGGAGGTGGGGGGCGGCGGCGGCGGCGGCGGCGGCGGCGGCGGCGGCGGACACCAGTCACGTGACCCTGTCTCGTTTCCCAACCGGGCTGTAAGTTTCTTGGAGCCAAGCTTGTTGGACCTCGGCCCCCCCTTCCCCCCCCACCCCGCCCTCACTTTAGTCCCTCAATAACCACGTCTTCAGATTTGATTGTGCCTGTCTCCCTTTTCCCTGATGTAGGCGGGAGTTTCATTTAGCCTCTAGAGACCACTCTGATATACCTGATTGGA
Organism: Delphinapterus leucas; assembly: GCF_059928025.1. NCBI lineage: Eukaryota > Metazoa > Chordata > Mammalia > Artiodactyla > Monodontidae > Delphinapterus > Delphinapterus leucas. The sequence continues at coordinate 90,922,555 of NC_143139.1, read as the reverse complement.
AAGCAACCCTTCTGAGTCCGCAGGGTCTGATGGTTTAAAGGACTCTGCTGTTAAATTACCTGGGGATCACCGAACCTGGCCTCTCTGCCTCTCTTAATTTACGTGGCAGTGACTGACACTGGCCAGAGCAGGCTGGAGGGATAGGAAAGGATCAGGAGGAAAAGAGACACCTCTTGGGACTTTGTTAAAAATTCTTCCCCCTTTACCAACTCCCCAGCCAGGGTTTCCGGACAGAGCTGGCGTCCTCAGACTCCAGCCCTGCCAGGGAGGTCAGTAGGCAGCCCCTGTCCCCTGACCCTACAGGTCTTTCAGTGAGTTCATGAGAATCATGCATGCAAATCAGGCCCCAGAGGCCACCTCTATGCTTGAAGAGAGACAGGCCGGGGTCAGGGAAGGAGTCTGAGTTTTAGACACAAGCTGACCTGAAACCAGGGCTTCAATCTTGTTTCTGTTTATACCCATGACCCTGGTTAGTTTTTTGTTTGTTTGTGTTGGCCATGCCACACAGCACGTGGGATTTTATTTGCCATGCAGCTTGCAGGATCTTTGTTCCCCAACCAGGGATTGAACCCACGCCCTCCCCAGTGAGAGCGTGGAGTCCTAACCCCTGGACTGCCAGGGAATTCCCCCTAATAAGTTCTTAAGTTCTATGAGTCTCGGTTTCCTCATCTGTAAGATAATCTGGTCTGGATTGGGGGAGATCAAGAGTCTATTTTGGAGCAAATTAAGCTTGATGCGGGTTAGACCGGTCAGCCAAGACTAAAAGGGATGTAGATGAAAGTGATGCTGGCTGAGATAGGAGCAATGGTGGGGCAAGAGTGGGCAGATAGCACGGCCTGACACGTCCACTTCTGGAATGTTCCTTGCAAAAATCCTTTCGTCTCTTATCCCCATTGCCACACCGATTCTCTCCTCATCACTTCTCACTCCCTGACTGGAGCACCTGCCTGCAACCTGGTTCCACTCTAGCCTGGCTTCCACACTGCTTTTAGAAGGATCTTTCTAGAACAAAATCTCTCCCCTTGTTCCAATCTGCCAGTGACTTATCTTGGCGTGCAGCAATGTCCTCGGACTTCTTGGTCTCAGGCTCTCTTTGCAGTCTTAAAAGTTGAGACCTCCAAAAAGCTTTTGTTTATGTGGGTTATATGGCTCAACAGTTACGTACTAGAAATTAAAAGTGATAATTTTTTATTTAATTAAATTAATTAATTGATTTATTTTCTGGCTGCATTGGCTCTTCAGTGCTGCACGCAGGCTTTCTCTAGTTGCAGTGAGCAGGGGCTACTCTTCGTTGTGGTGCACGGGCTTCTCATTGTGGTGGCTTCTCTTGTTGCAGAGCACAGGCTCTAGGCACACAGGCTTCCGTAGTTGTGGCTCACGGGCTCTAGAGCTCAGGCTCAGTAGTTGTGGCACACAGGCTTAGTTGCTCCGCGGCATGTGGGATCTTCCCGGACCAGGGCTCGAACCCGTGTCCCCTGCATTGGCAGGCAGATTCTTAACCACTGCACCACCAGGGAAGCCCTTGTGTCATATTTTAGATTCCACGTAATAGTGATATCATATGGTAGTTGTCTTTCTCTTTCTGACTTACTTCGCTTATTATGATAATCTCTAGGTCCATACATGTTGCTGCAAATAGCATTATTTCATTCTTTTTTATGGTTGAGTAATATTCCATTGCATATATGTACCACATCTTCTTTATCCATTCATCTGTCTATGGGCATTTAGGTTGTTTCCATGTCTTGGCTATTGTAAATAGTGTTGCTATGAATATAGGAGTGCATGCATCTTTTCAAATTATAGTTTTGTCTGGGTATATGCCCAGGAGTGGGTTTGCTGGATCATATGGTAACTCTATGTTTAGTTTTTTGAGGAACTTCCATACTGTTTTCCATAATGGCTGCACCAATTTACATTCCCACCAACAGTGTAAGAGTCCCTTTCCTTTCTGAGGAGCTCCTATTCATTCTTCAAGGTCCAACTCAAATATCACCTCGTCTGTGAAGCCTTCCCCGCTCCCTGCAGCCTGTATCCACAGTACTTTGTACACACTTCCTTTATAGAACTTAATACATTGTGGAGGGTCACAGGGCCTTACCAACAACACAGAAATCCCCAAACTGAAAACTGGACTTGGTTTGTTAAATCATTTGCTTTTAAAACCTGTCCTGGATGGAAGTGAGGCTATTTATAGTCCTTTTCCCCGCCTATTTAACGTGAATATCAGCACGTTTCACTGCAGCAATATACAGCAATACAAAGCAACACCTTTGATTCCCAGGTGTTGCTGCAGGCCCCACTGGGGTGCTAGGAGAATGATGAAATATGCCCCATATCATCTTTCTAAACTCTGATAAATTCTGAAATCCAAGATCCATTGGACCCCTAAGGGTTTGGGGTGAGGGATTGTGGACTAGTATCACATTCCTGTGAGTATGTCTCTTCTGCTTAACTGATATCCATGAGGATGGTACCATGTCTTAAATACATCTGTATTCCCAGATTCCAGCAGAGTGTCTGGTGTGTGGCCACACATGGCAAAGTCTGCAGAATAAGTTGAATTTATGAATTTTCCATAACTATGGGGAACTCCCACACTGAATTTTAAGGGGCAGATTGGATCTCAGATTTCTAGGGTAGTGTTCAGGTTACAATGACAAATTGAACACGTGTCTCAAATTTTGCTACTTCCTGAAACCCCACTAGAATTTCCAGAAGAGGGATTTTTGAAAAAAATAAAAAAGAAGCCCACAATGTTGAGAAAACAGAAACTACAGCCACAAGAAGAGAAGGACAGTGGTAACTCATTGGGCAGGCCTGGGAGAGCCGAATCCAAAGCAGCCAAGGGGAGGGTGGAGCACAAAACTCATTGACACAGCAGAGTCAGCCCAAGACAAAGAAACTAGCTGTACCAGGTTTCTCTGTGAGTGAAGGGGCGGGGGAAGGGGGTGGGGCTAAAAATAGGAAGGACTGGGGCGGGTATCTGGGGGGGTATCCGGGAAACTATTAGATCCCAGGTACCACCTCCCCCCCCCAATTCCTGGCAGCTGATTTTCCCCCACTCTGGAAGAAGCCTGTAAGATTATCCTCAGGAGAGGGTAAAGCACAGCTTTTCTGGATTGGGGGATGCCAGGCTCAGCTGACGATATGGGCCTTTTACAGAAAACAGGGATAAAGGAACCATATGCATTTTAATGCTGAACGTGGAAACAGCACACCCCCATGGCTCCAACCTTCACCCCTAAGCTTGGTTTCTAGAATTCTGAAACCAAACCCTTCCCTTCCGGGGAGGAGGTTGGAAAATGTCTAGCATAAAGGAAAAACTTAAAAAAACACGGACATACTGGATTTCCCAACACCTAGGCCCCCAGATCAGCCTGCTGTGAAGGTCCAAGTGGACAGTCCCTCATGCACTCAAAGCTTAAAATTTTTTTTTTTTTAGTATTTCATTGTCAACAGACCCAAGAAATACCTCAAATCTGAGGAAAACCTTTAACGTGGAAGAAAGAGACCAAAACAAACAGGACAAAAGCAACCTGGAAGAAACAGACACTGTGCAGGGAGTTTTTAAAAACATATTTTGTTTTCAGAGAGATAAGAAAACATTTGTGTATCCCTGAACTGAAACAAAAACAGGATACCATCAGAAAACATTCCAAGATTTAGAAAGAGCTTTAGATATTAAAGATATGATCGTTGAAATTTTTTTTAAAAAATCAATAAAAGCATTGGAAAATCAAGTTAAGGAAACAACTTAGAAATTAGAGCAAAAGGACAGATTGAAAACAGGAAAGAAACAAAAATGGAAGTTGAGACGAAGAGACCCAACATCAGAATAATAGGGGTTCCACGGGTTGCAAGGCAGAAATAGAGACACAGATGTAGAGAACAATATATGGACACCACATGGGGATAGAGGTGGGGGAGGTGAGATGAATTGGGAGATTGGAATTGACATCTATACACTAATGCGTAAAATAGATAACTAATAAGAACCTGCCGTATAAAAAATAAATTTAAAAAAAGTTTTTAAAAGAATAATAGGGGTCCCAGAAGAAAGAGAACAGAGAAAATGGAAGGGATGAAACCATTCATGAAATACTCAAGAAATTCTGCAGAAAGCAAATTTCCAAACTGAAAGGGACAAGTGTTCATTATCATGGATGAAAAGACACTCAACTCAAGGCACGGTGCTGGAATTTCAGATCACCGGTATTAAAAAAAAAAAAGATTCTATGATCTTCCAGAGAGAAAAAGAAAACAGAATTACAGCAGATTCAGACTGTTCATAGCAACACTGAGGGCTAGAAGGTGACCCAATACCTTCAGCAGTCTGCAGGAAAGTAATCTTCAATCTAGAATTCTATTCTCAGTGAGGGTATCAGCCACATATGACGGTTTGACAAAAACATTTTCAAATAGCCATGATCCCCAAATACTTTCCCGTGCAGCCTTTCTCAGCAAAGCTACTGGAGGCTAAGTTCCACCAAAAGAGTGTAAATCACTAAACAAAAAGATGTGGGTTCAGTAAACTGAGTGACAGTCTTGCCCCAGACTCAGAAGGCAATCTGTTCAACCAGTCCAGAGGGAGTCCTGGGACTTAGCATATAGACAGATATAGTTGGGGCATTATCCCCAAGATCCTAGCTGGAGGAAGAGAATGCCCAGATCAGCGGTGCTCTGATTCTTTTCTAGATCTTGCCTTGATTGGGTGTTGGTGGAGTCCCTGCCCTCCCAATGGTGCCTGCAGTTGTTTCAACTCCGCTTGTGTTCAGGTTTGACCCACTCCCGAGACCTAGAGTCAGGTCATGGAGCTGAAAAGCAAAAACAAAACAAAACAAAAAACGGAATAGCCCTCTCCCTGTGAATGTATTTCTGCCAGACTGCAGTGCATGGCTCACCCTACAGGTGCTTGCAGATGCCCTGACGTTACCCACTGACTTCCCTGGGAGCAGCTCTTGTAAACAACAGGAGCCACACTGTGATACCTCACTTGGTCCAGTTCATTTTCTCCGGGAAGACTTCATCTGTCAGCAGCAATATTGTTCTTTCCTTACAGTGGTTTGGGCTTCTTGGTTTTCCAAAATTAAACAATATATCATTTATTGTATATATCCTATATCCTTATGCAGATGGTAACACTGGCAAAAAGTATAAAAGAATACTTAACTCAAAAATCAGAAGAATATATATATGTATAACTGAATCACTTTGCTGTACACCAGAAACTAGCACAACCTTGTAAATCAACCATACTTCAATTAAAAAAAAACAACAGGATAGGGCTTATCTTGGTGAGGAGAGTGTTACTATTTTTGAGGGGCTCACAGTGGAATTTTAAAGGTACCCAAAGTACGCATTTCTTAAACAATTTCTTTAAATGATATGCACATAATTATAATCTTATATATTTATGATTCAATCCTCATTAAAGTTTCTAAATTTAGGATAAATGAAGGGATTTTAAATGGCAACTCAGAGATATCAAATGTTTGATTTGTTGATTTGTTTCTCAGGCCAGTTTGTATCACCCTATTTAACACCAGAAGCTGCCCCTTCCCACCCATCACCCCTTCCCTGCCTCCATCGCCGGCCCCTCCCTCCCATCCTCAGGCTCTTCCAGTTCCCCTTACCCTGCTCTACTTTTTCTTTCTTCCTTTTTTTTTTTTTTCTTGGTACATATTAGCTTCTTACATCCTCTAGAATAGTGGATCTCAAATTTTTGGGTTCCAAGATCCATTTTATGCTCTTAAATATTATTGAAAACTTCAAAAAACTCTTATGTGGGTTGTATCTGTTGATGTTTACCATGTTTCAAATTAAAACTGAGAAATTTTCAAAACCCAAGAATCACAAGCACACATTCTATAAGCTGTCAGACATCAGGTAGCCTCTGGAAGAGTCCACTGTACAGTCATGAGAAAACGAGCATGCAGAAGTAAATAACATTTGGTATTGTTATGAAAATATTTTTGACCTTGAGGACCCCCCTGAAAGGGCCTCAGGGGCCCCCAGGAGTGCCAGGGACTCTACTTTGACAACCACTGTTTAGCACAAAGCCCAGCACAGAGTAGGACTACTCAAATGTATACTTAGTGTCTGTTACACGGAACACCCTCTGTTAAGAGCTACTGGGGATACAAAGCTAGGAAGGACCCAATCCCTCTCCTTGAATCACATCTGCCAGATGCCTTCTGGGCTTCTGATAGTAGAATATTTGCATTCAACCTAATTCTGTTTCTTGAGAAACCCTTTCAGGGCAGCAGTCCTGGGGTTAGTCCAAGAAGAGTCTACAGCCAGCGCACACGGTTAACCAGTCCGGAGGGCTTTATGACACATGTGTGTATTTCTCACAGAGACTGGTCACTGCGTTAGAAATGGGGAGAGGTGAATACATGTGGCTTCTTCTGAGCCAAGCCAAAGGAAGCAGGGAGAAGAGGGATGACTCAAGCCCGAGAAGCACATGACCTTGGGTGGGTAACTTTCCAAATCAGTTTCTTCCTCTGCTCATTGGAGCTCTGTGACTAGAGGCTAATCCCTAGGCGATGCTTCCAGTGTTAACATTTTACGGTCATACTAATGTCAAAGTAACATTTCTGGATCCTGAGCGCTTAGTTATCAGTTGTCTCTCTGATTAGTGTGTGAACCCAGCTGAGCCACATGTGGAAATTAGCTTGCTTTGGAGATGTTTGATCTCCTGCCTAGAAAGCCCCAGGGCCACTGGAGTCATTTGGGATAGTGGAGCAATAAAGTAAACAAACTCGATCCCATCACATGATGTAACAAAGAAAACTAAGCCCACCCTACATTTCATCTGGAATCCAGTTTTGGCTAAGCCAGGTAATGACAATTAAAGTCTCAGATGGGCTCCAATGAGAAGAGCTGATCTGATTAATTCCCATAAAGTTTATTTTTTTTCATTTATTCATTCATTCAACACATATTATTAAGCAGATATTATTTGCCATCTGTGAGATACTGAGAATACCCTATGAATAAAATGCATCTATAATGCACTTAAAATGCACTCAAGAGCTCATTTGACTTTTCCAAATAATTAATTGCCAACATGTAAGTATCTGAAGATTTCACAGAAAGAATCTAAACTTCCAGAATTCCATGAAAGTGAGTTTGCCGTTGCCTTCCCTGCCAGGTCCCTGTGGACATTTGGGTCTGTTGCCCTCGATGTACAGCTAGAGGAGAAGTTAGACGGGTTAATAAGTAACCATGTGTTAGGCTCACTGCAGCTGTTGCCAAGTGCTAAGCGAAGCCGCTTAGCGCATTTTCTGTGTGTACTGCACATCCCAAACTGCTAGAAAGGGGGAGAGAGAGGGAGGGAGGGATTCCAGTTCCCTCAGTGCCCCTAGTCTAGGAAGGCGGCAAAGAGCTAGAGTAGAAGTCCAGTGCCCTGCCTGTGCCATGTGCTCCAGTGCCCTGGTGGAGTCTTTCTCTTTGTTTTGACGTGGACCTTTTTTTTTTTTTTTTTTTTTTTTTTTGCGGTACGCGGGCCTCTCACTGTTGTGGCCTCTCCCGTTGCGGAGCACAGGCTCCGGACTCGCAGGCTCAGCGGCCATGGCTCACGGGCCCAGCCGCTCCGCGGCATGTGGGATCTTCCCGGACCGGAGCACGAACCCGTGTCCCCTGCATCGGTGGACTCTCAAACACTGCGCCTCCAGGGAAGCCCTGACGTGGACCATTTTTAAAGTCCTTATTGAAGGAGCAATTCATTTCACCTAAGTTGGGAGTGGGACCAGATTCCAGATTCCAAGCAGTGTTGAGAGAGGATAAACTGAAACAGGTGGGGAAACGAGGAGGGGTTGGGAGGGAGATTAAGCTGGGAGTCCACCCTCTCTGTGTTAATTCTTCAAAGCACAGGACTCCAGTGTGGCTTGCCTCTGATAATCATATACCCGCTGAAGGCGAGTGTTATTATTTATTAACCCCCTCCTAGTTACGTCTCCTCAAGTCAGTACTCCCTTTAGGGCCTTCTCTTATGCTGCTCTCTCTGCGTGGAATGCTCTTCCCCCATATCTTTCCATGGCTGGCACCTTCTTGTGATTCAGCTCTTGGCTTAAAAGTGACCCTCTTGGAAAAGCAGCCTTCTCTGGTCTCCCAGCAAAAACTAGCCACCCACTCTCCCTCAATCCCATCAGTCTGGTCTGATTCTCTGAGTAGCATTTACCACTATCTACCATTTCTATTGCTTATTTTCCCTCTCTCCTCACCAGAAAATAAGCCCTATGAGAGCAGAGACCTGGTCTGTCACCTTCACTGTCATATTCCCCGCGCCTGTAACACAACAATCCCGCCACTGAACTGTGTCTAAGGCATGATGACAGCTGCATAGGGACAGTTGAGAAATCCTAAATTACAGGCTGGAAGGAAAGAGAGGCACCAAGATGTCTAAGGTAGAGACCAGCTGACACCAGCCGAGATAGCTACAAGGTCAAAGTGGTTTGACGAGAAGCCAGAAGCCTCCCCACGAGTGCTGGGGGAGCTGGCCCTCCTCCCTGAGCCTCGGTTTCCTCATCCACAAAGTGGGGATGATCATGATACCAACCTCACATGGTTATTTTGAGACTTATATAGTGAGGCTCAATATGGAAAGTGCTTACTATATAAAAGTTGTTTTTATTTTTTAATAAATAAATTTTCTCTTTGACGTCCTTCGATTTGGGATCATTTTTCTCCACACGTTTCATGGAGCTATCTTGGCTTTTAGAGTGCTTGATGTGCTCAGTACATACACTAATTCTCTTGGCAAGAATCTTGCCCTTAATTTGTTTGTTGACTATGGTGCCAACAGCGTGCTGGGGAACATGGTGGACCCTTCCCGTTTTGCCATGGGAACATTTGGGGGAATTTTTGCACAGTGCCCATCCCTTGATCATCACCTTTCTTGTGGATTGACATGTACGTGACCAAGGAACAGCTCCATACTTTCTAAAAGGCCTAGAGGACACAGAGGTGCCCCATCTCTTTCTCTTTGTGTTGGTCATTTTGGTGAATTATTAGAAGATGGCAGTTCCAGCCAAAAGGAAGGTGTTAGTTACTGTGTAAGATTCATTTTGCCCTCACACTCTTGTGCTGTGAATCTGAGTAGGCAGAAGAATAGCTGGGGAATGATGAGAGATTAGGACACAGGTCTTTGACAGGAGAAACTTCCATCCCTGTTGTAGTTGGGTTTCTTCAAAACAGGCCCCAACCCAGGGATTTGGGTGCAGTGGTTAATTGGGGTTGTGATCCCAGGAAGCACAGTGGGGGAGGAAGAAAGGGAAGGAAGAAAAGAGAGGAAAAGCTCCATTTATGACCCAGTTACCACTGTGGGCAACTGGAGCTCACGCCCATTATGGATCCTCTGAGGATTGTGTAGAAATACCTTCCAACTGTACTACCAAGAGGTGAGGAAGATGGAGAATTTATACACCAACTTCTGTCCCTCGTTGGTTAATTGGTGCTTCTGGGTATTCTCCTGGGGCTCCTTCTGGAACACTTGGTTCCCTGAACCACATGGCTCCTGCAGCCAGAGAGAGCCCTTCTGGCAGGTGTCTGAGTTAGGAAGCAGGTGACATGCATGGCATGTGTGGGGACTGTCTGCAGAACCCAAGGTGACCTCCACGGGAGGCCAAGAGGATATGCGTGTGGCAACAACAGCATCTACTACTTTCTCCTCTGGCCTTGGGTGCAGATTGGGAAAAGTGAATCCCCTGGGGGAAAGAGGGTAGTAGATTGGTATTATTTAAACATATTCATTGCCTCTCCCTTCAGGGGGATTAGACATCCCCACTCCATTGAGGGCAGACGTGGCCATGTAACTTGCTTTGGCCAATGGAATAAGAGGAGAACATAGGTGGGTCCCTTCCATCATGTGGTCCACCACTGTTCCCCTTTTTCCCTCTGCCACAGACCAGTAATGACCAAGATATGGACCAGTCCATCAGCCTGGGTCCCAGAGTAAAGATGATATACGTATAGCCAACCCATAATGGATATATGAACAAGAGATCCTAGTAATTCTAAGCCACTTGGAATTTGGAGGAGTTTGTTTCTGCCACATGTCTTAGCTAAAGCCAGCTGGACAGAGGGAGTGATTTATCCGATTAGTGATTTGGGAAGAAGAACTGGACACAGCTTGGCTCAGCAACTTCCTTACTCTTCAAATTTGCTTGAGTCTGAGAGGGTCAAGCCATGCAGTTAAGGAGCCTGTCCCTGTTGGGGGCAGCTGGTGGCTTTCCAGCTATGCCAGTGGCTTGGTGGTTGAGTCTGTCTAATTCAAGGGTGGAGGTTCACAGCACATCCTAGGTTTGGCTGCACACTCAAGCCTAGTGTTTATCAGTAATAAAGGTTTTGATTTCTTCTCTATGTTTCTCTGAATCAGTTCCTGACTTGATAGGGAAGAGGTGCTATTTATTGAGCCCTTTCAAAGCTCAAAAGCCTTTCTGCATGATTCCAAGTCTCAGGGATAGAATGTTTTTTTTTCCCCAATGTGTTGGCTTCTGCCTGCCTCTCACTGTGGCACTTGCCATTTTGTATGTTAACATCAATAATAAACAGGAATTGTAACCTTACTTTTGTGTGTTTGTGAGCATGAAGAGTGCAAAATTACGGGGAGTAAGCACTGTTTTAAGTCACAGAAGTGGGGATGAGGAAGGATGCTTGCCTTGTGGAAAATTATTTCCACCTCACCTTCTCACTATCCCCAACTTTTTTTTCCCTCTTCATCTGTTTTTTTTATCTCTACCTCCTTTGCTCTTCCCTATAAAACTTAAAATAGTAAATGTCCCACATTTAAAGAGAGTTGATAGGTTAATGGATTTTTCATTCACTCAATCATTACTTATTAAGCATCTCAGTGTGCCAGGTTTTACGCCAGGGTGGTTGAAAGAAGGGATTTGAGATATCATTCTTTTACTGTGGTATTAAAAAAATTTTTTTTTATTGAAGTATAGTTGATTTACAATGTTTCATGTGTACAGCATAGTGGTTCAGTTATATATATATTATACATATATAATATATACACCATATATAATATAGTGTATATAAAATATACACTATGTAATATAATATATCGTATATAACATTCAGTATAGAATATAATTATATTATATATTATATATACTATATATACCATATATGCTATGTACTATATATGCAACATATATAACATACAATTTATATATTATATATATATACAATATGTATATAATGTATATTATGTCGTGTATTATATATAATATATGATAATATACTATATATAATATATATATTCTTTTTCAGATTCTTTTCCATTATAAGTTATTACAAGATATTGAACATAGTTCCCTGTGCTATACAGTAGGTCCTTGTTATTAATCTATTTTATCAAGATATCATTCTTGTTTTCCTTCCCATCACTTCTCCTTCAATGTCTAGCTTTGTATATTGTCCAAAGATAATACTTAATATTTTATTAGAATTGGTGTCATTTTAAGTACCTTCGATATCATAGATTTTTTTTTTTTTTTTGCGGTATGCGGGCCTCTCACTGTTGTGGCCTCTCCCGTTGCGGAGCGCAGGCTCCGGACGCACAGGCTCAGCGGCCATGGCTCACGGGCCCAGCCGCTCCGCAGCATGTGGGATCTTCCCGGACCAGGGCACGAACCCGCGTCCCCTGCATCGGCAGGCGGACTCTCAACCACTGCGCCACCAGGGAAGCCCCGATATCATAGATTTTAATCAAAATGGTCAAGATTCTGCTTCTCCACCACTGCCCTTTTTACACATTGATTATGAAGTAGAAAAATATTTAGCTATTTTGTTAGGGTAAGTAATGAAAGCTGCTGTAAAACACACACATACACAGGCACACACACGTAACCGACAGTGGGGTCTGGCTGCTCGCTGCTCAAAAGCCAATAAAGAGGCCAGGTTGGTGGAAAAGAAAGTTTGCTTTATTGTGGATGCCAGCAACTGGGGATGGGTGGGGTGGGTGGGTGTGGACGTCTGTCCCAAGGCCGACACCCCGCCCCACCCGCCACCGCCCACCCCCACCCCTGTCCTCTGCCCCTGACAATCAGGGGGCAAGAGCTTTTATACACAGAGGGAGGGGCCTACATGCAGAAACAATACAGTCAGCTCTGACAGCCATCTTGAAATTGGTCATTGGTGGTCTGATCAACGTCATCTTGATTGTTTTAGGTACAGTTAATCTTCAGTTCCAGGTCCGGTTTGTTTCCATTTCTTTGAGGCCAATTCTCAGAATTGTGGCAGCTTGTGTCATGGCTACAGCCTGGTCATCATGTAGTTAACCTCTTCCACCACCTGGCGGGGGTTTCAGTATCTACAAGACAGCTCACAGGACATGGCTCAGAATATTGTCTACAGCCCTTAAGGAGGAACTAAAAGTCCTTGACTTTGCTTAGTGACTAAACTATTATTATTTGGTTTCCTTTGACTGTTTTCCTTTGTTTCTGCATTTTCCCACTTCTCTGATTAAACTTATTCTTTGGCTAAAGTTTTTCCACAGACGAAAGGCAGGCTGAGGACCAGTGTGGGGGGTGGAGCAAGGACCATAGGGTCCTGCTCCGTTTCACACACACACAGACACACACACACACCTAAATAAACCTCAGTGTCTTAATATAATTAAGTTTCATTTCTGCTCACGTCACAGTCTTCTGCAGTTCTCCTCCAATTGATGACTCAGGCATCCAGGCTCCTTTTCCTCGTATGATGTTATCTCTTTAGCTCATGGCCTCCCCCGCTGCTGTGGAGGGGAAAGAGGACTACAGGATAGACAGGGATATTTTCAGGGGCCAGGCTTGAAACTTCTACCCACATTCCATTGGCCAGAACATTGTCATATGTCCCCATCCTAACTGCAAAGGAGGCTGAGAACTGTATCTGTGTTCAGTGGACGAGGAAACGGTGCAGACATTGTCTTTGCCACAGAAATGTCAACTCGTATTCTCTCTCCCCCCTCTCCCTGGTATCTTCTACTATTCCCACCTGCCCTTCCTTTCAGGAATAAAGCTGTTACAGTGGAAAGGAAAAGAGAAAGGAGAGGCAGGGCCAAGCTTTTGAATTTCAAAAGACTTTTGAAACATATAGCTTGCGAGAAAAGTCTCTGTGTTTTAAAAGCCTGGTCTTTTTAACTCCCAGAGTCTAAATCCTGCATGGCTCTGGTCATGAAATCTACACCCTGCAAAATCTAGAGGTTTTTCCCAGGATTGGAATCAGCCAGGACCAGTCTTTTGCCTTCACCCAGGAGAGGCAAATGTGGCAAGTGTTGAGGAGAGAAAGAGGTGAGTCCAGAGGAGATCAGAGCTGGAGCCTCATGTGGGTCTCTGAGGATCCCTGCCTCTTCCGAGATGGAGCCTCAGGAGGAGACAGGGAGAAACAGAGCGGTATATGTGGTATCCTACAGTATCTGGAAGGAGAGGAGGTCTGTGCCTCACCTCCTTTTCAGGGTTCCCCTCCAGCAAGGGTGTGAGAAGTAGGGATGCTTCCTCTGTGTCTACAGGGCAGGGGCCCAAGCGGGGCGGGGGGGGGTCAGTGGGGGGGTTTCCAATGCCCTTGACAGAGGTGTGAAGTTGATAGGACAGAGCCTTTCCTGGAGAAGCCCTGGGTAAGCTGCTCTCTGGGTGGATCAATAACTGAGGAGCAGGCAGGACAGCTCAGCAGAGGCCAGTCAGATGGATATTGACATCCAGACAGCGCCCCGGAGCAAGATACTTGAGCAGGTGCCGGATACGACGAAGACCTAATGTCTTGATGCAACAAAGGTCCAGGAGCTTATGCCCCAGGTGGAATGCAGGATCAAGATGTTTATGTTCTGTTTCAGAAAACAAAAAGTTATACTTTTTTTCCCGTCTTCCCTATGAGATTTGTATCTTCCCAATTTAAAACGCCCTAAAATGTCTGCAAAGACAAGCTGAGGCATGGAAGGGACAGTGGGCTTGGAGTAGGGGGACGGGAGTTCCTTTGTCAGTAACCATTCTGTATGACCTTGAGCTTGTCGCTTCACCTCTCTGGATCTCAGTTTTCTCATCTGTAAAATGAGATGTAGTACCACCTGTTTGGCAGACATGTTGTGAGGATTAAATGCGAAAAAGTCTCCTGCTTCAGGGTTTGGCATGTATTAGGGTCTCAGTGAATATCTGACCTTCCCTGCTTTTCTCATCTGAGGTCATTTCCAATTTTAAAACACCATAATTCTTTGCGGGAAAGATGCATATATCTGGCTATGTATACCAGGGCCTGGAAAATAAAATAAAATAAAATAAAATAAAATGTTTTCCCCACTCTGTAAAGAAGCAATAACAACCGAGAATGAGGCACAAAACAGACAATGAAAACCCAACTTTAGAGGAGGGTGGGGGTTGGGGGCAGGGTGAGGGCGGTGACGGCACTAAATGAAAAACAACCACTCAATACCCTGCTATCATCCTTCATCAAACTACAGAAATAGAAACCAGACAAACACATTATGTGAAGGGCAAAAGGGTTGGCAAGGTTCTGGCCTATAGGAAAAACCCAGGTTCAATAATGCCACGAGCAGAGGGAGGTAGGGAAGTGAGGTCAAAGTCAATGGCCAGGTTTGTGTCTGGACGGCTGGTTTTACAGTCCTAATGAGGCTTAAACATCAGACATTCCTCCTTTGCTGAACTCAGTTTCTCATTAGGCTCTGTATCTGCTCCTGGATCAGCCAGCCACATGGCAGGAGTGGTTTCCCCTTCATCCGGCTGATGAATTATCAAGGGTATTCTCCGTCTTTCTTTTTTGGGAAAAGAAAGCTTTGGAGTAGAAAATGCTCTCTTCTATTTATATCTACTCTTCTCTCTCTGATTAAAGAGATAATACATTTTTGGGGAAGGATTTCAGGCCTCGAGCACTCTGCCTCTATTTAGAAGAGTCCATGATTAAGATAGCATTTCCAAGAGCCTCTGCTCTGCTCTGGGTCTTTATCTGGTCTTCCAGGGGATGTGAGATGAAGGTCTGGGTATTTGAATATCTTCAGGGTTGTTGGAATAGCCACATATTTTGTGTCAAGCTCTGTGCTCAGTGCTAGGTACACAGACATCAAGGAAGGGATTAAGAAAACACTCATGTTCTCAAAGAGCTTCTAAATACAGAGATTTACACCAACAGCTCATCCGATGGCTGTCAGTAACCAGGGTATAGGGTTAACAATAACTGGTGTTTGAATAGATCTTTCATACAATCTCTTGTCTGCTATGGGCCCACAAAGGCCCCGTGGCTAGGTGCTCTGGCACCCACTTACCTCTCCCAGTCACAGTTTGAAGACAACTGACTCCATTTCTGGTCCTCTGACCTGATCCAGGCACTATTATCACCTTATCAGAGTTTTCTCCTGGTGAGCAGTGCTGAATGCCTCCTAAGTCCTTGCAGGCACCCAAGAATGTGCTCACTTTTTATCAGAAACCATATCGTGGGAAACTCCTCCTCATTTTTAAAGACCCAGACCAAGCATAACATTCTTGGTGAAGCTTGTCCTGTCTCCCCCAGGCAAGGGAGTTACATCTTCCTATACACTCCTATAGCTGTTGGCACATATACTAATCATATTAATAAGGACAACAGGAGTAATAATAGTAGTAAAAAGGTCTAAGTTACCATTTATTGAGTGTGTCTATGAGCCAGGTGTCATGCTAAGTGCTTTACATGCATTATTTAATACTCAAAAGAACACGGGGTGGGGGGAGGTACAGTTTACAGATTATATCAGTGAGGAGTCAAGTTTGGCTGCATGTAGAAACCTGTACACAGTGGCTTAAGCAAATGGGAACTTATTTTGCTCAAATAACGATAAATTAGAGGTGGATGGGCTAGGGCTGCTATGGTGGCTCCATAGTACCATTCTTAGCCTGTAGTTTTTGTTACTGTGGACACAAGAGGGCTGTCGTTTTTCCCATCTGTGTTTCGGGCGGGAGGAAGGATAAATGACAAAAAGCAAAAGATGAAGGGTTTTGTCTTATGCTTGTCTTTGTCTTATGGTTTTGTCTTATTAGTTGGGAAGGGATGCTATCCCCTACCTACCCCTCTCTCTGGCCAGAACTGTGTAACATGGCCACCCTCACCTGCCAGGGAGCTTAAGAATTCTTTCTATTTTTTCTTTTTAAAGCTGGTAAGATTTCTGCCCTGAACAAAATTGAGGTTCTGCTAGTAAAGAATAAGAGGAGAATGAATATTGGGTTGTTATCAGTGCTTGTCACACAAATGAAAAAACTGGGCCTTAGAGATGCGAAGGATCTTTCTTGTCCAAGATCAGAGAGATGGCCGTGCCAGATTCAAGCCCATGTCTGTTTGACACGAGTCCGTGTGCTTGACCACTATGAGTGGTGACCTCCTTATCATGATGCGTTACAATTGTCTTTTTATTTGCTCATCCCTTCTTCCCTAGACTGTGAGCTCCTTACTCATTTTGGTATCCTAGACTCCTGCCCATAGTTTGTTGAGTGGATAAATGAATAAATGTTAGGACTTCCATAGTTTCTGCAGCTCAAAATTCTTTCTAGGAAAATATTTTAAAATTGTCCTCTTCCTCTGTAATGTTTTATAACCACTTGTTCCCAAACAGGTAGCTGCAGATATATATGAAAGAAATGATCCTGGTCTTTGTGCCGTCATGGGTGCATTTGGCCTCTTCCACTATTGATAGGCTTCTATTCTCTCCCTCCCTAGTTGCTTAATGTGTGTTTACAAGGCAGGGTCCAATTTCTCTTTGTTCTGCCTGGTCATTCAAACATTCCCATACCACATCGCTCTATTTCTTAGGGGACATGTATGCTACTTGGATAACAATAATTTGAGTCACAAGCAGCCCTGATCCCAAATCTTATTTCTTGCTGGGTCATGGAGCAGCCCAGGAAGGACCTAGCATCATTTAGATTCCAGTATTTTGGCAAGATAGGTGGGGAAGGGAAAAGAATTCTTAAGATACCAGTCTAGAAAGTAAATTTTTTGGAAAATCGAACACTGATATCCCTAGGTTAAAAAAAAACAGCCATTGTTGTTCCACAGTCCATCAGGAAACATCCCAATTTTTCTTTAAATACATAATGCTTGGTTGGACAGGATCAAGCTCCATCTGCTGTGGAGTACCGGCTGATTTAGGTTGGAGCTCAAGAACAAGCTTGCAGGTACTTGCACTCCCAAGCCCGAGGCCCAAAGAGCGGTATTAAGAGATGTCTAAGCTTCTCTTTCCAGCCCCATGGGTCCCTAGCCAGTAGCTTACTGTCACTAAACAAATTACATGATAAATATTTACCATTTATTAAGCAGTTACTATATGTTAGGCGCTGTGCTAAGTACTTTATTTTGTCTCGTTTAATCCTTAGAACAACATTGTGACAATTATTGCCATCTTACAGACAAGGAATTGAAGGCTTGGTGAAAATACTTGATTTGCCCAACAGTGGTTGTACTAAAGGTTGACCTGGGGAGCTTTGTCGGACCATCTTAATCTCTAGCAGCCTCACAAAGCCACCTTATGTAATTTAAAAAACACAGTGGTAGTGATAATGATACATTCTTATCATTTATTGAGTGCTTCCCATAGGCCAATCTGTTCAAAGTTCTTAATGTGTGAAAAGTCATGTAAACCCTCACAATAATCCTTTCAGAAAGGTACTATTATTATCCTAGTTTTCAGATGAAGAAACTGAGGCACAGAAAGGCTAAGTAGCTTTCACAGGGCACCATGACTTGTAAGTGACAGAGCTAAAACGTGACTATTTTTATTGGTCTATAACATAGCCTAGTTAAAACAATGTGCCTGCTATGAAAACTCAGCTTTAAGACAAGTCCTCCAGTCTTCCCTTGCACCCAGTCTGCAGGCCCTAATCCCCTTCAATATAGAAATTCTTAAGTCATCAGTGGTTCAACATCACATGGGCAGTAGGCGGTAAAGCCTGGATTCAAACCTGGGTTGGTCTGACTCCAAGCAGGAATCTTTATCACTGGACTGTTCCAGCACTAGTCAGGTTAAACCCAAGTTCAAAGGATAAATCATAGGCCTATCTGGAAATGACCTGAGAAATCATCTAACCCGGGGTTTCTAAACCTCAGCACTATTGACATTTTGGGCTGGTTAACTGTTGTGGGAACTGTCCTGTTCACTGTATGATGTTGAACAACTTTCCCAGTCGATCCTGGTCTCTATCCACCAGCAGCACCCCTTTCCCCAACCCACTCCAGGTGTAACAACCAAAAATATCTCCAGATGTTGACAGATATCCTGGGGGAGAGGGGTAGGTGCAAAATCGTCCCTGCTTTCAAACCACTGATCTAAATCATCTCCTCATTTTGCAAACGATGGAACAGGGGTGGGCACGACATGGAACCCAGAGAAAGTGGATGCCGCCTTAGTCTTTATAGTCGGTAAGAAAGAGAAGCTATTGCACAAATATCTCTAATTGCACGAAGTTGATAAACAATAAAGTGTTAGGCAGCAAGGTGCAAAGAAAGAGAATATGATCTGTTTTCCTGAGATATGGATCTGCCAGTTTTTATCTGCAGGACTTAACCAAGGTTCAGGTTCACCATCAATGAAACAGAGATCATGGTATCTACTCTGCTTATACCACCGTCTCCAGAACGGGTCTGTGAATCCATTGTGCAAACTGTGAAGCTCTTACAGACATCAGGTATTATTACGATGACCACAAATGTGATAATAATTATGATTAGAGTAAAGGCTTTCAGGACTGGGGAGAGAGGCCTGTAGTGGTGGCTTCATTCCTGGACCTTCCAACTCGAGATCCCCATTCTCCTGCGGGAGAAGGAGCAAGCAAAGACCTCTCTCCCCCAGAGCGCCTCTTCCCTCGCCTGGAACCGACGCGGCCAGATGGGCGAATTCGCTGCACAACAGCGAGTCCCGCCAGAGGGAGATGCTACGCGGCCTCGGGCCTCTTAAGCTCCGCCCTTTCTAGGCTGTGGCCCCGCCCTTAGGGAAACAGACTCCGCCCCCTCCGCCCTGCAACTCCAGCCGCGCGGTACCTCCAGGACAATCCCTCGACCGCGCCGTAAATCCCCGAGCTCCCCCGATCTCTTCCCGGCCTCCCTCGGGCGCCCGGAGCGGAGGCGGCGGAGATTGCCGAGGGGCGCTGGCCCCGCCCCCTCCGCGGGCTCGGCCGCCGCCCCCCTCCCCCCTCCCCCGCCGCCTCGGCCTCCCGCGCGGGCTGGAGTCCCAGATCCCGGGCCCTCCCTCCTTCTTTCTCTCTCCCCGCCTTCCCGGGGCTGCCACAGTGGCGGGTCGGAGGATCCCAGCCAGTCAGCTCGTTCCTGCCTCGAGCCCCACCTCACGGCAAATAAACACCCCTCCCCACGCCTAGGGAGCCCGGACCGCCCCCTTCCTCCCTCGGCCCGGCGTGTGGCGAGGGCCAGTGTAAGGGAACGAGCGCGGGCCGGCGGGCTAGCTCCGTGAGTCCGCGAGGCGGGGCGCGCGGCGGGCCGGGCCGGGCCGGAGATCGTGTGTGCGCGTAGGGGCGCGAACGAGTGCCCGTCGCGACCCGCCGGCTGCCCCGAGTCGGGAAGCCGGCCTGCCAGCGACCAGCGGCGACCGCCCGCCACCGGCGAGGGGGAGCCGGGCCCGCGCGCGCACGCACGTACGCACGCGTGGGCGGGGGCAGGCGCGCGCCCGCCTGTCGCGACAGTCGGGGCCGAGGCCCAGGGGGAGGTGGCCTGTGGCGGGTCGCCGGGCTCCCGGAGGCGAGGGGGGCGCGGGCGGATGGCGGAAGGCGCCCAGCCGCAGCAGACGCCTCAGCTCGGGTCCGGCGCCGCTGCCCGGGGGATGAAGCGGGAGTCGGAGCTGGAGCTGCCGGTGCCCGGAGGGGGAGGAGACGGAGCCGAACCCGGCCTGAGCAAGCGGCCGCGCACCGAGGAGGCGGCGGCCGACGGCGGCGGGATGCAGGTGACCGTGCGGGGCGGGTGCCCAGTTACCGCGGGGGTGCGGCGCGGGGGCCGCGGGGCGGCTCGGGGCTCCCGGGCTTGGAGCGGGGAGGGCTGCCCGGGGTCCCGGCTTGGAGGTGGGAGGGGGCCGGTCGGGGCCTGCTTGGAAGGTGGGGCGAGCCCCGGCTTGGAGGCGAAGGGTGCAGGTGGAGCCTGGTGTGCCCCGGAGGGTCCTGAGCCCTGAGGGGACGGGGGGCCAGGTCGCATGAATAGGTGTTGGGAGGAAATTGAACGTGCTTGAGATGGATTCCATTTCTTCAAACCCTTCCTTAGTTCCTTGGGGTGGGGTGGAAGCCAAGAGATCCTGGGTCTGTTATCCAGAGAGCCGGAGACCCAGTCAAGGACGGGGAGAGAGTGGTGGGAAACCTTCCGCAAAGAGGGAGTACCTTTTTGTCAGCTCTCGACACACAACTGGGATGGAGAAGGGGAGCGACATAGAAAGGAGAGGAGTGAAAAGCGAGAAACCTCCTCGAGAGCCCAAAGGGGATGTGGCTTAGATTGTGGGTTAAATCAGTTCCACAAGGAGTGTGAGAAGTACGAGGAGTTGGGTAGTGTTAGGGGACGCCGTGGTGCTCGAGCTCATTAACTTTGTGGAGCTACTGAGTCTGGCGACACAGGACCTGCCCCTCCTGTACTTTGCCAGTTGCATTTTATATAGCTGGGGCACCTACTAGTTCTTTAATGTCCTGGGGTATAAAAGAAAATTTATAGGGTTGTTAGAAGACTGGATTCTGAGTTGTGGACTCAGGGAGAAGCTGGTTGATTTGGATAGGGACTGGCAAATGTAGTGACGATGTCAGTTGACTTCGTAATTGGAGGAAGATCGTGAAACCTTTCCAGGTTTTAGGATTTGGTCTCTGTTCAGAACATACTTACTATGAAAGGGTGAGGCTTACCTACCAGCAGTCGTTTAGACTTCTGCCTAATTCTCTTAGAATCACAGAATGTTAGAGACAGAAGGGACCAGAGACATCATCTTTGACTCGAGTTCTTAACCTGGATAGACTTGGAAGATTCTTATGCAAAATAGAACTCTTTGGTGGGAGAAAGTCAACAGTTTTCATCTTTTTTTATTCAAGTCCCAAAATGTTTTAACTACCTCGTTGTACAGATGGGGAATCAAAAATCCAGAGCAGACTAGTGACTTGCCTAGGGCCACTCACTTAGCTGGTAGTAAAACTAGAGCTAGAAGCCTAGTCTTCTAATTCCTATTCCTGTGCTCTCTCCATTACAGCACTCTTGGAAATCTCTGCAGTGCTAAAAGACTTCCTGTGCTCTTCTCTCTCTGCTTTTCAAGGCTCTGTCTGACTTCCTGTGTTAGAGACGGAGCTGTATTTAAGCCTGGCATGTTTGCTGTGTGCTTCTTGGTCTCCCTTGCAGAGGCCACTCTATTACTTGTGTTGACTTGGGGAAAGTGACCCTCTTGGTGTTTATTTTTGAATTCTTTTGCTTCGTTTGCCTCCTTTTGTTCTCCATTTGAACTCCCTCAGGCAGAGGGCTTGTGAGAAGTAAAAGCTTGGGCCATGGAGAAAATATAGAGGAATATGGGGAGACTTAAGGTGAGGTGGGTTAACACTGGATGATGAGGAGAGAAGATTGGATGTGGGTGCTGGTGAGCATGTTCTGCTTGGTGTGTGCATATATCTGTGTCTGTCTGTATTTATCGTTTCTGTCAATCATGGTTAATAGTGAGACTCCCACTGCCTTCCCCACCTTTCCTCCTGGGGCCCATTATTTGCTGGTTGCCTTCAAATTGGCCAAGGATAGTAGTATTTGGAAATGGAGCAGTGTATAGGGACTTTGGAGTATGCAGAGGAAGCAGTGGATTAGGTCCTTTGGGTACAGATGGGCAACTTAGAATTATCCCACAGAGAATCCTTTTTTCACTCTGTGTACTTGTGGATCTTTATTTATTTTTCACTTTTTGCATTCTCATTGTTGTAGTTCCAATATACCATGTGACACGGGTATTCAAATCATCCTTGATTTAGCCCCCTACCTTCAACTACCTGTATGGTTCTGGGAAAATCCCTTCTTTGGGGGCCTCTGTTTCCTTGGTTGTAAAATACAGTGTTGGTACAGGATGATTTCTAAGTTAGCTCTAAAAAAATATGTCAGGTTCCCTGACCTTAAGGTACTTGGTGTCTGCAATCTAGGTGGGGAGTCAAAATGGGTAAAAAGTTACAAAAAAAGAAAAAAGTGCACGTGTGTGGGTACGTATATGTATCATACATAGGTACGTATGCATATCATATATATATATATGTATATATATATATGTGTGTATATATATATATATGAATTTTTTTGGTAAGTTCCAGAGGAATGAAAGTAGAGATACCACAGGGTAGATGTGTGTCGCAAGGCATTGCAAAATTTAGAGCCAAAGCATGCAGAGGATTTGTGCCACTGGGGCCAGAAGAAAGAGATGGTCCTTCTTGCCAAAATGGTCAAGGGAGGTTTTATGGGGAGGTTGAAATTTGAGGTATAATTGGGAGTAAAGGAAAAATAATGTTCATGAAAAGATAAAATTTAAGCCTAGGTCACCTACATCTCGGGGACCTTCCTATCATTCTGATGAGAAGGATAGGATATTTAATAATCATTTAACTGATGTTTACTGAACAGCTGCTAAGTGCCAGGTCCTGTTTTAGAGCCCAGGAAATATGGTAGTAAACAAAACAAAGACTCCGCTCTCATGGAACTAATATTCTAATTGAAAGGGACAGACAGTAAAGAAATCAACTATTATTTGGTGGTCCTAAGTGCTAAGAAGAAAAAGAAAACAGGGGAAGGGGTAGAGAGTGGTGAGGAGGATGGTTAGGGAAGGCGTCTCTGATAGGTGACCTTTGGATGACCTGAGGGAATGGGCCTGTTCAGATATTTAAGGGAAGAGCGTTCAGGCAGAGGAACTGTGGGTACGGAGGCATTGACGGAGGAGTGCGCTTGATGTGTTTGAGAACAAGAAACCAGTGTACCTGGAGGAGAACGAGCAGGGGCGAGGCAGTTTTAGGAAATATCAGCGGTGTAGACATGCCTATAGGCCCACGTAAACATACACGTAAAAAATCTAGAGTAACTTGCTTTTTGGTATACGGGTTTGTCTTAAAGCACATGTTTTTCTTCTTATATCTTAACACAAATGGAGTTTCTCGGAGGTCATAGCTCTTCTGGGACGCCTTCCCTGACAGCTTAGTTCACACCAGTCAGACCCTCCTCTTGCCTCCTGTTTGTGTTGATGCTTAATTATGCATCATCTTGTATTGTCCCTTTATTGTTTTATTCTTGTTTCCCTAGTGATGCTGTAAGCTTCTAGAAGACAGGAACTATATTTTCTTCGTAGTTATCCTTTGTAATACGTTACAGTTTTGGGTACATAGTAAGTGCTCAATGCCTGTTAGGTTGAAGTTGAAATTTTACCTTTTTTAAATAATTAAGGGATAGAAAAAAAATCATGAAATTTTGGGGTGAAAGTACTTTCCGGAAATTCCCCAATCTTTTGAGTGTCAAAGGATTAACCCTTTTTTTTTTTTTTTTTTTAACAGACGTTAATTTCCCAAGACTACAGACTAAATGGAGCTATGGCTCTAAGCTGCAGGTTCCAACCCTGTTGAGTAACAGCCACTAAACTTTTGGGATAAATCATTACTTCCCCAAGTGGAGCACCAGGGACACAAGAGAGTCTGTGGTGCTTCTGTTATAATCCTTATGCTAAGAAGGAACCCTAGAGAGGAGAGGAAGGGTCACTCCTTTTCAAGGCCAGTATCCAGAAGCTTTATGTGGATGGCAGAGGAGTTCACACAGCCCTGGAAACAGTTTAGAATTAGAGAACCCTGCACTGTAGAGTAGGAGGGAAGAGACAAATTCAACCTGAAAACTGAAACACAGCTTGAGAGATGTAGTTAGTTGTTAAAGGAGGTATTTGGAAATATTGTACTCTAACCTGGTAGAAAGTTAAGTGAGTTATATATATAGATATTAGAGGTTTGTTTCACTTTAAGCAAGTCTGATATATGTGAAAAATTTGGGCTTTATTAAACATACCGGGGAATAAATTATTTTGTTCAGCTCTTCTAGTGAATATAAACAATTTGATGAGCAAAAATTCAATTTTTGTGCAACTTTCTAGGAACTTAGCTGCTTCATAAGGCAAGGTGCACCTTAATTATTATTTATAGCTTTCAGCAAAATTCTTTATGGTAGTGAAATGTTGGAATGTGATTGTTACATGGCTAACTAACTGCTTCTGACCATAGAGTCATAAATCCATTGTAGCTAAGTGAGTTCAGAAGTTGTTCATGTTAGTGGTGAATCAGCCACTAGTAGCAGGAAGACTTTCTGGTCTCAGGGAAGGGCTTCCAGGTAGCCTGTAATTGCTCTGTAGACACTGTATTTCTTGAAGTACTTTATCTTGCCATTTGCTTGGTTCTGGGTTTCTTTCCTCCTAGGTGGATGTCTCTTTGGACTTTGAGTGTTTGGTGCTGAAATTGAACGTGGTGCTACCATTTGGGTAGAGTTATAAAAACGATGTGCTTTCCTTCAAAGTGATTTTTTGAACTATATCTCACTAAAATTATTGAATTTTTCATTTCTACATGTCTTTATCTGCTTAGGCACCCTAACAAAATACCATAGACTGGGTGGCTTAAACAACAGAAATTTGTTTCTCACAGTTCCGGAGGCTGGAAGTCCAAGATCAAGGTGCTGGCAGATTTGGTGCCTGGTGAGGGCTCTCTTCCTGGCTTGCAGCCAGCTGCCTTCTTGCTCTGTGTGCTCTGTGCTCACATGGCCTTTTCCCCATGTATGCTAGTGGACACACACACAGAGAGATCTCTTCCTCTTCTTATAAGGGTCCTAATCCCAACATGGGGGTCCTACCCACATGACCTAATCACCTCCCAACAGCCCCACCTCCAAATGCCATCATACTGTGGGCTAGGGCTTCAAGATATTAGTTTGGGAGGGGACACAGACATTCATCCCATAATACTACCAGAGTGGTAAATATTGTAGTTGGAGAAATTGAGGCACAGTCATATAAAAATTACTAATTTCTTTCAAGCCTCACAAGGAAGCTTGTGATTGTGAAACTGGGAATGTCTTTGAGGAGGAGAAAGATCTGAATTCAAAGTAGAATTATTCTTCATGGCAACTCAAGAGATTAGCCTGAGTTGAATTTGTCTCCTAACTTCCTCTCCCATTTTTCTACCCATGTTGTCATTTTTTTTTTCTCTATCATACTGACATGTGAACACAACAAAAAGCTAACTAGAGATTTAACTTTCATTTTGATATAAAGCAGACTGATGCAGACAGGCCTCAAGATTACAGGGCTGGGAAAGAAATTCAATGTACTACTTGGTGTAAACAAGAATGTTGCTAGTGAATCTCTGGTTTGACATCTCTCAGGCCATCAGTTTGATATCAGGCTTTAATAACTTGTGGAAAAAATAAAGATGGTCATTTTAGTGAATGGACTTGTTTGAATTGTTTTTTGATATGCATTTGTAAAGCATAGTAAACATCTTTTTCTGGGGCAAATGTGTACTTCCTTCAGAGACAGAAGGGAAGAGCATGCGAGACGGTGGAAAGGAAATGGCAGTAATTGGAGCGTGAGCAAACAGATGGAGGAGGGATGGCGAGTGCATGTGGTGTTTAGGTGGCCCCTAGGAGTATTGAGTTTCCTATTCTTCTCCCCCACAGCCCCAGTACAAGCAGGCAGCTTACATGGCTAAGGTTTCATTATCTAATCCATCACAGATCAGCCTGAATAAACCCATTGGCTGGCACTGATCTAGTTAGGAGGGTAGTGCAAAGCTGCTTGAGCCAGGATTGGGGCAAATCGGATCAGAACTGCCATGTGAATCCTGGACATATTTCTGTAATTTGGGTGGTAAAGTAATTTGAGAAATCATTTAAGAGAGAGCGCAGCGAGAGCAAGCAATCAGCCATGAGTGTTTTCAGATGTTGTCTAAGAGACCCTGAGGGGAAGGGTATGGAGGATTTGATAGATTTCAGTGGAGTATAGTCAGGTTGCTTTGATTATTTGAGTCTGAACAGTTTTTGGTCACTAATGCTCAGGAGTGACCTTTTTGGAGCATTTGAAGATTCCAGTTGTGATCACTCAATTGTGTCTTCTCTGAGTGATCCCTTCATCTGAGACTGTATAATGTGCTTCCCCTCTCAATTTTTAAAGGGGAAATACTGTTGTTATTATTATTACCAACCTTAATATGTCATTATGTTTGTTATCCATACATACTTGAAGTATGGTGTAGTGAAAGAAACACTATTTAGAATTTCTCATATTGGGGTTTGAATCCTGGTTCCTCCACCTACCAACCAACTGAATGACCTTTGGTAAGATATTTAACATCTGAGCTCCTGTTTACACATCTGTGAACTGGGGGAATTACTGCATCCGCTGATGAGCTGCTGTAATGAGAAAGTTGGATTATTTAAAGCTCCCATCATGGAGCTCGGCAGTAAATGTTTATTTCTTGCCTCCCTTATAACCTGCTACACAGCACTCAGCGAGTTCCTGCTTACTGCTTATCAGCATGGAGCGGTTAACGTGCTTCTGATTTATTAAGTGCCGGAGTTGGGAGTTACCTGAGATGAGCGCTGTGTGAAACCGGGAAATCTAATTGGTTTGACATCCGCGTGGAGGAGGCGAATGGACCTGTTCATGGTGGTCTCTCCAATGAGAGGAAGAGGAGACATTCACTTCTTTGCTAAGGACTAAAAGGACTCCTGAAGTGTCACTGTCCCTGCATTGGGCATGTGGACATTTCAGGAACCTGTGGGATCTCTCCTGGGAGAGTGGGTGACAGAGGCACTGGCCATTTTGGTGGTACTTGGGATGCAGGAGTGGCGAAAATGTCATTTTGTTCCAAATTTTATAAGGTTTGTTGGTTAAATGTATTGCATCAAATAGATGGCACGTTTTGTTCTCATTTTTGTTTGTGGAAATTGGGCTGGGATGCATTTGTCTCTTGTGGTCTCTTTCTGGACTCTTCAAACCCACCTTCCTGACTACTAACAAGAGTCATCCATCTAAAAGAGCTTAAAATGATTTGATAGCTTATCTTTGACTTGTGGATAAAGTCCATTCCGTTTGGCCTACCAGGTCCTTCTGGCCTGACTTGTGCCTGCCTTTCTAGCTTCTTTCTACACTCCACCTCCAAGTCCATGGCAAGGGACTTGCAGCTTCCTGAGCGCGCTGTGCGGCCCAGGCTCATTCATACCTCTGTGCTTTTGTTTCTGTTCCACCTGAAATTCCTGCCTCACATCTCTCTCTCATTTGTAAGGCTCAATCTTCAAGAATAAGTTGGGATACAGATTCTTCCTGGATGCCTTTTGTCACTGCTCGCATCCCTCCCACATTCTTGCTGCTTTCCAGAACATCATGTCCAGACCTCTGTTTTAGGACTTTTAGATTAACATTTGTTCAACTGTCTGCCCCTCTACCCCCACCTAGACTGTGAGATCAGGGGAGCCTTTGGGATCCATAGGATCTCGCACTGTGCCTGGGCCGGAGTAAGAAACTGTCGTTCTTGTTGAAGTGAACTTTGTCTTCCTGCTCCTCAGTTGGGGCCAGCAGATGGCTTTAATTGTTTTTCCAGATTTTCCCTGGGGGGTCTAGTCCTTGGTCTGCTTTCCAGCTCCTCTGAAGACTAGGTGTTGTGGGATTTGTGAATGGTACCTGATCTTTCCATTGATATCAGGGTTAAAGGTGAGAGAGGGGTCTTTGAAAACCGAAGCTGGGGTGGAACTTAACTGCCGAATGTGTCGGGTGGGCATGGCAACCTGATGTTTCATTTCCTGTGCTCAGATATTAATTGAGAGCACGTGCATATGTATAAAAAGTGCCTTTGTGATGGGGTGGCTGAGGAAAGTAGAGGAACCACACGATTAAGGGGCAATTAGAGCTAACCTGTTCCAGTTCATTGGAGCAGTCTGTTGACCTACCTTTTACGGTGCTGCTGAGAGATTCTGGAGTGTTGCAGTTCAGATGTATTACCACCATTTGGGAGTAAACCCATTTGATCTACTGTGGACTTTAGCCTTTCCGTTCTCAACCAGTGAATTTCATAAGCTATTATAGCTTGTTTTTATGGATGCAGGAAAAATACCCAACTGAGACACCTCACGGAATATATGCTATTTTTCAGATCATTCTTTGGCTATGTTTGAAAATGAGGATAATTGATACGTTCTTTTATTTTTATTTTTTTGGTCTGTGTAGGGTCTTAGTTGCTGTGTGCAGGCTTTCTCTAGTTGTGGCGAGCCAGGGCTACTCTTTGTTGCAGTGCACAGGCTTCTCATGCAGTGGCTTCTCTTGTTGCAGAGCATGGGCTCTAGGCGTGTGGGCTTCTGTAGTTGCAGCAGGCGGGCTCAGTAGTTGTGGCTCGCGGGCTCTAGAGCGCAGGCTCAGTAGTTGTGGTGCACAGGCTTAGTTGCTCTGCGGCATGTGGGATCTTCCCAGACCAGGGCTCGAAACCGTGTCCCCTGCACTGGCAGGCAGATTCTTAACCACTGTGCCACCAGGGAAGTCCCTGATATAGATCTTTTAAATCTCAGCTTTGGAGACAGATTCATAGAAGTATTTTACAGGAATCTTCTCTCCCAGGCCCTTGCTATCCCCACCTCCTTCCCTTTCAGCTTCTGATTTGTGCTCCTATGTAATCCTCGCCTGTTTTCCAGCCTTGAGACTTCCCTTGCTAGTTTAGTTGGGGCCTCTTTAAAGGCAAATGGGCATACTTTATAGTGCCTCTGGTTTTTTGGATTCTGAGTGAATAAAGCAGTTTCTAAAAAGGGAATGAGGGAGACCAGTTATATCACTTCCTTCTGACGTGTGCTGCACATACGTGGCATCTAGAAATTTCAGCTGAGGATTCAAGGCACAGCACACATGATAAGTACCACTTATGAAGTAGATGACAATTTTGAATAACCAAATGATAAGGGTTGAGTAACTGCTTAGAAACCTATTTTCCCAAGGGTGGAAACCGAGCCTTTGAAATTTAGACTTCCACATGGGTGTGTTCAACCATAATACTCGGATTTTTTAGGGACCTAAGTCCCTAGATAATACCCTGGTATGTGGGACTTCTCCCATATAGGGGCTGGTTCCCTGGTTTCTCCTTTGCCGAGGAAAAGAGGTTTTGCACTGAGTATTGGATATTTTATTCCAAGCATATGGTTTTTGAGGAGGCATACTGTTTATTTTTCTTTGGGGCTGCATTGATTTAGCTGGATCCTAAATTGTTAATACCACAAGCAAAGCATGATTTCTTGTGAGGGATGGGCGGGGGGAAGCTGTGGAGTCTCTCAGCTTTGGGGTTCGGGGTGGGGAGCAGGAGCCACGCTGGTAGAACGAGAGGAGCTGCACACGTGGTCTCGGGGCGCCGTGGGGTTTGCATGTGGGCTCCAGCGCATGCTGGAGTTGGAACACTTTTGGAACTGAGGCTCATGGGAAGTTCTTCCAGTTGCTTTATTTTGAGCAGCTTTTTCCTCTGCAGATCGGCAGCTGTTTGGAGGAGGGGGCATTCGTTGCTGTCAGCCAGGATGATTTCCAGAGCAGACCTGTATGGATTTCATTTAGGGATTTATTTCAGGGGTATGTGGCCTGTCGTGAGTCAAGAGGACTTTGGTTCCATTTTCCTGGAAGTTGGTGGGCTTCTGTGAGCCTGCTCTATTTATCTTGGACGGTTAGGCGAGTAAAAAAGCAGCTGCATAGTTAGCCCTTGTTGCAGGGAGCTTAGTTTCATAGGTCATCCTCTCGGGGATTTTTGTACAGTCACATTTACAGCCTTGAGTTTTCTTTGCCTTTTTTCCCCCTCTCTTTTTCCATCTGAAGTTCAGTGCTCCATAAAAATTCTGAGGAAGGTGGGTAATAATTTGAGGTAGAAGACAGGAATTGTTTAGTTTCCTCCCCACCCCCATTTCTTGCCCAGCCTTCCCCCACCCCCATCCTTTGCAAAAGAATCTGCAAATGAGGTCGCTTATCCCCTAGTCAGACTGGCTTGTCCCCTGATCTGTCTGAATATGTGGCTTTGACAGCTTTTACCTGCTATTTCTTGGTTTCTAGGGGAGGGGATAGTAAGATCGTGTGGTTTCAAAGCAAGAACTGGCAAAATTGGAAGATGTCTTGTGGTGGCTCCCAGCACCCACAAAGCTGAGCTCATTGGCTTGCACCTCATACAGACTTCCAGGAACACTGTCACTGTCGGTGGCTGGCACGATGGCCTTGAGGACTTTGTTGGCACTTCAGGAAGTCTCCACAATGGCTGCCTCTCACAGTGGGAGCGCTGACAAAGTTTATGGGGAGTCGGTAGCACTTGTTTTGAAAGTATGACTCTGGTCTTAGGCTGCACATCTCTGTGAGGGGTCAGAGGTGGCCTTGTTTGAAGAATGGAGAGTAGTGCTCTACACCTGTCACTTAGGTGGCCCATTTCCTACTTGTCTGTGTTTGCTATCCTCACATACAAATTTTATGGTGTGTTTTGTATGTTGTGTTCGCACTTGAAGCCATAGCCTGATTTGTGACTTTTAGTAAGGTAATTTGGCTAATCTTGGTATCATCCTGGACTTTGAAGTGATGCTGGTCATATTTAAAAGGTCTGTGTCAGGGCTTAGAAGTTGATATTTCTGTTGATGGCCTCCTCCCCTCCCCAGCTGCCGCTCATTATTCATTAGATACACATCTTTTGTCCGCTTACTTTGTGTTACAGGTCTTTAGCTGCTGTTGTGATACTAAGTAGATATTTTTGCTGCAACATTTTGGCTCTGAGCTGGCTGTGTTTTACAGTGTTGCAGATTAGTTGGTTAACTTTGGCACGTGGCATCCACAGAGCAGAAGCCTTTCAGAGAGGCGCTTATCACGGACCATTAGTGATTTTTGTCAGCTGTATAAAAATGCTATGATTAACCGATACCCAGGTATCCATGTAGATGAGCAGTTTTCCTTTATGCTTACTTGGCGCTTCTCTCTCTAGGAGTAGTCGGGAGTAAGTGTTCCCTGGTAGGCTTTGTGTTTTAACCCTGGGAAGGCTGTTTTAAGAAACCTTTATATCTGATTTTCTTGAGGTTGGTGTAGGGATCATTTACCCTTACTGAATTTTAGCTTCACTATGAATTGTTTTCTGCAGTGTTAATTTTAGGCAAGTAGTAAATACTTCTTTGGTTTAACAGTATCCCAGAGTTTGAAGAAACCTACAAAAATTGATTGGTCCAGCATCTTGTTTTAAGCAAGGAAATGGTCTAATTCATGTTATCCCAAGCCGTTTTTTGTTGATTGCTCCTTGTGAAATGATAATAGGTGTCATTCTGACACACACACACACACACACACACACACACAGAGTCAAATAACTTTGGAATAGGGTTAAACAGAATTTAAACTATCTCATTTTACTTTTCATAAGCAGATGTTGTGACTCTATATTTATAAAAAACATATTTAGTGAAGCATCTTCCTCTCTTCCCTGCTCTCCGCCTGCCCTGTTAGTTTCTTGTTATTCCTCCCCCTTTCTTTTTACACAAACACTAGCATACTCCACACATTGTTTTTGCACCTTGCTTTTTTCATTTACTGTATCAGGTTAATTTTTTTAATGTAACAGGGTCTGTTAATATTTTCATTAATGATTTCTGCTTTTTTTGTGTGTGTGTGTGATGCTTAGAAAAGTTTTTCCCACCCTAAGATTATAAAAAACAGAATGGGCTTACAGACAGACAGACCTGACTTGGACCCCTAGCTTTTCCACATCACAGCTGTGTGATCTTGGTTAAGTTACGTAACTTTTCTAAGGCTCAGCTTCTTCCCGTATAAAATATGTTATAGGATTGGTATAAGAATTAAAAGAGATAATGTATGTAATGTGCTTAGTTCAGAGCCTGACACGTAGTAGGTGTTCCGTATACAATAGCTGTTTTTATTATAATTACCAAGCCCTGTTTTCTTATATCCCAGTGCTTTTTGACTTCCTTAAAGGCAGGAACAGTCTCTTAATCTTTGTATCCTTGGTTCCTCCATCAGTGCCAGGGATAACTAATAATAATAAGTCAGTAAACGTTTGTTGAAAAAATAAATCAACCTTTATACAATCTTTTTTTTAAAATTTAATTTATTTATTTAGTTTTGTCTGCGTCGGGTCTTAGTTGTGGCATGCGGGCTCTTCGTTGCAGCGTGCAGACTTCTCTCAAGTTGAGGTCTCGGGCTCAGCAGTTGTAGCACGCGGGCTTAGTTGCCCCGCAGCATGTGGGATCTTGGTTCCCTGACCAGGGATCGAACCTGTGTCCCCTGCATTGGAAGGCGGATTCTTAACCGTGGGACCACCAGGGAAGTCCCCAATCTATTTTTTAAAATGTCCTTAATAATTGTTGTTGCTTTTTGTGTAATCATCATGTCTGGATGTACCTAATCCTCAATAATTATACTTATATGATGCTTTATAGTTTATAAAGTGCTTTGACACAAGTCTCAGCTTATTCCCTGTAACAAGCCCAGAAGGTAGGTGATTCTTCTTCCCATTTTTCAGATGGTGAAAATATACATCTCTAAGCCTCAAGACAGGGAAGTGGCAAAACTGATGCTTGTACCCAGATATTATGGCTTTTTATCCAGTAACTTTTTTGCTGAGCCTCATGTCTCTTGGACCAAAGGGTATGATTGATAAGGAATGGAGTGAATATGTGCTTCATTGTATGCCACATGTTTAATATTGAAAACATTTTACTCATTACCTGACAGGGGATTCATGTAGCACTTGAAGTCAACACTGAACCCCAGTTTTATTCTTCAGTAATTTGGATCTAGCCATTTGGATCTAGTGTTTTGAATTGGGATTTTGCTAAAATTTATCATGTACTTGTACGTGCCAAGCATTGTGGGAGAGATTTTATGTGTTTATCTCACTTTCCTGTAGTACATATTGGGAGGAGTTAGATGGGATAGTTGGTTGCTGTATGTATGGTAGTTTGTTATTGTTGTTTGTTTTTTGCCTTAAAGTTATCAGTCTCTAATTTTATTATCAATCAAGTAATGGGTCAACAATAGCTAAGTCAATGGATTGATAATGGTGGGTAGTATAAAATCATGAGAGCTGAGGGCATCTCAAAGTTACCTGGACCAGCTGTCTTGTTTCAGTCAGGTGAAGTAGATGCTGTGCCCATTTTTGTGGAGAAGTTATGTCAGGCTCAGAGAGGGTATGAGAGAGCAAGCAATAAGCTCAGACTTTCAGCTTTAGGACTAAATAGAATCTTTCATTTTTTATTCTTTTTTTGTAAAATTTATTTATTTATTCATTTATTTAATTTTTGGCTGCATTGGGTCTTCACTGCTGCACGCGGGTTTTCTCTAGTTGCTGAGAGCGGGGGCTGCTCTTTGTTACGGTGCGCGGGCTTCTCATTGCAGTGGCTTCTTTTGTTGCGGAGCACGGGCTCTAGCATGTGGGCTTCAGTAGTTGTGGCATGCGGGCTCTAGAGCGCAGGCTCAGTAGTTGTGGCGCACGGGCTTAGTTGCTTCGCGGCATGTGGGATCTTCCCCGACCAGGGCTCGAACCCGTGTCCCCTGCATTAGCAGGCGGATTCTTAACCACTGTGCCACCAGGGAAGCCCCTCATTTCTTATTCTTTTTTACTTTTTGGGTGTGATTTCTCTGGGAGTTTCTTATATGGAGTTTTTTTTTCACCTTTTACATTTATTTTTTAAACATGTAATGTATGTTCACGTGGTTAATGATTCAAACTATGCAAGAGATTGAAGAGTAAAAAGTCTCTGCCTTTTCCCAGCTACCTAGTTTCTCTCCTTGGAAGTAACCAGTATGGTTAGTTATCTGGGTATCTGTCCAGAGATAGTATCTACGTAATATTTTCTCCACCCCCTTTTAAAAAGTCAAATGGTAGTATTAATATTCATATGCTTTTCTTTTCTCTATAGTATTTGGAGATCATTTTATATCAGCTTGTAAACTTTTTTTCTCTGTTTGTTAGGTTTCTGGAATTAGGATTATTCTGTTCTGCTCTACTGAGATAACTACATCTAAATGTCTCTGGGAAGGATGACTCTGATTAGTACAGGATCTCATAAAGTAAGAGTCTGCATTTTTATGGAATCATGGAATCACAGGGTCAGAGACCTAATCTGCATCTCTCTTCTCTCATGTGAATATCCATAAATGATGATACCTTTTAAAGATGCTTGAGTACAATGTAGGCATCTTCAACTCTCCAGCTGCTCCAGTCAGCCGCTCCTGGTCCTGTCTTTCTGTGGTAGTAGGGCCCATTTGGGGTCAGATATTCCATTTGTCATTGAGTTAGTAATGATACTCCGGATCTGCCTTGAGTCATTGCATATAGAATCTCAACTGCAGTGTGATTTTATTCCGTGTGACATCTTCTATACCAGACATATCCAGAATGCCTAAGTTTATCCTGATTGAATGTTATTGCTGTCAGGAGGCTGTTCAGTGAACCAAGTTTGGTGCTGAATTGTGAGAAAGAAAGATTTGGTTCCGAGTAGGTGTTTGCATCTCAGCAGCCACAGTTGTTGTTAGTTTCACTTTACTCCTGCGTTTGTGGAAAGCCCAGGATTGAGTGAATGCTCTTCATCCCTGGAATATGACCAGTCTGTGACTGAGACTCGATGGGAAGTAAATAGATATGGTTCGACAAACAGGGAATATTTTTCTTTTGTTTTGTGGACAGTAGTGGATTCTGATTCAGACATAGAATTGAGGATTTCAAGCTTAGGCTTTGATTCTAGCTCAGTTAACCTTTACACACTTCTGCATTTAAAGACGTGAACTAAAACAGTGCTTTTCAGAGTTGGCTTCTGCAATGGACCTTTGTCTTCACAAAAATATTATAGAGGAGGTAGCATTCCAGCTGTTTGGAGAATGAGGCCAGTGGGGATGCGTCTTGCATTCTGGATGAATGTTGACCTCCATTGTGTGGTGATGCTAATCTCACCATACAATCTTTCTGGTCACAAGGCTTTGCAGGGAGTGAATTAGGCCCACTCCGTCTCCATGACCCCACACAGTGAATGGAAGCAGGCAGGGCACCAGATGCTGTGTTGCTTCCCCTGTTGCGTCTTCCTTCACACTCGGTGTAAGGTTTCCAGGCATTTGTGCAACCTGAGAGCAGAAAGTGCCTGTCTTAGCAGTCGAGAGATGGGTTGGCAGGTGGCTCAAGTTACTCCATGTTCCTGATAAGAGCCACTGACGCAGGCTGGTGGCTCCTGTGGGGTGGGAGCTGTATTGCCAGTGCCCTGCCCAGCAGGAATGGTGGTTTGGGTCTCTGTGGTGTTCTAGGACTCCAAGAATGTACCCAAAGGCAGTTTGAGAGGTCTGGCCAGCATCTCTAGGGAAGTAGCACAATTTAGGAAGCACATCTTGCTTTAAAGGATATGGGTCTTAGGAAGTGGTGGCACACAGAGGAAGAAGCATCAACATTGAAAATATGAAGTGCAAACCCGAGGAATAGAAATGGAATTTTATTATTCCACCTCTTAACCTAAAACGCAGTTGAAGAATTTATTGAGTCAGGTAGTGCTGGGCACGGTGATGACTAAGACTTGGACTTGCAGTGGGAAAGTGGATGTATACACAGATAATTTTAATGCAATGTGATCATTTCTCTGATAGAGGCTCACACTGAGCATATGTCAAAGCCTGGTGCTCTGGTAACATATATTCTGTGTGCCACTCTATCAGAGCAGTTATCACACTGTATTAAAATATTGGGGTAAGAGGTGCCATTCTGCCTAGGTTCAAATTCTGTCTCTACACCTACTTAGCTGTGTGTCCTTTGGGCAAGTCACTTATCTCCTCTGTGCTTCAGTTTTTCATCTGTAAAATGGGGATAATAATAGTTTCTCACAAGGTTGTGAGTATTAGATGAGTTCATAGAGTAAATATAATATGCTTAGAAGAGCACCAGGTCCACGGTAAGTGTATATAAGTGCTATCTGTTGTTACTGTGGTTGTTAACAGTACCAAACAGGGGCACTGGAGAGCATGGCAAACCCATGACCTGTGGTGGTACAGAGGTCACCACTGTATTCACTTACTGTATTCACCGAAGGATCTTTTGTGGTGACTGTGCCAGGTACTGCACGGAAGCAAATGAGTGAAATGTTAACCGGCTATGTGACTGTGTACAATACGTGATGAGAGTCAATTATTTGGCAAGTGTGTAAGTAAGAGGAATACTGATGTGAGAGGCTTCAGTATCCCATGGCAGTTTCAGAGAAGGGATCTTGCTGTTTCTTTGGAGGCCCTTTAGCTTTCTTGACATTCTGAGTATAGGTTATGTATCTTACTTTAAGGTAGGACAGTACTTGACTATTTCAGATAGGTAGGTATCTTTCCTGTTTTTTAAAAACCTCTAGGAGAAGGCATGTTAGATCAGAATCTATCCATCAATCCATCTATCAGTCCTTTCTTACTTTCCTCTCTCCCTCCTTCCCTACAAGGGAAAAATTGCTAATATTTAAATCACTTTCCTTGTTCTTTATATTAAAGTAAACTTCTCATGTTGTACAAAAGGCCTTACCCTTTTGCTCAGTCATTCATTCATTTAATAACATTTGAATGTTTATGACATGCTAGACGCCAGGATTACGGAGTTAAAGGAGGTTCTTATGGAACCCGGGAGGCTTATTGGGGGAGGTTTCTGGAACAACTATACAGTAAAAGAAAAACTTGGTAGCACAGTGTATTATAAGGGTGTAGGTAGAGAAATAGGTACTTATATTGCTGGTGGGGTGAAAAGTCGCGTAACTTCCACAAAGAGCTATTTAGCAATGTCTGTTCAAATACATATATTCTTTGACCCAGCAGTTCCATCTCTAGGAATTAATTCTACAGATACTATTGTGTCTGTGTGTAAGAATATACAGTACAGAATTATTTGAAATAGCAAAAGGTTGAAAAAAATCCAAATGCTCTTTGACAGGAAATCTGTGAATTAAAATAAGGTACATTCTTAAAATGGAATATCATGCAGACGTTAAAAAGAATTAGACAGCTCTATATAAATGCATTTAGAAGACACTAAAATACATTAAGTGTGAAAAGTCACGGTGCTGAAAAAAGTGTATAGTTTGTTACTATTTGCGTAATGAAAAAAGTATATATCCGTATACTTAGTATCCATATACTTAGTACACATAGACTCTCTTTGCCAGGAAACGCAAGATTCTGGTAACATTGGTTGCCTCTTGGGAGGGGTATTGAGTGATGAAGGAATGGGTTATAGGTGAAGATTTAATTTTCACTGTATACCTTTTGTGCCTTTTGAATTTTGTATTACATGCATGTATTGTTTTAAAAATAAAATAGTTTATTAAAATTACATAGGAGGGACTTCCTTGGTGGTACAGTGGTTAAGAATCCGCCTGCCAATGCAGGGGACACGGGTTCGAGCCCTGGTCTGGGAAGATCCCACATGCCACGGAGCAACTAAGCCCGTGCGCCACAACTACTGAGCCCATGCTCCACACCTACTGAAGCCCGCACGCCTAGAGCCCGTGCTCCACAACAAGAGAAGCCACCGCAAGGAGAAGCCGGTGCACTGCAAAGAAGAGTAGCCTTGCTCCCCACAACTAGAGAAAGCCTGTGCGCAGCAGTGAAGACCCAACGCAGCCAAAAAAATAAAATTAAAAAAGAAAAAAATTACATAGGAATAAGTACAGGAGCTACTTTACTTATGATCCTTGAACTTGCTAATTTTCATAGAAAAATGAATAAAGTTACGTGTTAGAGCAAAAGTGCGAATTCTGCTTATCACAAGCAAAGAAAAAATAGTACTGGTGGTGGTACATGGTCATTTAAATTTTGTCTGTCACACTGTTTATTGGTATATAGGATGTTTCCAGTGCTTTTAACTATGTCTTATTATATTTATTTATTTTTTTGTGGTATGCGGGCCTCTCGCTGTTGTGGCCTCTCCCGCTGCGGAGCACAGGCTCAGCAGCCATGGCTCACGGGCCCAGCCGCTCCACGGCATGTGGAATCTTCCCAGACCTGGGCATGAACCCGTGTCCCCTGCACCGGCAGGCGGACTCTCAACCACTGCGCCACCAGGGAAGCCCTATTATATTTATTTTTAACGGTCTTATTCATTAAGGATAAAACCTGATTATAACGAAAATGCTGATATGAAAAGGTGGATAAATGTAGAGATGAATAAAAATGGAGGTGATGTTAGGAAATGGTAAATGTTGTATATGTGTATGGGATGATTCATTCAACAACAGATGATAATAAAGGGCCAAGTGCAAATCAACATGAGTTGACAAGAAACAAAACAAGTCAGAACCACTACCATAAGCCTCTCTAGTTTTCTTAAGAAATGTCCCCTCACTAGAGGTGCACCCATGGGTTCCTTGGATTTTTTTCACGTTGGAATTTTATGAACTAATGGACTTAGGAGCAGCCTTTCATTCCAGACATAACCTGATGGTAAATAAAGGAGCTTCTGTACCCTGATAGGAGTGAGTACAGGGTTTCTATGGCAGCATAATAGAGGAATTCTTAGCCAGCCAGGCTGGGATGGGCGCAGAGAGAGCATTCTGCAGAAGCCACTGGTGAGTACTAAGTGAGTGAGCAGGGCTTAGGCAGGTAAAGGAGAGGGAGGCTCAGGCCATCTGGGCAGGAGAGGCAGAATGTCCAGGGATCAGGTATGAGAGGAACTTCATTGGGTCCGTGGGGAGGGCAGAGGATTTTCCCAAACTGCCTTTGGTAGTTAGTCCCTCCTCAGACAGCCATCCCCTTGCAGTCATGTACTATTGTTCACGAAGCTGACTAGAAGACGGTGATTGGATTATCCTACCACTCTCGGAGCATAACCTCATAGTGGTAGGAGAGTAGAGACACTGTCTTAGTTCATCCAAAAGAAAAAAAAAGTAAGAGAGAGCAAAGAAAACCTGTATTTGATTATGTTGTATATATGTAGATGTGCCTTCTAGCAGAATTATTATTTTTTTTTCCGTTGTCTTCATCCTAGAAGAAGCTTTACTCTATTTGGAATCACAGTTTGAGTGCTGCATGGAAACAACTTGAACCTTATGTTCCATTTCATTATATTTAAATTTATGTGAAGCACTTTCTACCACTTAGGCATGCATTTTGCTCTTCATAGCATGGAATGCTGTAACAAAATGTTTTGTCCATCAGAGGCTTTCTCAACATTTTACGAGCGTTTAAGTGCTTAATCTCCACAGTGTGCAGGGTAGGTGGCAGGTAGTCAAGTGATATTTTTTTCACGTATCTTGCATATTCTCATGTTTTGGTTGTTCATGCCTCTTAAGGAGAAATTTTCCCCTTTGAAGCTGAAATACCCTATGCTTTGAATCCAGTCAAAGACAAATTATTCTGGAAAGCTTGAACCAAACCTGGTCAGATGCTTCTGAGTTATGAGAGAGGGATTGAAATAAACTTTTTCAGCTAAAAATAATTTTGCTCACAAGTTACCAAAAATGGCCGACTAGAAATGCTTTTAAGATACTTGTCTAAGCTACCATAAGCCGAAGGTCAAGAAAAAAGTTTAGAACACATTTTGAGAAACGATTGGCTCTATTTTGCCAAAGCTTTTGCCAAGCTTCTTATTCCATAATTGCCCTGGGAGACAGAAACTGGTGGAAAGTGTTATGCCTGAGATTCACTGGGAACCTAGACGTTCTTCAAGTGGAACACGTAGGCTGCCTGTTTCTTCTGACAGTAAACTCATACTTCTGGGAGGCATTAGGGTTAGATGAAAATGAGACACTTAATTCTAAAGATATTGTACAATTACCTATGCTAATTAATTATTTAAAACCTATCTCCTGTTGCAGAGCAGTTCTTACTCTCAGGGAATATTTGTTAGTCTTCACAGAGAGCCAAGTGCTGGGTCTTTAGCACGTGGTACTGCCATTGATGCTCTGTTGTTCTGTTAAGGTACTTCTCTGCATCTCACTGAATAGTGGAATTAAGAATCACTCACAGTTATGGGCAGCACTTTCTATGTGCAGTATGATCGGTTGTCACTGGAGTTTATATTTATGCTTCATTCTAAAACCTCAGTGTACCTTACTGATTACGCAGAGGGCCCCTTTGCAGCAGCAGTTTGCACCACTGATTGCTGGTGGTAGCCTTGAGAAGGCATGATGACTCTCCTTAAGGTTGCTTAGTATTGTAGAATAAAGTCTTGATTTAGAATAAAATTTAGAGCTTTTTTCCTCATAAAAATCGCTCTTTTAAATAGAGCTAATATAAAGCCATGATGTTTTTCCTTCCTAAATTTAACACGTATTTATTGAGCCTCTGATGTGTATGAGGTAATGAGAAGGGAAATTGACCGAGCTCATGTCAGAGGACCTCTGTCTTCCTTCAGTTAGAGAAGAACAGTAGCCTGTAGGCAGGGATGGTAATGACACTCTGAGATGGTGGAGAAATTTTAGAGGTAGGTGTTGTTCCAGTGTAATAAGCATTCATTAAAAAGTAGAATAGGGCTTCCCTGGTGGCGCAGTGGTTAAGAATCCGCCTGCCAATGCAGGGGACATGGGTTGGAGCCCTGGTCCAGGAAGATCCCACATGCCACGGAGCAAGTAAGCCCGTGAGCCACAACTACTGAAGCCCATGCGCCTAGAGCCTGTGCTCCGCAACAAGAAGCCACTGCAATGAGAAGCCAGCACACTGCAATGAAGAGTAGCCCCCACTCGCTGCAACTTGAGAAAGCTGGGTGCAGCAACAAAGACCCAACGCAGCCAAAGATAAATAAAAAAATAAAAACAAGTACAATAAAAGGATTGCTAAGTCTCAGTTAAGTGCCAGCTTGGATTGAGGTGGTCTTGGTGATTTCTTAACTTCATCAGACGGTACTCAGAAGCTCACAAGTGTAGCTAAGTGCACATTACCCTGGGCTGAGCGTCAGTAAACTGGGACAGACAGCTTCAGGTGGAGGAAAGGGGTGGGAGAAGACAAAGGATAGGAAGCTTGTGACACGAGTTTGAGATCTTGATGTTAGAAGAGTTTAGGTAGTGATGATTCCTAAGGAATGGCGATCAAATGGATGATTGTGATAGAGGTCAAGTCCCCTGGAAATAAGTAGGTTGAAGAACTTGGAGGCTTTGGAAGGGTTGTCAACTGGAGGTTGAGGAAGTAGAATGATGTGTAAGCATTAACTCAGTAGTTCTCGACTGGGAGAGGTTTTGCCCCCCAGGGGATGTTTGGCAATGTCTGGAGACATTTTTGCCTCTCCTAACTGGAGGTGCTGCTGGCTTCTAGTGGGTAGAAGCCCGGGATGCTGCTTTAACACTTGAAAATGCATGGGGCAGCTCCCTACAGTGAAGGATGATCTGGCCCAGAATGTCAGTAGCGCTGAGGTTGAGAAACCCTGCATTAACTTTAAGAGTTGTTGAGTAAAGGCAACAGAATATGATTATTTCTCTCCCCTTCCTCTCTGTTTCTTAAAACAGGGACCAGCTGTTAGGTAGAACTTTTTGACTTATTATAGGTGGCATACATTTGTTACCCAGTAAATGTTTGCTGAGTGACGAATGATATGAATTGATAGAAAAGCAGCAATGGGGAGCAGAAAGAATGCCAACTCCTAGCAACAGCCTTTAGGCTTTGGAAGACTGTGAGGTATACATATGGAAAAAATGAATTAATATTAGGATGCAGGAGAAGTATTGAGAGAGTGAAGAAGAAATCAAAGTTGTAGAGGTGTGGAAAGGGGAGCTACCAAGGGGCCCAGTTGAGCTGGTCGAAAGGCAAAGAAGGGGGTGAGAAGGAGCAAAGATTTTCGTTGTATGTAGGGTTCAAGAGTTCCAGGAGAGGTAGTTGGAGATGGGTCTTTTTTTTTCTTTTTTTAAAAAATACATTTATTTATTTATTTATTTATTTTTGGCTGCGCTGGGTCTTCGCTGCTGTGTGCGGGCTTTCTCAGTTGCGGCAAGTGGGGGCTACTCTTCGTTGTGGTGCCCGGGCTTCTCATTGCGGTGGCTTCTCTTGTTGTGGAGCATGGGCTCTAGGCGCACGGGTTTCAGTAGTTGTGGCATGTGGGCTCAGTAGTTGTGTTGCATGGGCTTAGTTGCTCTGTGGCATGTGGGATCTTCCCGGACCAGGGCTCGAACCTGTGTCCCCTGCATTGGCAGATGGATTCTTAACCACTGTGCCACCAGGGAAGTCCCGGGGTGAGTTTTCCGAGGAAAGTTATTGCAGGTTAGCAATCAGGAAGAACTTACTAATGTAGGAGCTTCTTAGAACTAGAAGAGCCCTAAAGTTCCTTTTGGAATGTTGGTGTGATAGAAACCTTAGTAGTTTCTGTTATGTTCTGGGAAAATTCTATACATGTGTATACATATAGATGTACATACATCTTTGTATACCTAAAGTCCCTTCGTTGCTTTTCACTGAACAGAACATCTTGCAGGATATTTTGTTTCAGTTTGTACAGAGCAACCTCATTCTTCTGAAATGACCACATAGTATTCCATAGTAAGTTTTTTTTTTGTTGTTGTTGTTGATGTTTTAAAATCATGATTTGTTTAAAAATTTCCTGTTGCTGGACATTTAGGTTGTTTCCAGTCTTTTGTTAGTAGAAGCAGTGCTGCTTATATATATGTTCTTGTGTATGTAGGTAAGTATATGGGGACAGCTTCTGAGAAGTGGAATTGTTGGGTCTCTGGGGTATGTTCATTTAAACTTCTGATAGGTATTGCCGAGCAGCCTCCAGAAGTGTATACTTCTATGAACAACGAAGTAGAGTGACTTTTTCCTATCAGCTTGGCAAACTATATGTTACCATACTTTGATTTTCACCAGTCCAATAAGTGAAAACTGGTACAGTGATTTTTTGTATTTTTGAAAAAGGATCTGTTTTTTTAAAAAATATGTTTAAAAATTACTTGTGTTTCTTTGTCATGAACTGAATTTTGAAAGAATTTTTTTTTTGGTCAGTAAGAACTTTCAAAAATTAAGGAAATTAGCTCTTGTCATTCATATTACAAAATTTCTCAGTTTGTCATTTGTCTTTTGAGTTCGTTTATAGTATATAAATGTATGTATATGTGTTTGTGTGCGTTTTAGAGCCAGATAAAAACATTTTAATGTAATCAAATATATAAGGTATTTATTTTTAAGCTTTTGGATCTTGTTTCTTTCTGAGAAAGGCCTTGTATACTGAGATTTAAAAATAATGTTCTGTGCTTTCTTTTAGTACTTTAACAGGAAAAGCTGGATTTTAGTTTTGGTTCTATCATTTATTAGTTTTGTGACATTGGGCAAATTATGTAACCTCCCAGAGCCTCAGTTTCCTAAACTGGAACAGTTTGATCAGATGATTTGTAACATTGTAAAGAATGTTGTAAAATTTCTTGTTTGCTTTTGAGTGGGGTTTACTTTTGTGTTGTGTGGGGATGGGGAGTTGAGGCAAGCAAAGGGAAAGATGAAAAGAGGCAGGCAGGCGGACATGGAAGGAAGATGGGCAGAAGTAAAAAGGAGGACGGAGAGAAACCAGGAGTGCCAATGAGAAACAAAAAACCCGGAGATGATAACAAAGGAAAACAGACACAAGGAAGGTAGATACCGAGAACCCTAGTGGGATGCATTTTTCCTGTCACAGGAGGTCTAAGGCATTTTGGGCACTTTTGTTCATTCACTCTCCCTTCTTCCCTCCCTCCCTTTTTCCCCTTTCTTCCTCCTATCCCTGCCTTTTTCCCTTCTTTCCTTTTTTTTTTTTAATGGTTGAAAAAAATTTCTTTTTAAATTTTACTTATTTCTTGGCTGCATTGGGTCTTTGTTGCTGCACGCGGGCTTTCTCTAGTTGCGGCGAGCGGGGCTACTCTTCGTTGTGGTGCGGTGGCTTCTCTTGTTGCGGAGCATGGGCTCTAGGCATGTGGGCTTCAGTAGTTGTGGTGCGTGGGCTTAGTTGCACCGTGGCATGTGGGATCTTCCCTGGCCAGTGATGAAACCCACGTCCCTTGCATTGTCAGGCGGAT
This sequence comes from Delphinapterus leucas, assembly GCF_059928025.1. Classification (NCBI taxonomy): domain Eukaryota; kingdom Metazoa; phylum Chordata; class Mammalia; order Artiodactyla; family Monodontidae; genus Delphinapterus; species Delphinapterus leucas. The sequence continues at coordinate 90,878,605 of NC_143139.1, read as the reverse complement.
TCTTAACCATGGTGCCACCAGGGAAGTCCCCCTTCCTTTCTTTTTCTTTGAATAAGAAGTGTAATACAGAGGTTATAAATTAGCACAAATCATAAAGTACAAAAGTTAAGGCTTCAAAGTCTTACTCATGCTGCACATATATAGCATTTTATTTTTAGATGTTGGGGGTAGGAGTTTATTAATTATTTATTTTTGCTGTGTTGCATCTTCGTTTCTGTGTGAGGGCTTTCTCTAGTTGTGGCAAGCGGGGGCCACTCTCCATCGCGGTGCGTGGGCCTCTCACCATCGCAGCCTCTCTTGTTGTGGAGCACAGGCTCCAGACGCGCAGGCTCAGTAGTTGTGGCTCACGGGCCTAGTTGCTCTGCGGCATGTGGGATCCTCCCAGACCAGGGCTCGAACCCGTGTCCCCTGCATCAGCAGGCAGATTCTCAACCACTGCACCACCAGGGAAGCCCCGTATATAGCATTTAAAGCCAAGTGCTTTGAACTTCTTGGACATAAGTTTCTGTTGGAATTGCTATTATACTGATTTATTGTCTAGCAATCCCTTCCAGCTCTAAAATTCTGTTTTTAAATATAGTGTATGTATTTTAACATTGTTATAAGAACTATAACTTTTGCATTTCCTGTTTTTAGATCTTAAATATGTAAAATTAATAATGCATTCCCACATGTTTTATATTTCATGTCTGAGAAGTTCTTCCCATAATTTATGCCTTTAAGAAATCGAGTTTCTGTCTTTGGACACCTGTCTTCTGTGAAACCTTGAGCTGAGATGTTTAACTTCTTCCCTGTCTGCTAAGTATGGGTAATTGTACCCATCCAACAATAAATAGTTAACCAAAATTCTTAAATGACAGATTCCTCTAAAGTATAGTTTTCAATTATTTCCATCACTTATTTATTTATTTATTTTTTTGTGGTACGCAGGCCTCTCACTATTGTGGCCTCTCCCGTTGGGGAGCATAGGCTCCGGACGCGTAGGCTCAGCGGCCATGGCTCACGGGCCCAGCCTCTCCGCGGCATGTGGGATCTTCCTGGACCGGGGCACGAACCCGCGTCCCCTGCATCGGCAGGCGGACTCTCAACCACTGAGCCACCAGGGAAGCCCCTCACTTATTTTTAAAAAACCAATTCATACTTTGCCCTTAGACCCTAAGTGTGATTCTATTTTCCTTGTTGCTTTGGTTGGGGGAAAAAAAAATCCTGTGGTTACTACCATGCACCCATTTGAGTTGAATACACTCTTACCTTTTAGATGATGGTGATCTTCTCACAAACTCCTTTTTACCTTTTCAACCTCATGAACCTCCCAGAGCTGGCCTGGGACATGCTTATCTGTTGGCTTTTTCAGGTTACCCTGGAAAACAGATGACTAGACTTATTAAAATCATGCCTGACTCTCATGGCAGTGGCTGTCACCGTGGGCTACTTGGAAAGGAAGTTATTGTGGTGATCAGAAATACATACCGAAGGAGAAGGGGATGAAAATGTAAGTGGCTTTGGTTGCTTAGCTTTGTTACTGGTAGCTTGGCTTTCGGGGGATACAGAGGTCTCGATGTCATCTTTCGGATTTGATCAAAAGCTTTCTTCTTTTCCACTTCTGGAGGATGGCTTCTTTGGGAAAGAATCACCTTCGTTGATTCCTCATTTTGTGCATTTTAGATCCAGTCTCTCCATTTCATCCCCAGACTCATTTTATGTAAAGTGAAACCTAATCAAGAGGTGTCGTTTGAGGTTCTGCTCTTTGTGAGGTAGTGTGGGCAGGAAGAGGAAGATCCAGGGGGTGTTCTGTAAAGGGTTTCAATTCAGTTGTGTAGGTGATGTATAAACTCAGCCAAAATTAAATAACAGTTGAAGTTGATGGTGTCAAATATGGTAAAGGGTCATGTACCTTGCTAATTTGTTGGTGAGAAAGACTATATTTATTATAAAATTGTACCACAGTTGTTTTTCTGGATTTGCTGTACACTTGGAAAGATAAAAATATAAAGGAGAATAAAAGGGGATCCAGAATGTAAGCTATGGCAACTGAAAAATTTTTTATGACTTTTACATTTTTTTAAATGAAGTTGTCATATTAATTATTTTAATTTTAAACCTGGGAGGCCAAGGAAAAAGTTTCCTTTGGTCCTGGAAGCTGACTCAGACTTTACACTCCCTCCCCATCTCAGTTCCTTCCAATATTTACAGGATCTCCAATAGCTGGCTTCAGAAATTAGTTGCAAGAGGTCCTATGCATGATGTAATGTAGTAAATACTTAAAAAAATATTTGTGGAAGAAATAACTAAAGTTCTGTAGGGAGTCCGGAGAATGTATAGAGACATTTTGAGTCTTTGTAGCTACTTTAGAAACAGTGTTGCTGCTGGCAGGTGGGTAGCTGGGAGAGTTGAAGGGCCTTTGCATTGGCTTTTAAAAATCTCTTGAGGCACTTCCCTGGTGACGCAGTGGTTAGGAATCCGCCTGCCAATGCAGGGGACACGGGTTTGAGCCCTGGTCCGGGAAGATCCCACATGCCGTGGAGCAACTAAGCCTGTGTGCCACAACTACTGAGCCCGTGTGCCACAGCTACTGAAGCCCGCATGCCTAGAGCTCATGCTCTGCAACAAGAGAAGCCACCGCAATGAGAAGCCTGTGCACCGCAATGAAGGGTAGCCCCCACTCGCCGCAACTAGAGAGAAGGCCCGCGTGCAGCAGCAAAAACCCAATGCAGCCAAAAATAAATTAAATAAATAAATTTTTAAAAATGTATCTTGAGACCTCTTCTGAAAGCAGCAGCTCTTCTGTTCTCATGGATGGTCTGCCTGGTGAGTTTGGACAACATGCAGTATTTCTACCATGTGAATGTCTAAAATGACTGAAGAATCCAAGACTGACCACCCTGGAGTGTGTATTGATCAAAACCATTTGAGCTGTAGGCACAAGGGTTTGAAGGATGGCTGGATGTACAGAGACCAGGTAGAAGGGGATGCTCATGAGTTCCCTGTGTCTCATGACCAGAGCCAACTAATGATAGTTTAAATGTGTCAGATGCCAGTGAATCCCTATTGTTCCCTTACCTATTGAAGTCTGAGAAGTTCTCGTTTAGGAAAGGTATCTGTTGTTACACTGCTCATTTTAGGGCAGTATCTGGACCAGGGGTCAGCTGCCTTTTCTTCAGGACCTCAAGGACTAATGTGTGAAGACCTGCATCTTTTTGGCTAGCAGCAAAGTGGATTAGAAGTCTAGAGGCTGGTTGCTTTCTAGTTTTGGAGGTTGAAGATGATTCGTCAAGATGCCAGGAAAGCCAGAGTGATGGCCCAGAGTCAGTAGTCTTGTTGGTATCATTTCAACCTTCTGAGATGAGTCCTTAATGGACACTGAGGCCTTATACCCGGTGTAAGTGCCCTTCTTTGGGCACTTTTTCATATTTCCTTAATCAACAGTGTTTATAAGGTCATGATCATGTGAGGAGAGTGGAACTCCTCTTTCCCTGGGGCTATTTTTCTGGCAGATTTCAGCAGGCTCATATTTCCTGGTGACATTTGTTTTTTTGAGTTTCGTTCAAGCCGGCAGTATTTTGCCTTTTCAGCTACTCCCCTGATGGATTCTTGTTTACCCCATATTGTGGGAGACACGTGGTGGGGGTGGTATCCCACCCTGGATAATTGTCTCGGGGCTGGGAACCTGTTGCTGTTTCCTTCATTAGGAGGAGAAACGTAAGGAAGCAGGGAGAAGAAACTTTTTGTTTGGGAGAGAAAATAAAACCCAGCTTTTCTGAGGCCAGAATGGGATCATGTGTAATAAACTATGAATTCATCCTCTTTTTTCCTCCTTCCCTCCCAGTTGCAGTTGATCTCACAACAGCTGTTTCCAGCTGTCCTCTGGATTTTGCCCAGGCCCCTTGGGATGGCTGCAGTGACTCACACAGCTGGGCTTTTTTCCATAATGGTCTCAGTCTGCTTCTCAAGACATAGGAGCAGGAGCAGGAGGAAGAGGGTGACTCTGGTTGCACTGGGGTAGATTTTCTTGTAGAGATTGCTGTCTGCTGAGGGCTCTGGGTGTGATTTGTCCTCCTTTAAAATTAAAGCAGTGGTCCTAGAAGCCAACACTGGTGATAGGGGGGAGGCAAATGCGTTAGCTGGAGAATGCTTTTGGAGAAAACCAGATATTCTTCTACTTTGCCTCCCTCCCCCTGCTTCAAGACCTTCCATTTCAGAGCAAACTGCATCTTTCCTTTTCCAATGGATGTAGGGTAGTGTGTGTAATGGGTAGACGAATGAATGATGAGGGAAACAGTTAAAAACGGGGATGATGTACTCTGCACTCAGCCTGATTCTTGGTGTTGATACTTTGTCGGTGGAGTCAGTTTCTTTTCAGTTTCTCAAAGTGGTCCTTCCTTTTCTTAACAGTAAACACTGCCCTTCCCCTCCCTCTTTCCTTCCATGAAGGCCACTCCTTCCTAGCTTGGGAACCTATACAAATGAGATATCTCAGTAGAGAAAACAAAAAGAATCCTTTAGGTGTCTAAAAAAATTCTTACTTTTACCTCTTTGGGCTCCACACTCATGTTTCTAAAAGGGCAGCAAGCTGCAGAAAAAATCTTCTAGACCTGCTCTGTCTTATACAGTAGCCACATGTGACTGTCGAGGGCTTGAAATGTGGCTAGTCCAAATTGAGATGCTCTGGAAGTATAAAATATACCTTAGATTTTAAAGACAGTCTAAAAAAAATTTTCATTAAGATTTTTAAAATGTCGACTATGTTTTTATATTGACATATTGAAATGCTAGTATTTTGGATATGTTAGGTTCAATAAAGTATATTATTAAAATTATTCTCACCTATTTCTTTTTACCCTTTTAAATGTGGCTACTAGAAAATTTTAAATTACATAAATGGCCCATATTTCTGGCTCTCAGGATATTTCTGTTAGATGTTGTGCTCGAAGAGAAGAGGAACTTACTGAAGTACAGGTGTGCTCCTCTCTGGCAGTGTCTGTTTCCAGAACCTTGGAGGAACTTTAATGATAGTTTGGGATTCACAACCTAGTGTGCTACAACATACCCACTATGTTAGTTATTTTTTGCTGTGTAGCAAATTGCCCCATACTTACTGACTTAAAACAACAAGTGTTTACTATCTCACATTTTCTGTGGGTGAGAAATTTGGGACCAACTTAACTGTGTGGTTCTGACTCAGAATTTCTCATGAGGTTTTAGTCCAGCTGTTGGCTGGACTGCTGCCATCATCTGAAGGCTGGACTGGGGCTGGAGGAGCCACTTCCGGGAGGGCTCATCTCATGGCTGTTGGCATGTTGTCAGCTCCTCACTGGCTATTGGCAGGAGGCATGGGTTCCCTCTGACATGATTGTCTCCTTTGGCTCTTTGAGTGTCTTCCTTACGTGGCAGAACTTCCTCGGAGTGAGTGATCAAGTGAGAGATCAGATAAGAGAGAGAGCAGGTGAAATGGTGCAGTGCCTTTTATGATCTAGTCCCTGAGGTATACACTGTCATTTCTGCTTTACTTATCTGTTAGAAGCAAATGTCTAAGTCTAGTTCCTCCCAAGGGATGGAGAATTAGGCTCCACCTCTTGAAGGGAGTAGTATCAAAGAATTTGTGGACGCACTTTGGAACTACTCTACCTACCTGTTTTTCCGCTGTTTTCCCCTGTTAGTGTACCTGTATTTCACTGACTGCCTCTGATGATGGTCAGAGTCCAGTGGCTGAAGTCCATTATACCCTCAACTGCTACTTCAACAATATTATTTGGAACAATTCTGTTCATTTTGAGGATGCAAATTCTGACTTATAATCAAATTGGTCCTTTCGGGGGCGGGGGGCAAAGATGAGTTTAGCTTTGCTTGAGCTTTAAACACTGGTATGTACCTATGTTCATGTGTTATGTCTGTGCCTTAGTTGATTTTGAGTAGTGAAATAAGGCTGTTTGGATATTACATGGTAAATGTGTTATTATGTACTTGTATATCACACTTCTTACGTAAGATTCAGAGCACTTAAGAACCATTCCATAGCTCATTCTACCTCTGAGAGGTCTGCACATGAAGCAAGGTACCATACTATTCCACAGGTAGGGGAATGGAGGTGAGTTCATTTACGCGTGAGATTGAGTGAAGGCGTTGTGAGGGATGTAGAGGTGTACTAGGCAGAGACATTGACGGTGCTCTCAGGTAGCTTCAAATGTAGTATTGGAGTTAAGATATTATACAAGTAAGTGTGCTTAGAGCACGCTGCTGAGTTTCCAGAGGTGGGTTCATCCATTGCCTCTCCTCCTGATGGCTGTTTCGTTTTTGGCTCAGCCTCAAACTTCTCAGATTTAGATTGAGGCAAGACGCAAGACTTATAGGATATAAATGACCCATTAGACGTAATCAGTGAAGGTCGAGTTTTGCCTGCTCTGGGTCAAAACAGAGCTTTAGTACATGGAAACTAAGCATACTAGCAGAAAATTGTTGGATTGGGATAGGTTTCAAGATTCAGGAGAGCAGGTATTTCAATCCACTTAACTTCATTTTTTTTTAGTGTCTTGGTATGATTTACTCAGATATTTCCTAAGGAATTAAACATTATATCTAACGTTTGAGAAGTCTGAAAGCTTAGATGAATGGGCTGTCAGAAAGTTTATTGCCTTGGTCAGAGAATTAAAAATCTATTTAATCTAGCTATCTTTTAAACCCTTGTTACCATTATCATAATCTTGGTACTTAAGTAGTTTTGAATTGTTGTTTTCCTTTTTTTTTTTTTGTAGTTATCTCTCGTCTCTCTAACCAGACATAATTTTCTTGAGGATCATGCCTTTTATTTCTTTGTATTCTCACTGCTAATAACTGTACTTTCAGTTGTGTATTCAAGAGGCTCCGTACTTAGATACACTGTCAGCATCCACTGGTGTGAGAGTCAGGCGTAGAGCTCATGGATAAGAGTCTTACTGGCTCTGCTGCTTAATAAATTTATAACCTTGGGCAAGTTTCTTAATTTCTCTGAGGCTCGCTTCCTTCCTCTGTAAAATGTTAATAATAGTTTCTACCTCATAGACTTGTGAAAACTAATGAGCTATTGCAAATAAAGCAGTTAGCACAGGAGAGGCTACATATGTGAGATTTGTAAAAAGTTATTTGATTAGCTTATTAATTTTTTTTTATTAGAAGCATCAAAATTCTTGACTCTCGAGCCTCTCATTATTTATTTCACATTATTTACTGGAGGTAACAGAAGCCTGAATCAGGTGCCTGTCCTCGTCAGTCTGCATGGGTCCAGGTCATAACTGACTCCACTTAGAGAGTTTTCTTGTCTGCTGTGGCAAAATAGATATTCCGCCCTCCTGGCAGGGCCTGAGGGCGCCCCCTCTCTCCCACCATCAGAGGCTGCCAGTTGTTTTTAATACACGGTATGTCACATGGGATTCAAAGGGCCCTCTTTTGGTCAGCAGCTTAGACTCGGTCACTGAAACCTGGCTAATGCTGATGCCTATCAAAAGGCCCAAGTCCTTCTGCGCCCTCCAGTTTTCTATTAAGGAATTGTTGGGACTCTTTTTGTTTTTTGGTTTTTTTTAGAAATCTTGCAGCAGCCAAACAGATCATTCCTTTCAACTCTGCACTCCTTGGTCAGCGTCCAGAATGTAAGCAACGATGGCCATCTGTGTATTCCTGTGATCTCGGGCCTGATTTGATGCTTTTTCTCTCCTGACCTGACCTTCCAGTGACTTCTTCCCTCATCGACTATCCCATTTTCCCTGTTGCATAGTAAACAAATTTCTTCACCCTCAGCCTTTTAACTGCACGTTATTTCTACCCCTTTCTCTTGACTGAATGTGATTTCTTTCCGAGGCCATCACGTCCCCCTCCTCAAGGGTGGTTGTTGTTCCCCTTGGTGGGGGAGGTCAGTATCCTGTCCCCTCTCTCCCCTCTCCATTGCTCCTATCGAATCTTCTACCTTTGGGCGAAATTCCCGGCCCGTCTAAGCTCTAGTAATCTGGCTAATAATCTACCCTCTTCCCTTGCTCAGTGCTGTTGTTTATTGATTACCTTGCCTCCTTCCCTCATTTAAAAAACAAAAAACTATGTTGGCACTTGGATCTTGAGCTTTCTTCCTACCTTAAATAATGTTATTATTGTAGGAAATTCCAGTGTCTGTGCTGATGACGGACCCAGCACCTTAGCTAGTCCCCTGTCTCTTGGTTCTTTAATTAACCAGCTTCCCTCCTTGCGTTGCACTTTCACCACCTATTCTAAGGACACACTCTGGGTCTTGTCAGTGTGGAACTGCTCCATTTCTGAAAATTTAGACAGGCATTCTCATTTTCTCATTAAGACTCTTCCAGTTCTCCCATTCATTTACTCCCACTGCATCTTTTCTCCAATGTCTCTGAGAAATCTGCTTCCTTGGCCCTCTCTCTCTGCTCTTGCCCTGTCTGTTGACTCCCCTGCCTTTGCTTCCTTCCCTGTCTTGTTTGGATTTCATGGTCCTTTGCTTAAACAGCTCTTTTGGCCAGTATCCTCTCTTTATTTTCATTTTGTTTTACCTACCAAGCAAAACCCCAGGTCTAGATCAATACAAATGTCTGCTGTCATGATTTCCAACCTTTCCTGGACCCTTGACTCCTGTCTGGAAGTCTTTCTGTGTTTGAGTGACCTGTCTTGGGGACTTGCCACGATGGCCGCTTCAGCCGTTCCTCATTGTCCTACCTTCACTTTCTCTTCACTTATAGCAAGAAATCTTGCCTCTTAATTTATAGATGGAATAGAAGCTATCAAATTGAATTCTTTTAACTTCCTGCCACCAAACCTACAAACTTCATCTGTTATCGTGAAAGATGTATATCTTTCTTTCTTTCTGTGGTGAATTCTACTTGGATCTCTTGCTTAGATTTAAAAATCTTTTCTTATCAACTTTATACATGCTTATCTTATTAAAAATAAATAAAATCTAGCAAATTAGTCCTTCAGTCTCCTTCACCCTCCAGCTCCTTTTCATTCTTCTCCCTTCTACAAACTAACTTCTTAAAATAATTGACTATGTCCTTTGAGCCCATTGTAGTCTGGTTTCTTAATCAACCACAATATTGATACTCCTTCCCCTGGTGTCACCAATAACTCCCTTGTGGCTAAATCCAATGAATATCCTTTTCTATCTTCTGTGTCCTTGAAACGCCTCTTTTCCCTTGGCTTCTCTGGCACCATCCTTAAAAAATGTTTCCCTCTCTCTGCCAGTCCCCTTTCTTCGTCTCTTCCTCAGCCCACCACTTAAAAGTTGCTGTTATGCAGGATTCTCTAGGCGTATCCATTGCTGAAGCTTTATTGATCATCTAGGATTCTTCGGGCGTATCCATTGCTGAGGCTTTATGAATCATCTGTACGCTGACAACTTGCACATTGCTATCTCTAGCCATCTCCTTCCTGCACTTCAGATGTCTGTCTCCAGCTGCTTCGTGTGCATCTGCGCTTGGATGCCCCACAGTTACTGCAAAGCCAGCATGTCTAAAACTGACTTCTCCTCATCTGCTCTTTCTGCAAAACTCTGCCCTTGTGAAAGTCAGGGACCAGTGCCGCCATTTACGCAGTGGTCTTTCTGCCTTTATTTTTGTCCCTTCCATCCCACATCACTGCATTGCAGCTATCTTTCTTAGAGTGATCCTTCTGAGACAGCTCTCACCATATCATTGCCTTTAGTCCCATTAAATGACACTGGGGTGATACAGCTCCTATCTCATCTCCCAAACCCTCGACCCACTCATGCATAGACCATGCACCCCTCCTTGAAGGTACCTCTATAAATTTCTCTTACCACCTGTACTCGCCTACCCTCATCTCTGAAATCTTGGTTTAGAGGTCAGTTTTCTTTGGGAACCTTTTGTTGAATGTCTAAGATGGGGCTAGGAACTCTCCTAACTGCTGTTGTAGAACCTTATACTTTTCCCTTTCTAGCATTTATCTCACTGTATTGTAAATGCCTATTTACTTTGATCTGGTACCAAACTGTAAGTTCCTTGAGGGTAAGGACTATGCTTTCATCTTTTTTCTTTTTAAATGCCCATCTTCTAGCATAGTACCCAATATATAGTAGGCCTAATATTTATTGGATGGTTAATGGTTGGATAGGTTATAGGATTTTAGAACTCAAAGAACCCTATCTGTATAGAATATGTCCTGGATTTTCAGGGTGAATGATCACTGTGTGGCATTTAGTTCTTTTGCTAGAGATAATGATTTCAAACAAAGTCGTATTCAAAGGCCAAAACCTCCTTCTAATGTGTTACCCTTGATTTCACTACTTAAGTAACCCTAGGTAGTTCGTTTCCAAATTTAGGTAGACCCATGTTTCTCAGTCCTGGCTGCGCATTAGCATCATCTGGGGAGCTTTAAAAAAAAAAGTTCCATTGCCCCAACCTCATCAGATAAGAGAATAAATCTTTCTCTTATTCTGGTAGGATTGTCATCCATTTCCAGCTTATTAAAATTGGTCAACAGCAGCCTTACTACTCTTTGACAAAAGAAATGGCAGGTAAGACTTTGTATTATCTAATTTCTAGATGCACCAGTCGTTGAGCATTTGGAAATTAGGGGCCCTTTTCTGTCTGTGACCCTTGGCTCATGATCTGTAATATAGAATGTGAGCAAAAGGTTTCCATCTGGTGTAGTTGCCAGCTCCTCTGATAGGGTCTCTGGTTTGGGTCACTGCTGTTGTATCACATACCTCTTTATGATGGGCTCACAGACTAATTCCCAGGGGCTAACCTGATGTAAGTAGGAAAATTTGGTTATTATCCCCAGAAGGAGCAGGTTATTATTTAATTACTTTTTTTTCCCCTTTATTTTTGGCTGCGCTGGGTCTTCGTTGCTGTGCATGGGCTTTCTCTAGTTGCGGCGAGCGGGGGCTACTCTTCGTTGTGGTGCGCGGGCTTCTCATTGTGGTGGCTTCTCTTGTTGCACAGAACGGGCTGTAGGTGTGCGGGCTTCAGTAGTTGTGGCTCGCGGGCTCTAGAGCGCAGGCTCAGTAGTTGTGGCCCACGGGCTTAGTTGCTCCACGGCATGTGGGATCTTCCTTGACCAGGGCTCGAACCTGTGTCCCCTGCATTGGCAGGCAGATTCTTAACCACTGTGCCACCAGGGAAGCCCTTAATTACTTTTTTTTTTTTTTAAATGTTATTTCATCTTTGCTTTTAGGGCTGAAACATCTCCTGTTCAAATATTTGAATTTTGGAAAAGTTGCTGCTTTTGGTAACTGAGGAATCAGGCGAATTTTTTAAATGGTTCTTAGGCTTCCCTGAAGCCCGTGCACCTAGAGCCCGTGCTCCACAACAAGAGAAGCCACCGCAGTGAGAAGCCCGTGCACCACAACAAAGAGTAGTCCCCAATCTCAGCAACTAGAGAAAAACCTGCGTGCAGCAGCAAAGACCCAGTGCAGCCAAAAATTAAATAAAATGAATAAAATAATTTAAAAAAAAAAAGGTTTTTAAAAGTGTGAGCTCACTCTTGAGTGCACTTATTTGTGGTAGTAATTGCTTGATAAAATCTGTTTTCTGCTACTCAACTAGTATAATATTTAAGATCCATTTATTGCAAAGAGTCTCTGTATCTTAACAGCCTTAGAAGGATTTGAGGAACCTCAAATTTGTTTTCTTCCCTTAGTTTTTATACCAATACGATGTTAGTACTGTGGTATTCAGAAGTTAATACATTCTTGGCGTGTTGCTTACAATAACATTTCACCAGTGCAAGACTCAAAGAGTTACTTGCATCAGTGAGTATCATAGATCTGAGAGATTTAAATGTTGAAAGATTACAAATATTTTATCCTTGTCATTAAAAACCTGTCATAGAGACACATGAAAACAAGTTGGGCTGTTTACCATTCTTTTTTCTTCCCTAGGTCATTTCTGTAGCAAACCTGTTTGTTTGTTTGTTTTTTAAATTTATTTATTTTTCAATTTTTGGCTGCATCGGGTCTTCATTGCTGCACGCGAGCTTTCTCTAGTTGCAGTGAGTGGGGGCTACTCTTCATTTGGTGCGCGGGCTTCTCATTGCGGTGGCTTCTCTTGTTGTGGAGCACGGGCTCTGGGTGGGCAGGTTTCAGTAGTTGTGGCATGCGGGCTCAGTAGTTGTGGCTCGTGGGCTGTAGAGCACAGGCTCAGTAGTTGTGGCACACGGGCTTAGTTGCTCTGCGGCATGTGGGATCCCGCACCAGGGCTCGAACCCGTGTCCCCTGCATTGGCAGGCAGATTCTTAACCACTGCGCCACCAGGGAAGCCCTGTTCGTTTGTTTTTTAATCTGCAGTACAAAGCCCTGGTTTCCAGCAAACTGAGATTTTGTGAAGACTGATTAATTCTCAGGATAGATCTGCATCTGTTTTCAGAATTGCTTGTGTCTAAAAATAATGTGGAACTTAGGTAAAGCAATATGAATAGTTCATAAATTGGTCATCATTGGTAGTTTAAAGGTAGTTAATGTTGGGAACTTTCTTCACTCTTGAAAGTGGGACAGTGGGGGTAGGGAAGGTGTCTGCATACTTTCAGCTATTCTGGCCGATACTTTTTTTCCTTTGCCTTCCCCATTATCTTGTTTCCATTGGCTTTCTGGTCTAATGAGGCCTCCTTAAAGAGGGTAGGCATACGGACTTCCCTGGTGGCACAGTGGTTAAGAATCCGCCTGCCAATGCAGGGGACACGGGTTCGAGCCCTGGTCCGGGAAGATCCCACATGCTGTGGAGCAACTAAGCCCGTGTGTCACAACTACTGAGCCTGCGCTCTAGAGCCCGCGAGCCACAACTACTGGGCCCATGTGCCGCAGTTACTGAAGCCGAGGGTGGCACCTAGAGCCCATGCTCCGCAACAAAGAAAAGCCATCGCAATGAGAAGCCCGTGCACTACACCGAAGAGTAGCCCCCACTCGCCGCAACTAGAGAAAGCCCGCACACAGCAACGAAGACCCAACCCAGCCAAAAATAAAAAAACAATTAAAAAAAAAGAGGGTGGGCGTAAATAAAATATGCATGCTGTTTTTCCTTTGCTAATGACAGTGTGAGAACATTGTCCACTTTCAGGTTTGGTCTTTTATGATGAATTGGCGTTCAGAAAAAGAACGTGACTTATTCTAGTTGCAAGTCGGTCGTACCTTCCCTCTCCCACCTGTGAGCAGGCACGGTTGGCTTTCCATTCAGACGCTGAGCTCGTGTTGCTTTCAGATGAGGGAGCTCAGCCTGTAAGCCCTGGGCCTCAGCTTGGGCCTGCAGCACTTGGTTAAGTGAATCAGGGAGTCTGAATTATTCATTCTCCTTCCTGATCCCGCTGTTCGTATCAAATTCCTGCTGTGTCTTTGGGGCATCTTGCCAGTCTTCAGCATAATTGATTTTCTTGCTTTGTGGGGTGTGTGTGTCTGTGTGCGTGCACATGAGTTGTGCCTCTTTAAGCATTCCTGACTGCTTAGGAGAGGAATATTTATTAAGCACATGTGGGTAGCTTTTATAACCTAAAGGAGAGGTTGGAATTGTTCTTTTTATTGTCCAGGATACAAAATTTTCTTTCCAAGTAATAGGATTTATTGACTGATGAATTATGAAGAAGGCTCTTCTATGATCTGAGTGCAACACAAGTAGAAACACTTGTTCTTTTCTCTTTTTGTCCTCTACTCCTGTTGTCCCTTCTTTCGTGTTTTTCTATAAGAAGATATTTCATTGCAGAGCCATGGACTGTTAGAACTAGGAAGGACCCAGGGGTGATCTAGTCTATAGACTGTGCAAACTTTAGGCCTATGGTCTGGCCCTTACACAAGGGGTTTTGTTTTAAAGACATTTGGATGAAGCATTTAAACACTGGGAGAACTTACATGAAATCCAGGTTTCTGGCTTCTCTCGGCAGCCCTGGGCCTGCATTCCTGTGTGGGCCCCTCTGCTGGCGCTTTAGGAACGGCCTGCTAGCCCCACCACTACAAGGCTCTACCCGCATACTTCTCTCTTTTCTTACCTCTGGTGAGCGTTACAGTGCCAGTCTAATGCAGTCTACTTATTTTATGCAAGAGAGGAAGGGACTTGCCCCAAATCTTGTAGGTAGTGGGAGAAACTTAGGTGAGGGTTCATGTCTCTTAACTCTTAGTTGATTATGATACTTCATTTTTCTTTTTAACTTCTACCTTTTTTCTCACCCTTATGTTTTTTATTCATTCAAAATATTTATTGTGTATGTACAAAGAGTGAATGCTGGGAGTGTAAAAAGAATATGGTAGAGCCCCCTTGTTCTTTATGTGGTCTTGAGAGACCCAGTGAGTCTGCCTTTGGGGAAAGTTACCACCCACCATTACTCTGTCATGTTATTTTGTTTTATTTTCTTCATATCACTTAACCACCATCTGGAATTATTTTAATTTGTCTGCTTGTTTACTGTCTGGCTTCCCAAGTAGAATATAAGCACTGTGAGACCAGTGACTATGTCTTGTTCAACGTTGTATCTCTAGTGCCTAGACAAATGCCTGACACTTAGTAGATTCTCAGTATTTTTTGACTGAATTACTAAAGGAGGCATTTGAACTGGGCTTTGAAGGACGAATAGGAGTTTTCCAAGCAGACAGTTATTGATATATGCCTAAGCATGGAGGCATGAAAATACATGACATACCTTGTGCTTTTTTGGGGTTGGCCACAGAAGGCTATTTTTGATACTGAAAGAGCATCTGGATTTGAAGGACCTTGGATCCTTGGTAAAAAACCAGAAACTAAACGTGTTTGAGTCAGAAAACTCCAGTACAGCTTTTTTCCCCCTCTGTAGTCTTTTATCAGGATCTGGCCATTTACCATCATTGATGATTTATAGAGCTTTACCGACATATTTACCAAAGCATTATCATATGACAGATGTGAATCAAGTGCATGGTTCTAATGTGCCTTCAGTCTAGCAACACGTGTGCCTGGCACAGGGCAGTCTAATATTTTGCAAGTCCAAAACAACTGGCAGTAGTTATTTTTAGAGTATACAGTGGACCGGGCAGCTAATTTCTGAGGGTATAGGGCAGAGGTTCTCAGTGTTAGCTAGCTGTGCATTAGAATCACCTAGGGAGCTTTTAAAAATATCATTCCTTGGCCATACCCAACCCAGGCCAATGAAATCAGGAACTCTGGGGGTTGGGCCCAGGAATCAGTAGTTTTGTAAAAAATTCCCCAGGTGATTGCAGTATGCAGTCAAAGTTGAGAACCACTGGCTTAAGGGGACAGACACGGGAGGTGAGACAGGTTGTGGTAAGTTGAGATAGGAGGAGGGATCCCAAAGAGCACAGTCATTAAGAAGATTAAGAGGACAGTTGAAGAGAATTATTAAGAAGAGTATCGAGTGGAAGATATTTTAGGAAACCAGTTTAGAAATGTATGATTTTTAGAGCAGTTGGAACATAAAGAGGTTGGAAATCTTATAAATGGTGTCAGAGATAAAGGGAGTGTACCTAGTGGTTGAGGAGGGAGAGAGCTTGAATTCCATGGGGTCTGCTGTGCACATAAATCCTCACCCATAGGTTCTAGCTTTCTAGTCACGTATGATGAAAAAACAGTGTACTTGAAGTAAAACATCATGGGACATAGTCCTGTGACTAATTAGTTGTGTTCGTTTGGTTCAGTTTGCCAGCCATGTTTCAAGTGCTGAGCACTGCATTGGACCCTGGAGATGAATTAGATACAACTCTTGCCATTTAGGATCTGACATTCTAGGGAATTCCTCTGTGTAACTGCAGTTCAGCAGTTCTTAACTTCTCTGAGCCTTTCTCCATCTGTGAAATGTGGGGATATGATGGGATTATTTCTGAGGTTGCTTTCAGCTTGGACATCTTATTACAGTGATTCTAAGTAAAATCTAATAAGAATCAGCACCTCTCCAAGGTAATTTCTGTAGTTTTTATTGGGCAGAAAAAAATCCAAGAAAAAGTGTGGTCACAGGGTTTAAACTGAAACAATCCCAGGACCTTATCAGATCCTTTTCCTGTCTTACCTTGTTAGCAGGTTCTGTTTGAATTTGACAAGTATAGTTGGTAAAGAGGATCGGAGAGCAGATGTCCCTAGGGAAGGAAGTGGCTGATGGATTAGAGCAAAAGAAGAGCCTGGAGCTGCAGGCAGATTGGGAAGGTGCTGCCAGAGCATGTTTTTGAGATCTTCCATCGTTTCCAGCACCTTGTTGAGGAGTTGCTGACTACATTCATCACCCAGATGAAGTCTGCTATAATTGGGAACAAATTGCTTATCTTGCCAGCAGCCCTAAAGAAAAGCTTAGGAGAATTGGGGAGATGTATCTTTCTGAAGATTCTTGCGTATTGCAATACAGTCATTGTTTTCTTTGGTAGGTTGTAGAAGGAGGGGAGAGTGGAGAAGGTAAGGGGAAGTGGTGGGCAAAAAATGCCCCCCCCCAAAAAAAGGGGGCCCTGAAAACCAGTTTGTGCTGGGAACTGGGGCAGAGTGGTAGGGCTGTGGTAGTTTTTTTGTAGGCTGTGCTCTCTTGTTGCTGTTTTGCTTTGGGGGACATACACTAATAATTATGGTTAGTTTTTTTTTTTTAATGATACTCTTAGTGTCATCTTTCGTTCTAGAGCTCTCTATTAGAGACTGTGAAAGGATGATTTTTTTAAATGTAAATTTTGCACTCAACATATCAGTCCAGTGTAGAGACTGTACCATGATGTCTATTCAGATATCCTGGATTCTCAGACCTCAGATTACTGTTCAACCATTTCCTTTTCCACTGCCCACTTCCCGTTTCATTCTGCAGTCCTTGTATGCACTCCGCGAACCTAGGCAGGTTGAGAGACAGTCCCTGTCCTTGGGAGCTCTCAGTATAGTGGGGAGACTGACCCCAGACAGATCTGTAATGTGCTAAGTGCAGAGAGAGAGGTGAGTAAATGTTGTGTGTGGGGGAGGGTACCCAGTCCAGCTGGGGCAGGGTGAGTGTCAGGGAATGAGACCTGGGGGCTGTAACAGGAGCTACAAGTCTATGCTAGACAGTAGAAGAAATAGGGAGATCCTGCTTTAATGTGTAGAGCACAGAGTGGGGAGGTAGGACCCTTACTTTTTGGTCTTTTGTATTCAGAAGTACAGCAGCTTCCTTTGCTTCCCACTCGTGGCAGCAGATTCTCTCTTCCTGTGGAATGATGTGGGGTAGAGAAGAATGGCAAGGAACTGGCCCACCTACACGGGGGGGAGAGGGAGGCATTAGGGATGTGGGTGTTTAAAAGCTCTTGGCGTGACTGGCTGTAAGCACAGTTGGCTATTTGTGTTACAGTTACTGTAGCTGTTATGCCTGCATTCCCTTTGCTGTGCCTCTCTACAGGGATAATTGTGGGGTCCTAACTTATATCTCTTCCTGCTGCCAGATAAAATAGGTGCCAATGTGTGGTGCATTACAGGGTATACAGTGAATTCTGCGTGGGCTGTCTTCCTATTGCTGCCTTAAGTTTTTGAGGCCTCTGCAGCATAAGGGGAAAAATGTTTTATTTTTTTTTTTGTATTGAAAGCCACATTGGTGAAAACATAAAAATGAGTATTCTAGATTTTACTGAGGGATTGACCTCTAAATAGAGCTAAAATCAACTTTGGTAACTGTGTTTCGAAAGTGTTAAATACCAAGGGTTGAATATCCATGGAAAAGGTGATTTGTCTGGGAATCCAAGGAACTAGTCACGTTCTGGTAAAACTCTCAGGAGAGTAGCCCAGAAAGAGGATGGGTTTTACAGCCGATCTGCCATTCATTTGTTGTGTGACCTTGTCCAATTGACCTAACTTTTCTCAAGCCTCAGTTTTCTCATTAGTAAACAGAAGCTAATATAACTACCATAGAATTGTTGTGATGATCAGATGTTTATCATTCCACTACTAAAAACCTTTCCCAGGCTTCTTCCTTCATATTTATGTCCCAGCAAGATGACATCACTTGCTATTTCTTTTTCCTTTTTGCTTTTGTACATATTTTTCTTGTATTACTTTTTACCTGCCTGTCCAGAAAATTCTCTACCAAATAAAACACAGAAACCTGGCAATTTTAGGTTAATGCTCTTTTGTTCCTTAGATCTCATCTCAGTGTGCTCCCTTTTCAAGGAAGCCTTTCCTGATCCTGGTCCTGCTCCAACCTAGAAAGTGTTCTTTCTAGATGTCCCATAGTACTCATTAAATTTATCTGAGTCCTCTGCTAAACGGTCGGTTTTCTGAGGGCAGCGCCTGTCATGTGTACTGTTGTGTTACCAGTGCAGAGCCTGTGCCTTCCTCCCTCCCTTGACTTAAATGATGTATGGCCTGAGCCCAAAAGCTATTGCAAAACTCAGGACAATACAGAGAGGCACAGCAGGCCCCCCCGCCCCTCCCACTTGATTTACCACCAGAAAAGAAAACCACTTAATTTGCACATAATTGATGGTAAAACCCACTTCCTCTGGGGGCCTGGTGAACCTGATTCTTGTACTTTCGTAGAGATTCAGACTTCTGCTCTCTTTCATACATAAGAGTTGTTTTTTGCTCTGAGTAGAAAACCACTGGAAAGCAAGGGTATGGCTTGGCAGTAATCTTGTCTCGTCATTGGGCCAAACAGCTCTAGTCCCACCACAGCCACTACTTTTTAGAAAAGGACCCCTTTAAACAGAATACCTCTGGGGATGATAAAAACCTAAGGGAAAGAATAGTCTGAGACTCCTTAAATATACTTGGATATCTGCTCCCCCTCCCCCCTTTTTTCTTTAGGGCAGTTCAGGCCTTGGAGGAGAGAGGGAGGGAAGGAGGAGTGGCGGGGGGAGGGGGAGAGTGAGAGAGAGTGAGACTGTGTGTGTGTGTGTGTGTGTGTGTGTGTTGTGGTCAGGCAGGGACCTCTCACTTACGTGGCCTAAGCGTACCCCATGTGGCCATGTGGTCCTATACATCTCAAAAGTTACCTTCCACTCTAATGGGTCATATTGCATTTGTGGTAGAGTGAGTGTCAACATTCCCTGCAAAAGGAATGACAAACAGAGCACCTGTAACCCTTTACTACTTCACAAGTCTGTCTATGTCTCTTAAACCAAATACCTTGAGGGCAGGGATGGTCTTATTCATTTCATGTCCTCAGTGATCTGTACAGATGTTGGCATGTCCCACAGTAAACAGTGGTTACCTGTTTGTGGAATGAGGCAGCATGGTGTGGTAGAAGATTGAAGGCTTTTAGAGTTTGTGGACCTCAGCTAGGATGGGTCCAGCCAGCACTTGTTAGCTGGAGGACCTTGGGCGAGGTTTTAACCTTCTGAGCTTCAGGATCAGCTTTTGTTGTGAAGATAAAAGATATGGTGCCCTGCACAATTCCTGGCAGTAGATGGCTATTACTTTTTCCAGAATAGTTCATTTTGAAATAACTTCACAATTAGGGAAAAGTTGCCAAAACAATTAAAAACTTAAAAATTCCTATATATGTTACTCAGATTCCCCAGTTGTTAATATTTTATTGCTTTTGCTTCATTGCCCACTCTCGTATGTGTGTGTGTGTGTGTGTGTGTGTGTGTGTGTGTATACATACCCTTTATCATTATTCCTTTTCTGAACTTTTTTGAAGCAAACACTCCAGTGTGCATGCCCCCAAATAGGACTTTCCTACATAACCAGTATACGACTCTCCAAGTCAGGAAGTCACTGTTGGTATGTTAACCATCCATCCATAGACCCCATTAACATTTTGGCAGTTGCCCCTATAATGTCTCTTTTTCCTTTTGGGTCCAGGATCCTCTCTAGGAATATGTGTGACATTTAGTTACATGTCTCCTCAATCTTTCAGTCCTATTTCAATCTGGAACAGTTCCTTAGTCTCTGCCTTTCCTTCATGTCCTTGACATTTTTGAAGTGTCTTGGCCTGGGTCTGTCTGGTTCTTCATGACAGTAGTCATGTCACTTTTGGTGGGAATGTCACAGAAATATGCTGTGCTCTTGCCAGTGCATCAGACCTGGAGGCAAATGATACATACCCATCCCATGACCAGTGATATTAACCGTGATCGCCTGGTTTGGTTGGTGTTTGCCAGGTTTTTCCACATTAAGTTCATCATTTTTCCTTTTGCAATTAATGATTATCTTACGGAAAAATATTCTGAGGTTATACTACTAGCCCGTTCCTCATCAGAGCTCCACCTGACATCCTGAACCAGCCACTTCTGTAATAGTTGCCAAATGGTGATTCTCTATCAGTCTGTCTATATTTATCAGTTGCCATTCTACTATAAGGAGAGGTTTTCCCTTATTTGTTTGTTTATTTCTGTCACTGTGGACTCCTGGATTCCTATTTTAGTCTGTTGTTTGTAATCCATTTCTGTAATTGTTCTAATCCTCAAGCTGTTCCCAGTTCGGCCAGTAGCTCCCACTTTATGCTGCCGCCTTTGTTCTGTTGACCTGCCTCCGTCATTCATGGGATGTCTCTTGACATTCTGGCACAAGAAGATTTTCCAGGCTTATCTTGTTCTTTTCCTGCTCTAGCTCTGGAATCAGCTACTTCCAAGGAGTCCTGGTTCTGTTAAGTGGAGGAGAGTGATTAGAAACCAAAATCTGGGTGCTAGGTATGTGCATTGCTACTGGGGTGTCATTGCCTCTAGGCTCTCTCAGAGCTAGAAAATACAGGTAAGTAAATATGTACACACACATACATATATACACACACCCCATACATACACCTCTGTAACTGTTTCTAGATTTCTTTATGTACATATATGTATATATGTAGTATAGTATGTGCAGATGTATGATGTTTGTATGTGTGTATATGTTATGTGTGTATATATTATGTATTTTATATTATAAAACCTTGAATTTTATATCATAAAAACCAGAGTTCATACCGATAACTCCATCTTAAATCTAGCCAACCTCTTTCCATTTTTGTAAATACATTTCCAAGTAGGGAGAAACTTGGGTTCTTCTTATCCTCGGTCTATTTACTTATTTCATTTTATTTATGTGCTCGACGTAATCAGTTTCCCAGCCACAGCAGACGGGCCCTCCATCCCTGTATCCCACTCCTCATGGTCTGCAATCCTCAGCCAGTGGGCCCTCTGCTCTGTCTTCCGTTTGGCCTCCCAGTGTCCCTCCAGTTCCCCCAGCCTTCCTTGTGGTTCCCCACCTCCCCCAGCCACTCTTGTCATTGGGGTCTGGGCCTGCTGGTCTGTGCCTTCTTATAATTCCTCGACTCCTTACCCCACCTGTATCCTTAGCTGTTGCGCTAACTCCTCTATGATGGAAGCGAGCTATTATTATTTTCTGAGGGAGATTATATATCTTTTGTTCGTTTATTGAGGTATAATTTATATGCAGTGAAATTCATCCTTTTGAGGCATACATTTCTATCAGTTTTGACAAATGTAATATAGCCATGTAGTGATGACCACAATCAAGATATAGAATGCTTTCAGTAGCACAGAAGGTTCCCTTAGTTCCCTTTCCAGTCAGGGCTGCCTTCCGCCCCCAGCTGCTGGCAATCACTGATCTGATTTCTGTTCACTATGTAGTGTTTTGAGTCTGGCTTCTTTCACTTTGGGTTCTTTCAGGATTCGCCCATTCTTTTTTTTTTTTTTTCCGGTAGGCGGGGCCTCTCACTGTTGTGGCCTCTCCCGTTGCGGAGCACAGGCTCCGGACGCGCAGGCTCAGCGTCCATGGCTCACGTGCCCAGCCGCTCCACGGCATGTGGGATCTTCCCGGACCGGGGAACGAACCTGCGTCCTCTGCATCGGCAGGCGGACTCTCAACCACGGAGCCACCAGGGAAGCCCTGCCCATGCTTTATGGATTAGTAATTCATTCCTTTTTATTGTTGAGTGCTTATTTATTTATATCTGTACCACAATTTATTTTTCCATTCACCAGTTGATGGACACTTGGGTTGTTTCCAGCTTTTGATAACTATGAATTAGACTGCAATAAATATTTGTACATAGGTTTTTGTGTGGATATATGTCTTCATTTCTCATGCGTAAATACATAGGGATGGGATTGCTGGGTCATATGTTAAGTATATGTTTAACTGTATAAGAAACTGCTAAACTTTTTCCAGTGTGGCTTACCATTTTTGCATTCCCATCAGCAGTGAATGTATGAGAGAGTTCCAGTTGCTCCACATTCTTTGCAGTATCTGATATTGTCAGTTTTAAAAAAAAACCTGAGTCATTCCAGTAGGTATGTAGTGGTATCTCTTGTGGTTTTAATTGGTACTTCCTTAAATTCTAATGGTGTTGAGCAGCTCTTCATTTGCATAGTTGCCATCCGCATTTCTTTGATGATGGGTCTGTTAAATCTTTTGCTCATTTTAAAAATCGAGTTGGTTGTTTTCTTTGGTGAGTTTTGAGAGTTCTTTATATATTCTTGTTACCAGTCCATTGTCAGATATGTGTTTGCAGCTATTTTCTCCCTCTTATTTTAAATTATAAACATAGCTTCTTTAGTGTATCAGAATTTTGGATTGGATTCTTTGGGGCTTTCCATAGAGCCTCCGTGTTGTGAATACCCAAGAGAACTATGTGTAAGAGGGTGAATCTAGGCTTGAGGGAAGGTGGAGATCTTCGAGGGTCAGGTGGAACAGCCTCTCCCCAGGGACTGAAGGGTACTTGTGAAAAGGAAGCAAGAACTGAGGGAAAAATAAGAAGAGTGGTAGTGGTGACCAGGACTTTTGGTGGGAGAATTCAGTACAGCCAGTTCAGGGATGGGAGGATGGCTGTTAGAATTATCTACAATAGAAGGGTAAGGAGCATGAGAGGAGCCAGGGGGTTAACGTGGAGTGTGTTGAATCTAAATGAAGTCAAACAGGGAGCTTCATTTGGTAGGTAAGAGAGAGGCTTAGAGAGGGGATGCAACTTACCAAAGAACTGGGCCTTAAATTCAGATCTTTAAGAACATTTGTGAAGAAGGGCAGCATATTGAGTTGGGGGCAGGAGGGGGAAAATGAGGATGCTAAGCTGGGGTGACATGTTTTTGTTATTCTTTATATGCTTTACATAATTTATAAATACTCTTCTTGTATCTACTCAGTATTTAGTAAAACATAACAACAAAGCTGGAATGACCACAGAATTGGTGATGGAGCTGGTAAGAGTTTTGACTGTAAGTCAATCTGGAATATATTTTGGGTCAAAAGAAAACATTAGAAATCTAATGGGAATGCATTTTTGGCACAACAAGAATGTTTGGTTCTTCCTGACACCAAAAGGGAAAGAGGATACTAAAGACAGTAAGAGATCATAAGTCTGGCTTTTGCTAGTTAACATTTAGCCATGAAACTACTAGCTCCCAAGGTTAGGATTTATTGGAATTGGAATTGCCTTTGGATTAAAAGAGGATGATGAAAGGAAGTATCTGGGAAAGCCTGATAATAGTAGTATTGGATTCCTGGTCTAATTCAGGCACTCCTGAGTACGCTCCTTGTCATTACATTTTCCTGATCCTTTCATAACTCTGCAGAGTATTTGGTGATACTATATTTTTATTTTATAAATGCAGAAATTGAGATTGAGAAAAATTAAGTGATATGTCCAAAGTCATGTAACTAGTGGGTGGGATTCCTCCCTAGGACTGGGTGGCATCAGAGCTTGTTCTCTTTTCACTGTACCAGTGCTGATCATGGTGTCATTTGAACACTGGTGTCAGTCCACTGTTGGTTGCCAGCTCACTGCAAGATAGATACAGGACTTGATAGTGAGCATGTAGAAGCTTTTATAGCATTTTGATGGAGTAATTTTGTGAGTGTTGAATCTAATAATAAAACGTTTGGGGTTGTATTTTATATGTCTTTGGTTTTTTTTAATTTTATTTTTTCTAGTAGTTCATTTTATTGCATTTTACAAAAGTACCATTCCATGATGGATTGGGAATTAAAAAAAGAAAGGGGTTGCTACAGTTAGTTTGAGAAGGCCTGCACTGTGCGGTGCTGCCTCTCTCATTGGTGATACTTGCATCAGTAGGCAGTTTGCTCTGGCATTTCAGCTGACTCTGAGTTCTGAATGGCAGCGGGGACAGGGTCAGTAGAAAGGGGAAGAGGCAGGAGGGAAGGTGAGGGTCTAGTGGAGACTCTGGGAGAAGGCTTCAGACTGCTCTCAACAGAAGGGCGAATCCCAAGTCTCCCCTAAGATGAAGGTGGATACCATGCTTCCTTTGGTCAAGTGCAGTGTTTGGATTGTGGCCACCTTTCTGTAGAGTCCTTACCTGCTTTTTATTACTGTCTGCGGCAATGCTGGTGTTGTTATAGAGGAGAACAAATACAGGAAAAGGAATTTATAGAAATAAAGTTGACAGAAGGTAAGAATTCAGAAAATCTGAAACCTCCTGTTCTCTCTTCACAACTGCACATGAGCACTCACCTTGAAGTGTTTTCCCTTTAAGGGAAAGGCTGCAGTTTTTTGGCAGAGCTGAGAGTTTTGATTGGCCCCCTCTACTGCTGTTTGCCACGAAGAATCCTGACCAGTCCAGTTTTGTTCAGAGCTGGTTGGGGAGTCAGCTGAGCTGCCAAGTTCTCTGCACCCAATTCGAAATGTACTAGTGTTTAGGGATTGGGCCAAGTCTCTCAGATGCGCCTCCTACAGTTCAACTTTCCATGTTCCAGGAGGAAATGTGACCCTCCTGTTTCTGGAACCCCCAGGTCACAGATTCTTACTTCTCTCTGAATGCCTTTGAAGCCTTGCCAGTTTAGGGAAGCGGGGAGATTAACTCACTGAAGGGAGTATGTTTTTAGGGAGGTTACCCAGAATGGGATACCCTAATTAGTGGCCCAGGAAAAGGAGCCCACATCCTTCAGGTTACCTAGGATATGAGATTAAGGAAACAAGTATCAGTCTTATGGGATTCTTTTTATGAAATGGCAAAACAGGCCCTCTAATTTAGACCCTTGTTTGACCAATTTTAGTTACGATGAAACATCGATCACACTGATGTAGATAAAGGCAGGCAATATCGCATGGTACGCACCTCTTGCCAAAACCCTTACATGTGGTCTACAGTAAACTCCTGCCATTCTGGTTGTGGCCGAGGGCAGGACTGCGGACCTGTGACAGTTCTAATTGCAAACCTTGTACTTGCTTTGCTGGTTCTTAATCCCTAGAACCAAGCTAGGGTCAAGAATGGGTTCCCGATTGCCATGGGTATGACTGTTGAGATAGTTTTCAGTGCTCCTGTGCTGGTGACAGCTGTAGGTTGGGAGGTGGTTTATGTAGGTCTGCCCTTCTCTCTATGGGGATAAGCTACTTATTTAACATTTATTGAACCTGTGATAAGTATAGGCAGTTTATAATGCCAGCTTTTAAATTTCAAGGCAAAATAATTTTGATAATTTTCAGATTCATTAGAACCCTCTTAACATTTGAACAGAAGGTGGAAGATAAGAGATAAGAGAATGAGGCATGTGGAAGAAGCGGCATTCTGGGATCTGTCACAATACTTTATCCTTACCTCAGTGTCATCAAGTCTGGGAATAAAACTACGTCCGAACATCTCTGTGTCTCTTCTGTAGGTTATAAATTTCCTGAGGAGAGGGCAGTTTCTGATCCTGTTTTGTATTTCTCAGAGAGTCTGACCTTCTTGGTAGATTCAATAAATATTTGTTGAGATCAATTAAATAAATAAGCAGCTTCTAAAGTAAGCACAAAGGACAGAGTGCTAATTCAGTAGTTTATTTGTGAATTTAGTTCTCCAGGTCTTCATGCTGACTTCTCTGATCAGGTTCCTGAGCCCAAATGACTCGCCTGGTACTTGGCCTTAAACTTTCTCCCCTCTGCCTTTGGTTATGCTCTCCCTAAGCAACGAGAAGACGGGGAATGAGGTTTATAGACGATTCAGACCAGCGGACACACTCTGCTCCTTCTCCCCCGCCACACACCCAACTCCTTTCTGTATGGTCTTTGGGGACAATTAAAATTTTTTTTTGCCGTAAAGGTATGATTCCTAGGTGAAGCTGGGAATTCCTAATTGTGTATGTACTCATATTTTTGTTAGGTGTGTGGAATTTGAGGGGGTAGCAGTGCTGGAAATAACCTTAGGGTCTCTTCCTCCCCCCCACGTTTTACCAGTGACAAAATAGAGACCCAGAAAGGTTAAGCAGTTTATTCCTAGCCACATGGTGAATTAATCGTTCATCAAGACTGTTCTCCAGGTCTGCCAAGTCCTAGTTCTAGGCATTTACCGCACTACCAGAGAAGGCCTGTTTTTTATAGAAAGCATCAGTAAAACCTGACTTCCGGCAAAAACGAATATTGGCAATTTAACTTAGGAATGTGAGTGCAAAACCTTTTTCCCTTTTGAATGCTAGAACTATCCCAGAGTTTCTCTTTTTCTGCTTTTTGCATGATTTAGAAGACAGAACAAAAAGAGAAAAGTTGCATAAAGGATATGCTTCATTTAAATGCTTAAAGAAAAAAGTAGGGCACTTCAGATTCCTAAAAATAACATTTTTAAAAAAATCCCAAAATTGTATGAAAAGGGATTTTAGTTTCACGAATTCTTTAATTTT
This sequence comes from Delphinapterus leucas, assembly GCF_059928025.1. Lineage (NCBI taxonomy): Eukaryota > Metazoa > Chordata > Mammalia > Artiodactyla > Monodontidae > Delphinapterus > Delphinapterus leucas. The sequence continues at coordinate 90,852,161 of NC_143139.1, read as the reverse complement.
CTGGGGTTGTCTGGGCCAGGGGAGGATGCTAGCTCTCCAAGTGCTTTATGTTCTTATATTCCTCTTTTGTTTGTGGTGACCCCAGAATGGGAGATGGAGAAACGTTCTCTGAAGAGTGATCTGGGGGGAGGGATGAGAAAGTTGCAGGCGGGAAAGCTCAGCCTAGCGGTTTTAGAGAGGGTTGTTTTTTTTCTTTTTTAAAAAGGAAAGGTCTGCTAGGAGCCTGGTCCTAACTGATTCCAGATGGGCCTGCTCCAGTACAAAGGTTTTCAGTGTGTTTGGGATGGGACAGACCATGAGGGCCCCCTGAGCACTTCCTGTGCAGCTAGGCAATTGTACTCACCTAATCAGAAACAGCCGTCATTGCTGGGCCTCAAGAGCAGCCATCTTGGGCTGTCTTTGTGCCTCATTCTGTGAAACTGCCCTCTTCTCCTGCCTGGTTTATCTCCCCATTCTAGTCTCCTTTCCTCTCTAATCTCTTCTCTGTTTGTTTTCAGGGGACATATATATTCCTTATGGGGTGGGAGCAGTGGGGAGGAGGAGGAGGGGAAGGGAGAAATAGGAGGAGGGAGGAGGGTGAACAGCCAAATTAAAGACAGATGCTGAAAGGCTTTTTTTCCTGGACCTGGGAGATATTTGCTGGAAGTGGGTATTGGGAACATGAGAATGTGAAGCAGACAGGGGAAACCAAGCCAACTCTGTTTTTTAATTTCTTCAGTCCGGCATCCTTTCCAAAAGGGCTCAGAATAATACGTGGTTTGTTTACATTATAAACTGAGTATCACTGGCCCTTTCTGGCTGTGTGCCACAGGGCGAGTTTGACAGTGACTTTAAGCCCAATAGAGATAGAAAGATGTTTTGTGCTCACATCCCATGGAGCATTGTTGCCAGGGGAGCATACCTTCTGTGCTCTGATGGAGGCTTGAATTTGGCCACCTTCTCAACTACTGCAGTGCATCTCAGGCACTCTGCACAGATGAAAAGAGGATTTTGTGGTGATGCTCAGCTGCAGGGACTATGAATCGTTCCCGTGGGCCTTCCACACTCTACCAAGGATATATTTTATGTATAAATTTGATTTTCTCTTTTGGCGCAGATGCCTGTTAGACCATTTGGTTCAGATGTGTGCTTGGTGTTTGAATCTCAGTTTTCTGGATCTAGCTGATGATTGCAGAAACTCTGTGGGCCCAGGGGTTCGTCTGGGTCCTTGCAGTTTCATCCTGATCCATTTGGCTGTTGTATTCATGTTATTGCATAAATGTGAATTTATTAGGATTGAATATGTAAAATTCTGTGTAGGAATAAAGTTCTCCGAGGCCTTGAGTCTTAAAAAGCTGTTTTTTATTTTTAATTGGAATTTTTTTTGGGGAAATTGTAGATTCACATGCAGTTGTACAAAAGCTGCTTCTGAAATGGCAGGAAAGCAGAGGTTCTGATTTAGAGGCGGATAGACACCTTTCCTTGTCTTCTGAAGCAGAGTGGAAGAAGATTGGATGAGGGGCCCTTGAGCCCTCCGCTCACCTTGTTGGCTCTCTGCCGTCTTTGGTGTACGCACTTGTCAAATACTAGAAGTGCTCTAGCACGAGAAGTACCCAGTTGCAGTCCCTAGTTCAGGCAGGCCATACCATGAAACCTTGCTGCTGTGCTTGAGCAGAGACAATGCTCAGAATGTAGGGATAGATTGGGGGTGGAGACATTGTAGACCTTGGAAGAAGTGAGTTGGAATTGATAGGGTTGAATCAACCAGACATATTTGGTTGGGATCACTAGGATTACTCCGTTCATTGTTTTCCTATTAGCTTAGATGTCATCTTCCTAAAGAGGCCTTCTTTAACCTAAAGTACATTTATCCCAATTTTTTTTAACATTTATTGTGATTTGCAACTAAATATTTGCTTATTGGTAAAATATTTTTCCCCAATTTGACTATACTTCATGAAGGCAGGGACTGTGTCTGTTTTTCACACTGTATACGTGGTACCTAGACTAGTAGGTGTACATATCATAAAAGTTCGCTGAATGAATATCATGGGAAATTATGGTTCCTGTTGAAAAGCTTAATTCTTAGTTGGCCAACCCTTTGCCTATTATTTTGGGTCAGAATAGAGACTTGGAAAATTTTCTAGATGAAAGAGTTTTAATCCCTTAGGCTTCTTCTCTTCTTGTAACAAATCAGTAAACTACCTTAGCTTGAGGTCATCACTTAAGCTCTACTAATAGATTCTTGCATCATTTCAGAAAATGTGTTTAAGGCCTAGAATCCCAGGCTCTGAAGCATCTGGTCCACCCTGACCTCTAAAATTAGCAGACTTATTCTTTTCCCTTCTGTTCTACATGTTTAGAAGAGTAGCACAATTCTATTTTAATGCTTGTTACAAAATAGAACAAGGAAAACTCGATGACTCTGGTTTAAAAACTCTCTGCTCATCTAAATTGGTTTAATGGCTAGTCTTTCCTTTTACCACTTCAGCTTCTCATCTTGGAAATGACCTTCCCTAGATTTATCTTTATAAAGGGGGTCACATATATATTAGATCCCTAACTCATTGGGACTCTTTCTTAAGCTTGGCATTTTGTTTGTTTGTTTTTAAGTAACTTTTCTCCCCAAGACCAGGAAGAAAAGGTTAAGTAATTATGGGCAAGAAAATTAGAAAACATATAGGAAAAAAATGTAGGGTTGTGTGGGTGTGTAAGAGTGTTTGTGTATGCATATATATATTGATATTTTCCCCTTCTCTGCCACATTCTTCTGTACCTAGAATGAGATTTTTTTATTCCGGGAAAAATTGCATAACTTCTGGATTCGGCTATTTCTTTTAGGTAGTTGAACTATAAAATACTGAATTTGTAGCTGTTACCTTATTAAGGTCTTTGGTCTACTCTTTTGAAAACTGGTAAATGATGTGGTTTTTAGATATGTGTATTGAAGCAGTACCAGTAATAAAGTATTGCCTTTGTCCTGCTGTTCCTTATTGAAGTAGAAATTTGCTTGGAGAGCTGAGAGTCATAGAGGATTGTTATTTTTGAGCTCTGAGGTCAAAATCCTCACAATTAATATTTAAGTGTTATGTTGTCAGCTAAGGTTAATATTCATTTAGGTCAGGGATCACCTCTTATATATCGCTTTTATCTCTTGTAGCACCTAACACAGTCCTGGGCACATGAGAGGTGCTCAGTGCAGTTAATTTAGTGTGGTCTTGTGTAACTCACAGGTTGAGTTGGTTGATCTGTTTTTTGGAGGAAAACTTCACTTGTGCATTTTATAGACACATACATGGTGTGCCTGGGAATTTTTAAATATGTATTTAAAATGCTACTTTATTCAAGTTTCTAGAGGAAAACATATGAGAATATCTTCAAGGTATTCTTTACTTGAACCAGGACATAAATAATAACTATAAAGGAAAAAAATGATAGATGGACTACATTAGCATTAGGGCTATCTTTTCATTAAAATGCACCATTAAGAAAATAAAAAGGCATGCCACAGAGTAGGAGAAGATATTTGCAATACAGGTATCTGGCTGAGATCCAGAATACATAAATAACTCCTTCAAATCAGTATATAGAAGAAGTCCTGTAAATTAATCTTTGAACAAGCCAGAAAGAAAAAAATGAGCAAAAGATTTGAATAGGTACTTCACAAAAGATGAGAAGTGGTCGACATCATTAATCATCAGGGTAAAACAAATGACCATAGTGAGATACTACTACACTAACTCCAGAAAGACTGAAATGGAAAGGGCAGACGCTACCAGGTGTTAGTGAGGTTGTTCAGCATCAGGAACCCCCCTCAGGAGCCCTCATGCACTGCTGGTGGGGATGTAAGTTGGTACAACTTTGGAAAATCTGCAGTTGGCAGTATCTATCAAAGCTGAACATAAGTGTACCCTAAAACCAGCACTTCTACTCCTGCTTATATGCAACAGAAATGTGTACGTATGTGCACCAAAAGACATGCACAGGAATGTACGTAGCAGCATTTTTAGTAATAGCCCCAAGCTGGAAATAACACAGTTGCCTTTCAACAGTACTGGAATATTTTCCAATAAATTATAGTTATAAAATGGAATACTTTACAGTAATAACAGTGAATGAACCATTGCTGTATTCAACAAATGAATCAGTTTCACAAATGTAATGTGGAACGAAAGAAGCCAGCACAAAAGTACAGTATATAATGTGTGATTTCGGTTATATGAAGTTTAAAAACAGGCAGAATGAATCTGTGGTGTTAAAGTCATTACTGTGAGCTGGTAGGAGTGACTTTGCAGACGCCCTAGATGGGCTTCCAGTATGCTGATAGTGTTCTCTCTCTCTCTCTCTCTCTCTTTTTTTTTTTACTTAGATGCTGCTTTACATGGGGAGTTCACTTTGTGGAAATTCATTGAGTTGTATACTTATGATTTTTTCCCATTTATGTATATATAGTCACTTCCGTAAAAAGTTTGCTTAAAAATTAGATTTTCCTTTTGTCCTGTGAAAAGCCTATAGATAGCTTTTCCTCTGATGCATGTCCTAATCCTTTGCCTGTCAAAGCTGGTAGGATGTGGGTGTGCATATACATTTATGTGTTTATATATTAGAGGTGTCGTATGGGCATGAAGATGCTTCTCTTATTAAGGTAAATTTGCTTGTCAAGTATTCAACACACTAAGAGTTTCAGACAGCCACTGGAAAAGAAAAGTGATTAAAAAAAAACTCCACTGATCACTTTTTAAACTAGCTCTCTGAGAAGAATAAGGAAACTTTCACTCTGCCTCACTGGGCAGCAAATTTGGGGTTTGCTCTGCAGATAGAAGAACCTCTTCATTAAATGTTCTCCATAACTAAAGGCTTCGTTTTCAGAAGAATGCACCTCCTTTTGACCTTTATTCTTTTTATAAAATTAAGATACAATTGAAATACAACATTACATTAGTTTTAGGTGTACAGCATGATTCAATATATGTATATATTGCAGATGGTCACCATAATATGTCTAGTTAACATCCATCACCACACACAGTTACAGAGTTTTTTTCTTGTGGTAAGAATTTTTAAGATCTACTCTCTTAGCAACTTTCAAATATATGGTACAGTATTATTAACTGTAGTCACCATGCTGTCCATTACACCCCCATGTCTTATTTATTTTATAACTGGAAGTTTGTACCTTTTGACCACCTTCACCCATTACCCCACCCCAATCCCTACCTCTGGCCACCACCAGTCTGTTCTCTGTTAGGGTTTGGGGTTTTTTTTGTTTGTTTCTTTGTTTGTTGTTGTTGTTTTTAATATTCCTCATATAAGTGAGATCTTACAGTATTTATCTTTCTCTGTCTGACTTTTTCATTTGGCCTAATGCCCTCAAGGTCCATCTGTGTTGTTGCAGACGGCAGGATTTCCTTCTTTTTATGGCTGAATAATATTCCATTGTATATATATATATATATATATATATACCACATTTTCTTTATCTGTTCATCCATCAGTGGTTACTTAGGTTCTTTCCATGTCTTGGCTGTTGTAAATAATGCTGCAATGAACGTGGGCATGCAGGTATCTTTTCGAATTAGTATAGTGCTTTTGTTTCCTTCAGATAAATACCCAGAAGTGGAATTGCTGGATCGTATGGCAGTTCTATTTTTAGTTTTTGAGGCACCTCCATACTGTTTTCCATAGTGGCTTCACCAGTTTACATTCCCACCAACAGTGCACAAGGGGTCCCTTTCCTCCACATGCTCACCAGCACTTGTTATTTCTTGTCTTTTTGATAATAGCTATTCTAGCAGGTGTGAGGTGGCATCTCATTGTGGTTTTGACTTGCATTTCCCTGATGATTAGTGATGTTGAGCACCTTTTCACGTACCTGTTGGCCATCTGCAGGTCTTCTTTGGAAAATGTCTATTCAGATTCCCTGCTCATTTTAAAATCAGATTGTTTGTTGTTTTGTTATTGAGTTGTATGGGTTCTTTATGTATTTTGGATATTAACCCCTTATCAGATACATAATTTGCAAATATCTTCTCCCATTCAGTAGGTTGACTTTTCATTTTGTTGGTAGTTTCTTTTGTTGTGGAGAGGCTTTGTATTGACCTTTATTCTTATCATGGAAACTATAAAGAGAGGAACTCTTCACATGATATTAAAAAAATTTTCCCCCTTACTCTATGGAAATCTAACTCAAAGCAAGGCAGTTTAGGAAAACCTAACCTGGATGAGGTAGAAAATCATGTGGCCTTGACTTCTCTCAACTGGTCATATCTCTCAATTCTCAGTCTGGCCTTAGTAAAATTCTTGAAAGTCATCTTAAGATTGCCATGTTGTTTTCTGACCATACCTTCGTAAATCTTCATTCTCTCTCCCTGGAAGGCCCTTACCTGCCTCATTTACCTCAGTAAACTCCTGGAGCTCATTCTCCACGATACCTTTGAGAGGCAGCCATTCCTCTTGTGTCTTCTCACTCTACCTGTATACTCTGCCATATCACATAGTACACATAACTGTGTTTATTTGTCCTCCAGTGCCCGCCTTTTGAGACTTACCAGCTGGCATGTGGTAGGTGTTCAATAAATATTGAAAGAAAGTATGAATGATTTGGCATATTTTCTGAAAAACAATAGCTATTTTCTACGGATTAAAAGTTAATGATAATAGTTGATATTAGTAGATATATTTTAACTTTTTTCAGAAGTGATACTTTGTGTTAATTTCTCAGTAAACCCAGGAACGTATTTACAGCAGGGGGCTTATTGTGGCAGTAGGCAAGAGGGATGCTAACTGGTTTACATGGGTACCAGACATGAGCCCATGGCCTCTTTAGCATGGTCCTCTAATAGCTGATTTAATATTAGTGGAATCTCTGGAGAAATACTTTGAAATGCTCTCATTCTGTGTGCAGAATGTGAGATCATAAATAATCTAATGTACAGATCTTGACTGCACAGGGTTTATGGATTAAAATCAGCAGATGAGACTGTGTAGGCATTAGGACCTTATGACTGGGACAGTGTAGGCGTTTTGACAGTGATAATTTTGTTCATCTCAAATATTATAAAATTTAATTCTAGAATATGTTATCTGAAGTTTTATCATTTCACTTCGGCATGTAATTTCTCAAGCCAATTTTAATTTTAAAAGATCTGAGTAGAATCATTGCCATGTGTCCAGAAGTTTAGACTAATAGGATTAGGATAATAAATTAGTAAGTACTGAGTGCCTGCTCAGCATTTAAAACTGTTAGTATACCTAAAAAGTATGACTTTGACCTTGATGTCAAGCAATCTGTATTTTATTTTATTTATTTTTTAATTTCTTTTGGCTGCACGGGCTCTTCATTGTGGCATGCGGGCTGGGTTCTCTAGTTGTGGCGTGCAGGCTCCAGAGCACATGGGCTCAGTAGTTGCTGCACATGGGCTCAGTAGCCCTGGGGCACGTGGGATCTTAGTTCCCCGACCAGGGATCGCACCCACATCCCCTGCATTGGAAGGCGGATTCTTGACCACTGTACCACCAGGGAAGTCCCGCAACCTGTATTTTATTGATGACATAAGAAATCACAGATACAAAGTGATTTCTGACTGTTTCTTTCCAACCCCAACTGTCTGTAAATGGGAGGCCAAGCAGAAAAAACACAGGCTTTGGAGTCCAAACACATCTGGGTTAGAATCTTAGGTTTTAAAAAAATTAAATAACAAATTATATAACCGTGGTCACATTGACATCTCTGGAATTGTTGTTTCTCTGTTTGCAAAGAGAGGTAAGAATATATGCGAGTTGCAGTTTTTTGGTTTTATTTTTGAGAATTAATGACAACCCATATAAAACCCCTGGCACATAGTAAGTGCACTCAGTGTGTGTTTGAATGAAAGGAGTAGGTAAATAGAGCTTTATTTGCAGTAGTCCACTTAGTCCAGACCATTCTTGATAGGTGTCATAATGATAACTAATGTAAGTCAAGCTCCATAATTGATTGGATGGGCAGTCTTGGAAACTGTGCTTCAGTCTTCCCATTGTGGAATAAGGTGACTGACCTTCTGTTTGTTTAAGAATGTTGCGGAGAACTTTTAGAAGAGTGTTCATCATAGTTAGCCTGTGGACCCGTCTGATTAGTGGCGTCCACAGTAAAGGTTTCACACAGGGAGTGGCTTGTTATGAGTCCACGTGGAGTGAAATGAGGAGGTACAAACCTCAGCGATGGGCTAGTCATGCTGTGTTCCTCCTCCCCCTGACTGCCCCCCCCCATGTGAGTTTCCGTTGTTTATTAGCAAATACCGCATCCTTTGCTGCGTTCTATAGCAGTTCTGAAGCTTAGTCTGGATGCCTGTATGTTAACTGGTGGGGCATTTTGACTCTGCTGAATGTTCCAGATTGTTTAAATTCTGTTTGGGGCAAACGACTATTTATCGTACGAAATTATTTTCCTTTCATGTCTATTTTTTCACTGGAGAGTTGGTGCCCTGGAGCTGAGTCTCTGCCCTGCAGACCCAAAATACAGTTTTCCTGGGTGTGTCTTATTTTAATCCACCCCCTTTCATACTGTAAGGCTCTGACCTGCTTGGAGCCTTTCCTACTTGGTTACAATTGATGCTTTGTCCTTTAGAGTCATATATGACTAGCCACTGGGTTGACTCAGTGTTCAGCTATCAAATATGGCTCTGACAAAAAATCATTTCCCTAGAAATGGGCAGCCAAGCTGGAAAATGAAACCCTGGTCCATATTGAGTCATTTAGGGAGAATGAGTAGCAGTTTCAAAATTAGAGTTAGGACTAAGCAAAGAAAAGATAGGGCCAGCTCCAAAATTGAGAACTAGTCAAAGATTAGCTGGATTTTACTAGAAGTAGACACCCTTGGGGGAACTATCTGTGGTTCAAGAAAGTATGCATACATTGTGCCGTATCTAATGAGTATGGAGGGATAAGTTTCTAGAAGTTCATGTTCTTCCTCTGTGGATTATTGATTTCTGTTTATATTCACAGGAATTTCACTACTAATGATGTCAACTTACTCTATATTCAGTCCCTTTGGCCCAGGGACTTAAACTACTTTACATTAATTTTGTCAGTAATTCTTATAACATCCCTGTGTGGGAGCTGCTTTTGAGATGAGGGATGTCAGAACTTGCTCTAGTTTACATAGCAGGTCAGTCTCTGGGATGGAAAATTCGACCCAGGATTTGTGGTTCTAGGCTTAGCATGTTTGGTCACTGAAGTGTGCAGTCTTTCAACTTCACTTCTCTCCCCTTTTCCTCCTCCTTTTTTTCCTCTGCTGGAGGAAATAATATCAAGCAAATAGCGAGGGAATCCGGTCTTCTGAGTGGTTGGAGACTTAGGAATTCTGCCTTTAGGCATGGAGTTTCCAATCCTTGGCTTGGGATGGAAAGAAACAGCAGAATACCGATGCTCAGCCCATAACATGTCCTAACTGGTTTTTTGACCCGTGCATACTTTTATTTTTGTTCTTTTTTTTTTTTTTTTTTCTTATTGGGAGGAGAGGAGGGTGTGAGAGTTTTCTGTGTGCCAGCCTTATATGTGGGACAGTCAGATGTTTTGAATGCTCAGCAGATACTGCTTTGGGTTGGGGGCCAGAGAGAAAGAGGTGAAGCAGCCAATTCGGGGTGGGGTTGAGAGAAGGGTGGAATGTAGGAAGGAGGACGTTTCTCTGTTTTCTTAGTCATAGGACTCTGAATCCCAAGTAGCTAAATTTAGCTCAGGTTCCTGTTGAAAGCATCATTTTTTGGGGGCGGGTGGTAAGGGGAGAACGGAAAACCTTTTTGTGTATCCTGCTCCATGAAGCCAATAGGGAAGCAGGAGGAGGTGAGGTTGCCATAGAGATGGTAGCTGTGTGCAAGGGGAGAGCAGCAGGGTTTAGAATTCCAGGAAGGAAGAGAGAGTGATGTCATCAGATTCCATGGACCAGCCCAGGAACCCCTGTGAGGTTGGTGGGGAGTTGGGTGTGCGTGGGGGGTGGTGGATGGGAGTTTGTGCAGGGGAATTGTGGCTTCAGTAAGGTGTGGGGAGTCCAGTTCAAGCACAGAGGTTGGTTGTGTGGAATCGTGCTGATCTGCGTTAATGCCTGCTTTTTAAAAATCTGTAAATCATTCTGAATTTGCAGAATATTTTCTTTGTTGAAAAGGATATATTTAACAAAGGAGCTAATCTAGATGTAGGAATACAATACCTTTCTAGAGTTATATTCCCTGTAGTATTTGTGTGTGCCTTTATCCTCTGTACATGAGGGTATTTGTGCACCTATTTTGGATATATAGTTGCCTTTGTAGGATGCCTTTTATGGTGCTGCATGCAGTTAAATGCTTTATTAATGCCTGATTATTATATTTATTTTTCTACAGATGGGTGTGTATAAATAAAGCACACTTTTTATTTTTAAAAATTCTGGAAGGAAATCAAAGCCATTGCTTTTGCAGCAGAAAGGAGAACTGCATGCCTCAGGACAGTTGTTCTGAACACATGCGTGCGTGTCCGTACAGATAGTGAAGGGCAAATGTGTTTCTTTTGGAATGAGTGAGGGGCTAATATTTTTAAAAACAAATATAACAGAGTCTGTGCATCCAGATGAGTATTGTCCTTCAAAATAGTGAGTCACTTTGACTCTGGTGATGCAGCCACTGCGCGAACCATAAAGAACTCTCCTTTGGAACCAGCTTCAGAGACGAGTGACGAGGACAACATTTGTAATATCTAACATCACATTTTTTAATTTAAAAAGAATACCTAGCTTGATCAGACACTGGATTTCTTTGAATTGGCTTTTCCTGATTTGGGGTTGTCAAAAAAATCAAATCTGTGTTCAAATGATGAGCTTTTGTCCCAGTTAAAGATATTTAAAGTCATAGGTTTAGGTTCTGAAGGCATTTTCATTTTCAGATCAAGAGCTCCTAGATTATGTAGTTTAGCAGTGGCTGCATGAATGATGGCAGCATCTGAGGAATAAGAGCATAGCCTTCTCAGGGCACAGTCTTCTGAGGTGACCCATGTGGACTTATTTGTTCAACTGTGTTTGTTAAAATCAGTGACATTACCATTGGGTGATCGAAGCAGCATTTTGTGATGTGTCTGAGGGCACAGACTGAGGAACCAGATTGATTCAAGTGTGCACCCCTGTTCTGCTGCTCAGTGACTGACCTTGGACAAGTAGCGGTCTCTTGGTGCATTGGTTTCCTCGTGTCTAAAATGGGGATGATAGTGCTATAAGTACCAACCTTACAGTGTGGTGCTGAGGGAAAGTAAACTAATACAGAAAACACTTAGACATTTGGTATGTTCTCAATCAGTGTTTCCTTTGGCTATTGTCATTAATAATTAATTATACATTTCTTTGAATCACAGAATTATGAGGTAGAAGGTTTCAGACACCCTGAATGTCCAGGAGGGAGGGGCCTAGGAATCTATAATTTTTAAGTGATTCCCAGATGATTACGATGAACAGCCAGGTTTGGGAACCCCGCTGTGTGTAATCCGTTTTAAGTATGGCCCAAGCACTAGAAGTGTCATCATTTCCTGAAATCTTATTAGAAATGCAGAATCTCAGGTGCTGCCCCAGACCCAATGAATCAGAATCTGCATTTTTAACAAGATACCCTGCAGTGACCTGTATGCATGTTAAAGTTTAAGGAACACTGCTTTTCTTCTACCAGTGGGAGTAATTGGGTGATAACTACAGGTTAAAGATGGATTATTTCTCAGTTATTCCCATTGGTAGAAGAGAAACAGTCAGGCTAAGCCAGTGTGTAGATGAGCCTGCACTTCCCTTCCCTGTTGCTTAGCCTATAGGGATAAGTGCTTTTCTGGACTAAGTCACTGTGTACCATTTAACGGAAAGAAGAGAGTTATAATTGTGCCTCTGCCTCTACCACTTACTAGTTGTTTGGCCTTGATCTAGTCATTCAACCTCTCTGAGTCTCAGTGTCCTCAGCTGATAACGGAAATAATACCCAGACCATGCAATAATGTGCATGAAGTATCTAGCACGTTGCAGTGTCTGCACACATTAGTGCCTCCCCCTCCCCCGCCCCCTTCCCCCTTTCAGTGGTGATCTGTGTAGTAGTTCTGTTCCCTCAGAAAGGGCCACCAGTCGAGACCCAACACCATTCTCTCTGGGTAGTTTCCTTGCCTCTTGCCCTTCTTTCAGCTATCTCGAGCATCTCATTGTACTACAGAAAACCGTACGTATAGTTTTCTTCGCCACTTTTTTCTGTTAAGTGCCTTTTACTTAATGGAGACTATCTAAGAGGGCTGGAAGAACTATAGGAGTTGAATAGTGGAGCTGGTATAGGAATTAGGTGTGATGAGATCTGATAGAGGCAGCCCTTTCATGAATTCTTAGTAAGTTGACCATATGTTTTAGAAAATTAATTTGTATTTTAAAAAAATTGCTGTTTAAAAAAAAATAACCACCATGAATTCATATGATTTCATTTAAAGTCTTTTAGACTAGTTGCAAGCAAGAATTAACATGGCATTTATCAGAAGATCCTTGAATTGTAATGAGCATTATCTTTTTTCTGACCAGGGAATTAATATGATAAGGGGAAGTTCAGGGACTTGCTCTGGGGACACCAGAAGTAGATGGCAGAGAGTTTAGGTCAGAGGATTGGCAATCGTAGCAAGTAGGGCATTGGAAGCAACAGCAGGAGTAGGAGATAGAAAGGCCCATTGTCACTCAGCCGTATAAATCTTAGGGGACTGAGGGATAAGGCAGGATTGTGAACTCAAAGCGTATAATAAAAATTGTTATAATAACAGCTTTCCTCTATAAGGTGGGTACACTCCTAGGTGCTTTGTATATATTATGTGTAATCTTAACATCTCTGCAAGGTATAGGAATAATAGATCAGAGAGGTTGAGTAACTTGCCTTCAGTCACTCAGCTAATAGCAACAGAGCTCGTTTGAAATCATGTTGAATAGCAATGTGAGTGATGAGACTGTTTTAAAAGCTAAATTGAAATAGCAAATATATGCCAGTTAAAGTAAAATTTATTTTGTCTGTATTGACCTTTATGGCTAAAGGGTTAACATGTTAGCCTATCTCAGAGGGATTTTTGGAATGTTGCAGAATTATCCTTTTGGGATATATTTCCTTTATACTCTGAGGCTAATAAAGAGGTATCGTTTTTTTTTTTTTAAAGTCTGCAGTTCAGTGAAACAGCAGTTTCAACTGAATATCACAATACAAGGGTTGTTTGACCATGGGATTTTGACTATGACCCATGATAAGAGATCCATTTTACGTGACAACCTAGTGTATAGTTAGATGTTTATCTGTATGTATGTGACCAAAACACGTTTCATGGAATAATTTTTACCCTTACTAAACGTGAGGTACTTGATTCTTTCTGTTTAAAAATTCTTTTGTAGTCCAGTATAGTGATTCTTAAAGTGTGGTCTATGGACCTCATTTCCCCCGCCCACAAAGGTACCCAAGAACCTTTTAGGGGGGTCTTCAAGGTCAAAACTCTTTTCATAACATTAAGATGTTTTTTGCCTTTCCTACTATGTTGACATTTGCACTGGTGTTGTGTAAGCAATGATGGGTCGTCCTAGAGTGAATCAAGGCACCGGCACCAAACTGTACTGGTAGTCATTATTTTTTTTACCACCACACCCTTGTACTTAAAGGAGGGGCGAAAAAAGTCAGTTTCATTGATATTGTATAATGAAATGTGTCAATATTGAGAAGATCTTTATAACTTAGTGAACCAGTATTTTATAAACAAACAATGCAAGATGTTACGTAATCATGATAGGTGAAAATTCATTCAAAATGCAGGACAGGCCAATGGGTCTTATGAAAAAAATTCATTGATATGGTTTCAGATGTCACACTGCAACTAACTTTTAAGGAACTGTTACTTTTCAAGTTTTGGTGTAATATTAAGGAAGAATATCCATAGATATGTGAAAAGACTATTAAAGTACTCCTACTTTTTCCAAATACATATCTGTGGAAGGCCAGGTTTTCTTCATATACTTTCACCAAAATAACATATCACAACAGATTGAAGGCAGAAGCAGATAGCCATCTTCTGTTAAGTGGGATGTGAAAGATATTTGCAAAAACAAAATGTAAGACAATGGCACTGTTCTCACTAAATTTTTTGTTTTATAAAATATAGTTAATTTTCATAAAATGTTTTATGTTAGCATAATGGTTTATTATTGGTATTTTAAAGTGAATTAACAAATATTTTAAAAATTACGCAGTTTCAGTTTCTAATAGGCAAATACTAATCCTTATTAACTCCCATAAACAAAAGTTCTTTGGGATCTCTAGTAATTTTTAAGCGGGTAAAGGGATTCTAAGACCCGAAAGTTTGAGAGCTGCTGCTCTCATTTTTTTAATTTTTTAATAATGGTTGAGATCTCTTAAATTAAATCAGTCGTGAATGGGTCTTGACTCAGTTTGAAAATACACTGAGCCAGAGTTACAAGAATTGCATTGTGAAGGCAGGTAGCACTTTGCTAGATTTTACTAAAGTTGAGTTGATGTGGGAGAACACCCTAAGGTGCGAAGTAAATTGAGTAAAGTTTAGATCTGGAAATTAGCTATTTGCAGTCATCCTTCAAACCCCATCCAGATCTTGCCTCCCATGACTTCCCGTGTTTGTAATTTCTTCATGCCTTTCTCACTGCATTATCAACTTTGTACACTTGTTCCCTCTGGACCTTATATTTACATTTTATTGCATGATTCATGTTGTGCTTATTTACATGCCTGTCTCTCTTACTAGACTATGAGTTCCTTAAGAAAAGAATCAGTAACTTATTTGTCTTTCTATTTCTGCCATTGTGCCAGACACATGAATGTCCTTCAGTAAATATTTGTTGAAGGAATAAATAAATGGGGAGAAAAAGGGAATGGCCAGGTGAGGCCAGATTTAGAGTGTTTGGAACTTGATCATGTGAGCAATGGAGGGCCATTAGCATGGGAGTGATATGAGTGGTGTTTGATGAATTACCCTGGCCTGGTAAGAAAATTGGGAAGAGGTGGATGGAGACTACTGGACCAGCTAAGAAGCTATTATTCAGTTATTTAGGCTTGACTCAGATGACCCAGGCCTGGATTAAGGTGAATGCTTTTGCCAGAGGTAATGAAAGATATGTGTCCTGAAAAATATTTACAAAAACAGAAACATAATATTACCCCTATTACCTCATATTTATTGCATACTTATAATATCCTGAATATAGTTTTAAGGGCTTTATGTGTATTATCTCATTTAATCTTCACAGCATCCTGGAGAAGGTACTGTTATTATTCCTAATTTTTGATGGTTAAGTGAAAACAATATGTATTCGTTGTTGAAAAATTAGAAAATACAGATAGGCAAAAGAAAAAAAAAATGTATGTCACTCTATAAACCCAAACTCAACACCAAGACATAATCACTAAACATTTTGGGAAACATCCTTTTAGACTTAAGGGAAAAAAAGTTACGTGTATGTGCTGTAAATGCCTGAATATGAGGAAACTCTGTATATAAGGCTCTAAGTTGTTTTCCATTGAAAGGACAAGCCAACCTAAATATATAAATTTTTAGGGATGTTGATGAAATAGGCAAATGTCTTTAAAATACTGATTTTATTTATGCATACATGCCTATTCAAAGTCTTATATAATAATTTAGAAACATTTTATTTTCTATGGTTTTGGGAAGAAAATTTATACATACTCTACGGCATCAGTATCTGTATCATTGCTTGGAACCACTGAGTCTTCAAATCGTTTTCCAGGGTATATACTGAGATGTGGCACTTTTTTGAATCCATATCTGTTGTAGTCACTGATGATTTTATTTCAAGCTACAAGAACCCATTCAAATAACATCATTATCACCATATTGTATACTGCATTGCTTTTCAAAAAATGTTTTTATTGAGATGAAATTCACATAACATATTATTCGTCTTTTAGAAGTGAACAATTTGGTGTATTAGTACATTCACAGTATTGTGCAGACGCCACCCCTATCTAGTTCCAAACATTTTCCTCACCCCATACCTATTAAGCAGTCACCCTCCATTTCCCTTTCCTTCCATCTGCTTTCTGCCTCTATGAATTTACCTATTCTTGGTATTTCATATAAATGGAATTATACAATATGAGACCTTTTGTGTCTGGCTTTTTTCATGTACCATCATGTTTTCAAGGTCCAATCATGTTGTAGCATGTATCAGCACTTTGTTCCTTTTTAAAGTTGAATAATGTTCCTTTGTATGTGTATACAATTATTTATTCATTCATTCATTGATGGACATTTGTGTTATTTCCACATCTCAGCTCTTTTGCATAGTGTGTACAAGTACTTATATGAGTACTTGTTTTTAATTCCTTGGGGAATATACCTAGCAGTGGAATTGCTGGGCCGTGCGGTAGTTCGATATTTAACTTTTTGAGGAACCGCCAGACTATTTTCTTTAGTAGCTGCACCACTTTATATTCCTACCAGCAGTGTACAAGAGTTGGTCAGTTTATTTTTAATGAGGAGCACAATATGATGGGGAAAGTAAAGAGAAAATATGTGTGGCCTTCGAGTTTATTAGAGCTTTGTATCTCAGATTTTGCTTGGTAGACTTATTAAATATTTAGCATCATTTCAGCGCCAAGAATGAAATTTAGCTTGGGGAGATGTATCTAATCTATTTTAAGTGGCAAACAGACTAAGAAGTGAAGATCAGAGAAGTGAAAGAAGGGAAATTTAAATAGACTGTAAAATTCCTTGAGGGCAAAGGCCCTATTCATCTTTGTATCCTCTGCATTTAATAAAATACTTGGCATGTCATAAGCTGTATTGGGGGGGCGTCCCCAAGACTACCCCAGCTCCAGTGATTTGCTAGGATTTACAGAATTCACTGTATAGACATACTCATGGCTATGATTTATAACAGTGAAAGGATACAAAGCAAAATCACCAAGGGAAAAATTGCATGGGGTGAAGTCCAGAAGAAATCAGGCTCCAGCTTCCTAGAGTTCTCTTGCAGTTGAGTCACACAGGATGTGCTTACTTCCTTCAGCCAGTGGCGGCAGTGTTGTCTACCAGGGAAGCTCATCAGGCTTAGCGCTGAAAATTTTCTTTTTGGGGCACGGCTGGGAAGGGTTGTTCATGTAGGCACCCTCTGCCTAGCACATGCTCAAATTCTAG
The DNA here is from genome assembly GCF_059928025.1 of Delphinapterus leucas. NCBI lineage: Eukaryota > Metazoa > Chordata > Mammalia > Artiodactyla > Monodontidae > Delphinapterus > Delphinapterus leucas. Next base: position 90,835,016 of record NC_143139.1, on the reverse strand, counting down.
ACTCCCAGGAGGAAAGCAGTGTTCGGCATAAACCGTATTGTTTGCACAGTTTAGGCACAGTGAGCCACTCTTACCAGTTCTGGGAATAGAACCCTCCTGATAGATATCTAAGTTCCCAGGCACCAGTCAAGGCCAACCAGCAAACTGCCCTTTCTAAGTATAGCAGCCAGGACTGCTTTGTTCATTCTTTTCCCGTACATAGATGTTTAGTTCTTTAAAAAGTGTTGCTAGGTTCTGTGAAGAAAAATAAATGCTATAGTAGGGAACCAGCAGGGACTTGAGTATCAGACCAACCTGGATTTGCATTATTGTAGACAAATTGCATCATTTTCTGAGCCTCAGTTTTCTTAATATTGAGAGATATATTACAGAGTTTTAGTGAGAATACAAAGTGATAACGTATAGAAAACATGAAGCATAATGACTGCCCTGTGTGAAATAAGTGGCTATTAGCATTTTGTTTCAGCTCATCTGTACCAATCTGGGTCCAATCAGGACAAAGAGACTATAAGTAATTTAAGCAAGGAATTTAATATAAAGGATTGTTTACTATAACAGCAGATTGAATTAATAAGGGATTGGATTGTAAGAGGTAAAGAGAACTCTAAGGAATAGCAGATGTAATACAATAGATATAAAATAATGGAATAATATGATTGATGATAATATATCATTAGTATAAAGTTAATTTGTAACAGCAACTATCCTTAGGGCTGAGATAAAGCACCCCCAAAGTGAGCTGTCTCTTAAAAAAAAGATGGGGTATTTGGGGTGGAAGTGGTGAGTGTAACAAAGAGCTACTGTCTGTCAGTTTTCTTGGTGGGGAGGTGGGACGAATTACCCTATGTTTTATTTTATTCTATTGTAGTGTGAAAGTTTAGTCTACCAGTTACCCATTGCACCTTCTGTTGGGCCTGTGTTGTTAGATACTACCGGATTCATATCCCTTGTAAGCCCTCTTATCTTCGGGTACCTTGAACCCTGTATGGTTTGGACGCGGAATGATGTCCTGTGGTTGCTAAGCAGTCTCTCTTCCTGACCCTACTTGTTGCTAGGATTTGTTTTTGTACGTAATAGCATGGGAACATAGGTACATCTTCAGTTCCTGTGGTGTTCCCTTCCATGTCCCTGTTCAAAAGTAGGCTTACTACTTGAAAAACAGTAACTTGGGCTGCAAAACAAGGTAATGAAATACGCTGGGAATTTGCTTTTGCTTTTTTTTTTTTTCCCCTAGCCTTTATGGTCTAAATCAGTCTTTCCCTCCATTGCTAAATGTAAGGTAATGTGAAATTAATTTTCAGTTGGGAGTAAGTCAGTGAAAAATTTGGGCTTGTACCATTGCCCAAGCTTTGTTTGTTAGAGGACATCTTCATTCTTACTTTCCTTTGCTTGCTTTTACTTTCCTCTCCCCAAATTGCATGGTGGCAAGAATTTACTTTGTTCCATTCTCAGTATTTTTCTTCCCCTTCCATTTTGTGAAATGGGTTTGATTTTGTTAGACACAAAAGAAAAACAATAGGGTGGGTTAAATTTTTTTTTCTAATTGCTTGGTGTAACTTCCTTGTGCATTTCCAGTTTTCTGCACCTGCTGCTAAACAACCCTCATCGTTGATGGAAGCCAGTAAGAAATACTTTTGTAGTAAATCTCTGGACGCTGAACACATGACCTGTTAAGTAGGTGAAACCAAGGGAGATGGCAGAGGCTCCTAGGCTCCCTAGGCTCCTCAGTGAGTGTTTTATTGATATTGCTTAGGATTTATAGCTAGTATGTTATTTTTTTTAATTAATTAATTTTATTTTTGGCTGTGTTGGGTCTTCGTTGCTGCACGCGGCCTTTCTCTCGTTGCAGTGAGTGGGAGCTACTCTTCGTTGTGGTACGTGGGCTTCTCATTGCAGTGGCTTCTCATGTTGTGGAGCGTGGGCTCTAGGCGCACGGGCTTCAGTAGTTGCCGCACGCGGGCTCAGTAGTTGTGGCTCGCGGGCTCTAGAGCGCAGGCTCAGTCGTTGTGGCTCATGGGCTTAGTTGCTCCGTGGCATGTGGCATCTTCCCGGACCAGGGATCGAACCTGTGTCCCCTGCAATGGCAGGCGGATTCTTAACCACTGTGCCGCCAGGGCAGTCCTGCTAGTATGTTATATCACTGCTATATTTCTGTACCGAAAGCAGGGCTTTTTTGATTTTCAGTGTTGTTAAGTCCTCTTAGTACCTCTCTTTTAACTGTATTTTTTAAATGCTCAAGGAAGCAGTTCTTTTCTATTGTACCTCCCAGGTGCAGTATTCTGGGTAATTTTCATTTGGAATGGGCAAATATATCGGCCCATTATGTATATCTAAATAATCATTTAGAAATGATGTTGATGATTTTCAGAATGTATTTAGAAAAGTGGCTTTAAAATCGATTTTACATTGTGTCTTTTCAGCATGCATCAATCCATCACAGTGTGGAGGTCTTGTCCTCCAATAAGAGGTTAGAGGCTGTTAGCCACTCAACTCTCCCCCGCACCCCCAAATCCCATACACACTTTTCCAAAAGATCTTCTGGAGTCCCGTCGTTCTTCTTATAGATGTTAGTTATGTTATCAATCACATTATTTTATAATTATTACGACTCACAGCTCCTCAAGGGCAGGGATACCAGCACTGCACTTGTCATAGAGCAGTTGTTCAATCCACATTTACTGAATGAATGAAGATTCTTCTGCTTAAATGGATTTTTCAAACATAGGTGCAATGGGAGCTTCTAAGCAGCTAGTGAAGAATACAAATGTCAGGTAATATTTTTCTTCACTTCCTTCAGTGTCCATTGTATGTGCACGATCCATCACAGTTGCTGTATTTTCCAGTTACTTAAGGATCCTTCTGTTACTCTTTCACACATTCACTTACCAGAAGCTTCTAAACAGGTTTCATTGCTATCTCTGTAGTAAAATTCTTACGGTTGGTATTTTATTTCTTATATATTATTTTTATTTTTGAGCCGCTTCTGTGCCTTGGCAGTCAGTTTCTAAGTCTTTCAGTCTTACTAGGTCAACAACTCTTGCTTATAGCAGCATAGCTGCCTTTCCTCTTCGGAGTTTAACACATCTGATTTCTGTCCCATCTGTTCCATTAGCTTGCCTTGTAATTCCATGTCTGCTTTAAATTTCAGTTATTTATGTATAACTGAATCACTTTGCTGTACACCTGAAACTAATACAACATTGTTAATCAATTATACTCCAATATGAAATTAAAATTTAAAAAAATAATAACCTTCAGTTATTATTTCTACACTGATTAAAAACTCAGATCTGCATGTTTTTAGACAATCATAGTAATCTCTACCAGGACCAGTACTGGTTTGAACTAGTTGTCATGAAGTAGCAGAAGTACTGGGTATAGAGTTAAAAGACCTAAGTCTGAAGGCAGCTCAGCCACTATCATTAGCTATTTGGCCTTGAGCAAATCATTTAATCTTTCTGAAATTCAGCTTTGTCATCTGTAAAATGAGGGTTATAAAACCTATTTTCTGCAGCTAAATAAGATTATGTGAAGGTGTTTTGTACATTATAAAACACTGGTAGTAGTGACTTCTTTGGTTCTTTTTTATGCTCTAAGTAATACATGAATTTTACATTTTGTAAATTCAAATAATTCAGATAAAGCATGCCCTCTCGACCTTCCACAGATCTTATTCTTCTCTCTAGAGGGAACTGTTAGAAGTTTGTTGTATATCCCTCTAGATCTTCTCTATGCATTTATTTACTTTTTTATATGCATGTAGAAATACCTCTTTTTGTATTGTGACTTAAAGGGATAGCACACCGACTGTTCTGCTGTCATTTAATATGACTTGAGATAGTTCACTGAGATTTTACCTTTTAAAACACTTGCAGTTTAACAGAGCATGTTGAATAGTCAACAGTATCAACAGTAGTTGATAACACTATTTCCCTATTATTGAGGTGCTTTTTAGTGTTTCATTGTTGCAAACAGCACTGCATTGAAAAATCTTTGCACATGCTTCTTTGAGCACAAGTTCAGGTGATTCTCTAGAGTAGATAAAGAGATCAGAGATATGAAATTACAAGAAGGTATGAGTATTTAATATTTTAATAATTATTGTCAAATTGCTTTCCAAAAGAGTAGTCCCAATATGCTTATTTCCTACTATTAGATGTAAAGATATCTATTTACTCTTCTTCCTGCCAATTTGTCATATTTTCATTTTCATTTTTGTCAGTCTATGGGTGGAAAGTGATACCTCAACTCTAAAAGAATGTTCACAGGCAGCAGTGGTTTGTGAGTATAACTGGAAACAATTTAAATATCTATTAACAGGAAAACAAGAGGGGTAAATAAATTGTGACATAGTCATAAAATAGAATATTAAGCAGTAGTCAAAATTAGTGAAATACAGTGACATGCATAAGTGGAGATAAATCTCATAAAATGAGAAAAAAGGAAATTGCTATACAATAGGATTCATTTCTATACAATTCAAAAACACGCAAAGTTCATGCATTTTGAAGGGACAGATATATACGTGGTAAAATTAAAAACGAAAGCAAACCTTTGTCGTTAAGTATAGTCCACTTTGAGAGAGGCGGCTTGTGTCTGAGTGCTGGAGAGTTCTAGGTAGCCTCGGGTGAGCGATGGGGAAGAAAGGAGGACTACTTTGCTGAGCAGGTGGAGGGGGAAGTCCGTTTCCTCTGGCACATCTCTGTGTACCTGTTATATCTGTCTTTGCTGTTAAAGTTTTTGACAATACTTGCTTGTAGGAATGTACTTTTTTTTTTCCTTAAAAAAAGTTTTCTGCATTGTTGAACTCAAGAATATAGTCTATACATGGGATAGTCTCTGGGAGTGACAAATCTTTGTTAGTGATGCTTTTGTGTGTGTGTTTTTTTTTTTTTTTTTGCGCTACGCGGGCCTCTCACTGTTGTGGCCTCTCCCGTTGCGGAGCAACAGGCTCCGGACGCGCAGGCTCAGCGGCCATGGCTCATGGGCACAGCCGCTCCGCCGCATGTGGGATCTTCCCGGACCGGGGCACGAACCCGTGTCCCCTGCATCGGCAGGTGGACTCTCAACCACTGCGCCACCAGGGAAGCCCCTTTTGGGTGTTTTTGATGACTTTCTTCATCCTGTAATTCCTTCCTCAGACAATCTTGAAATTTACTGTAAAGGAATAATATGGAATGGTTATTAGAGAATTTGATAAAGCGGGAGGAACAGGGGCTTTGGAGTCCAACAGACCTGGGTTGAAAGTTTGACTTTTCCACCTTTTATCTGTGCTTTATTATCTCCTTCTCTTTGCCACTTTCTCTTACTCCTCCCCTCCATCCTGAAACCACGCGTGATTGGTTGCTCAGTATCTAGTGGTTATTATCACGTTTATCATCATCATTGTTAAAATCTGTAGAGAATGGTATTGAAGTAAATGTATAGACTCCAGAACAAACAAGGCACTTGGGGATTTTGGAAGGAGCCCTGTTCTTTTTGTTATGGTCTAAGCTGCATGTGTCTCCCCTGTAAAAATTTGTATGAAAATAGCCAGCCAACATTGCCTATTGTTATTATTTTTAAATAGCAGGTTTATTGACCTATAATTCACAGACCATAAATCTCACCCTTTTCAAGTGTTTTTAGTGTTTTGTGGTTTGAAGCAAAATCATAAGAGTTGTGAGTCCATCATCACTAATTCCAGAACATTTTCATCACCAAAAGTAAAACCCAGTTCCCACTGGCAGTTGCTCCCTTTAGTCCCTGGAACTACTAATCGACTTTCTTTCTCCATGGATTTGCCCCTTCTGAATATCTCATATAAATGGAATCATATAATTTGTGGCCTATTGTCTCTGGCTTTTTTCGCTTAGCATGATGCTTTTAAAATTCATCTTTGTTGTATCAGCACTTCATTCCTTTTATTGCCAAATAATATTCAGTTATAGATACACAGTACTTTGCTTATCCACTTATCAGTTGATGGACATTTGGATTATTTCACCTTTTCGGCTATTATGAAATAATTCTGCTAGGAGCATTTGTGTACAAGGCTTTGTGTGGATGTATGTTTCCAGTTTTCTTGGTTATACCTAGTGTGGAATTGCTGGGTCACATGGTAACTCTTTTTTAACATTTTGAGGGACTTCCAAACTATTTCCAAAGCGCCTGCACCATTTTATAGTCCCAACAGCAATGTATGAGATTCCAGTCTCTCCACGTTGTTGTTATACTTGTTATTGTCTGACTTTTTGATTATAGCCATCCTAGTGGGTGTGAAGTGTCATCTCATTTGCATCTCATTTGATTTGCATTTTCCTGATGACCAACAGTGTTGAGTATCTTTTTATGTGTTTATTGGCCATTTGTATATCCTGTTGGGGGAACTTCCTGTTTGCAACTTTTGCCCACTTAAAAATTTGGGTTGTCTTTCTAAGAGTTCTTTTACATTCTGACTACAAGCCCCTTATTGGACAAAGGATTTGCAAATATTTTCTCCCATTCTGTTGTCTTCTCACTTACTTGATGGTGTCTTTTCCTCCCCAGCTTTATTGAGACATAATTGGCATTAACATTGTATAAGTTTAATGTGTACAACTTGTTGGTTTGATACATTCATATGTTGCAAAGTGATTACCACCATAGCTGTAACTAACACCTACATCATGTCACATAATTACCATTTATTTTTTGTGGTGAGAACATTTACAATCTACTCTCTTAGCAACTTTCAAGTGTATCATTCAGTATTGTTAACTATAATCACTCTGTGTACATTAGATCCCCAGAATTGATGGTGTCCTTTGAAGCACAAAAGTTTTAAATTTTGATGAAGTCCACTTATCTATTTTTCGTCATTTGTGTCTTTGTAGTCATATTGAAGAAACCATTGCCTAACCAAAGGTCATGAAGGTTTAATCCTTTGTTTTCTTCTAAGAGTTTTATGATTTTAGGTCTGTGATCTATCTTGAGTTAATTTTGTATGTGGTGTAAGATAGAGTTCCAACTTTATTCTTTGACATGGGATATCCAGTTGTCCCAGCACCATTTGTTGAAAAGGCTATTCTTTCTAACATTGCTTTTCTTGGCACCCTTTTTAAAACTCAGTTGATTGTAACTGCAAGGGTTTATTTCTGGACTCTCAGTTGTACTTCATTGGTCTGTACGTCTGTTCTTAGGCAGTATTATACTGTCTTGATTACTGTAGCTTTGTAGTGTGAGTCCTTCAACTTTGTTCTTTCTCGGGATCATTTTGGCATCTATAATTTTTAAAGGCAGTTATCTTTGGTGTACTCTCTTTAGGGAGACTTAACTTATAAATGTCCAAAATAGAGATTTAGGAAAAAAAAGGAGAACTTGGGTTGTCTGTGATTGAGTCAGCAACTGAATGCCTAATAATTTCTGGTTATTGAACCTCATTTATTTATTTACACATTCTTCTGAATGTCCACCATGTGTTAGACACTGTGCTAGGTTGTGGGGAAACCACGATGAACAAGACATGGGGTCTGTGCAGGGAGCTTAAGTTGACACCTGGCTTTCATGTTTTTGAAAGGAGTATGGACTTTCGATGATCAACAAAGATATGGATGTAATGAAAGCAGATGTACTGTCAGGTGGCAGGTTTACTCTCGTCATAAACGAAGATCCTATCAAGGAAAATTCTTCTTAACTTACTGTTTTGCTAGTAGGAATGGAATAAGAGGATGCATATCTTTCAGATAGCTGTGTTGAGCACCTTGGAAAAACTATGAAAGCACTATGTTCTCATTTACACCTTTGTGTGCATATGTATCTCCTCCCATTTAAAAGTTCCCTTGAAGGCGAGGGGCTTGTTTTACTGACTTACTCTGTCAGTCATCTAAACTACTTTGAAAATATTAGGTATTCAATATATGTTGACTGAATAATTGAATGAGTCAAGTAAGCCATAAGTGAGTGCTCATATTGTATGACATTGTATTAAATTAGAGTTTGTGTAGCTTTTATTTGCTATCATTCTTGCCCTCAAGGATCTTTTTTTTTTTTTTTGCGGCACGCGGGCCACTCACTGTTGTGGCCTCTCCCGTTGCGGAGCGCAGGCTCAGCGGCCATCGCTCACGGGCCCAGCCGCTCCACGGCATGTGGGATCCTCCTGGACCGGGGCACGAACCTGTGTCCTCTGCATTGGCAGGCGGACCCCCAACCTCTGCACCACCAGGGAAGCCCCAGGGATCTTGATTTAATGGTTAATGTGAGGATGAGACACTCAGTATGAAACACCTTTACAAAAAGAAGATATATTAAATTATAAATAATATGAAAAGTAAATTGTACAAATAACCCAGTAAATTTTAACTTACTACACATATTAGGAGTCACTTGAGTTCATAGGATGATGTAGGATGGTAGAGGAAGTCCGGAACAGAGGTAGGCTTTCATCTAGGTTTAAAAGAACTGAAGGAAAGCAGATTGATAGAGGGGAGGGACTAAAACTTTTCCAGGTCAAGAGACAGTTCTCAGTAGGGGTGGTACTGTCTCCTTCCTAACAAGGGGACTTTTGGAAATGTGTGGAAGTTTTTGGTTGTCCTAGTGTTCAGGACACTGAAAGCCTACTGGCTTTTAGAAGTTAAGGGCCGGGCATACTAGAGTTCCACGGTGTGAAGTTAGGAATTGATCTGCCCCAAATCCCAGTAGCGCTCTGTTTGAGATACACGGAGAAGGAAACAGATTTAGCTGCACAAGGAGGAACATGGTGCTTAGGAACAGTGCTCCCAAGCAAATACTGTTTTTTATTTGTTTTTGTTTTTTTGATATCATACGTGCTAAACTGAGAGATGTATATGGTTAGGTAGAACACCTTAGGAACTGGTGGAGGAATTTATGTCTGATCATTCTGGATGATTTTGATGATTCTCAACACTTTCTTTTGTCTTATGATTTTCTTTTCTTTCCTTTGTCTTAGAACGAGCCTCTGACCCCAGGTTATCATGGATTCCCAGCACGGGACAGCCAGGTTGGTATAAGCTGTTTATAACTCAGATAACGCGTGTGTGTGTGTGTGTGTGTGTGTGTGTGTGTGTGTGTGATCTAAGGATGCTATGATAGAGAGCATTTCCTGAAATTATTTATTTTGGAGAGTGATATGATTAATTTCAGCAATGAATTTACATTTAGAGATATAATAAAATATATTTCTTAACCCTAAAAATATTATAATCACATTATTGAAATTGTGGATGTTATAGAGGGAAAGTCACTCAGGTACAGTCGTAATTGCTTTTGTTTTTTCTTCTCCAGGCTGTATGATAATTTTTTAACCTGGTTTTCTTGATGTCTCATAATTCTAAATGTTGGACTTGTCTCTTTATTCCCAGCCACTTAGCCCCTGCCTGCACAGATTTTTTGGGTCCCTGCAATAATCTGCAACAAGAAAATTCCATTCTCCTCCCTGGGGGAATTCAGCCTTATGGTTTTAATCAGGGAAGACTTTCTTGAGAGAGGGAAGTTTCTGCTGCCTGTCTTTGTTAGATAGGGAGGATGATTGGAAAAAGCCCAGGCTTTATTGTGGGTTAGAGCAAAACTGTTTCCTGCCAGGACACCCTCGGTGTGGTTTAGGTGAGTGTGTAAAATGCTTTCCCTATCCTTTTGCCATTTGGAGCAGGTGAGGCTGACACAGAGTTAGGGTAGAACAGGTTTGGCTGCCTCAGAGAAATGGTGTGGCTTAAGACACCTAACCTCTTTGCTATTTGGGGATGTTGATCTTCTTCAGGAGATTTAAAATGGTAGCTCCTAGAAACATCTCTCAATTTCTAGCCATCATTTATATCTTTGAATGTCTATCCACCATTCCTTATAGGGTTGTCCAAAAAAGGCCGCCATTATTAGGCTTGTCCAAGGGATATGTCATCAGAGTGCTAAACCAAAGGGTTGACATAGCTCCCTTTTCCAGAACTTAATTAAATCTCATCAAAACCCCGAAGCTGATCTTAAAAAACCAGGATGGCCCCATAAGCAATAGTCACCTGTTTGAGGGCCTTCCAGATTGAGAGTATTTGCCCAGTTCTGGTATTTTTGGTGTTGTGTTGGCATCAGACTAGTCCCAGGTAGGGTATGGAGGAAAGGGGGGAGAGAAAATGCTGCTCATCTCTGTGTTCATCTCCCAGTGGGATCATCATTGTCGGAATTGAAGATTGTCCTATGGAAGCTCTTGGTGAAAGATAACGGTCATTTACCCCAAACCTAAAGAGAATATAGAGGGTCTTTCTTTTATTTCTTTCTGCTTTGGATCTGCCCTAGATAGAGCTTCTGTAAGCTGTGAAGTTTATGTCCTTTGATAGTATTTCTATATCCTGGCCATATATCGGAAAAAATACTGTTGCCTGGAGATCTAGCCCCCAATAATTCTGATTGAGTGGGTCTAAGATTGGGCTTAGCCATTCAGATATTTAGAATTCCTATAGGTGATTTGTGTAGCCAAGGTCAAAAACTACAATCCTATGGGCTGCTTTAAAACAAGTGCTATTTTCTCTTTCATCATGTACTTTCTACCTAGGACCCTTAAAACGTAAGGGACCATGGTCAGTCTCTGGATCTAGTTTTGTATATACTCATGCAGACATTTACTTATCAAATGTTGCTGATTTTGGATACAGGCTTATTTTAGATATAGGAAGGTAAAACTAATCAAAGTTAAGTATGGGAATAGACTTAATGAGTTTAAAAGAATCTGAAAAAGTACTGTATAATGCTGTGTCCTTCCTCTGGGGATTACAGATCAATAAGGAATTAAGCAAAAGGAATTAAGAGGAATTTGTTAAAGCATAAAAAAGTAGTCTCTGCTTGGAACTACTTTGTTTTTCCTTTCTTTTGCAGCCAGACCCACTTCAGTAGCCTGCACATTACTCATACTGTCTCTGCTGTAGGCCTATGCAGACCCTTTTGCAGTGCTTTATAGCTGCCTAATTTACATAGAGGCACATTCTGATGGTGACGGTTTAGTTTAGTTTATTTTCTTGGGCTTTATTTTGTTTTTCTGTCTGGACCTTTGAATTAGAGACCGTAGCATAGTGCAGACAGGCGCATGTTGAATAGCTGCTTGTTGCATTTGATGAATACAGAATCCGAATGAGTCCTGCTAATTAAGGTGCCTGACCTTGTGAACTCTCACTTCATGCTCTGAGGTTTGGGAGGCATTTATCAGTGTGAAACACTGGTCACTGAGCAGCCCGAGTTGGGCAGAAACTGAATTTGTGATCTTTACATCTTCCCAGAGTGGTTTGGCTCGGCAAATCCAGGAACCAGAGACTGGGGTGAAGGTGAATTTGGATTGTGTGAATCTTTATTTGCTTTTCCTTATTCTTTTATGTTTCTTTTCTAAATAGATAGGAACCATACCCAGACAGGATTTCTATCAGCATCTAATGGTGATTTTAAAAGAGATAAAAATGATAATCTTTTGACCACTGCAGAGAGCTTTCATCAAATATTTTCTCATCTCATCCTCACCACCACCTCTTGAATGGGTAAGGCAAGTATTTCCTTGGGAAGGATAAGGAAACAGGCACACAGAGATTAAAGTGACTTATCCAAGGTAACAATACAGGTTAGCAGCTGAATAAGCACTGAAATTTGTCCTCTATTTGTTGAGGGTCTTCTATACTGGGGATTCTTGACTCACAAAGGGAAAATGGGGTCATGTGCAGTATGCCTGCTCACTCACTCTACTTATTTATCATTTGGTGGCTTCATAGATCCCTTGACATTGAACTTATGAATCTAGGAGTCCATGACCCTGGTTAAAAATTATAACAACAAAGTTCCTTAGCACTAAGTGGGCCAGTATTTCACTGTTACATACACCCCTGGTAACACATTTGAATTAAAAACCTGTGAAGGGGTCTTCCCTGGTGGCGCAGTGGTTAAGAATCCGCCTGCCAATGCAGGGGACATGGGTTCAAGCCCTGGTCCAGGAAGATCTCACATGCCGCGGAGCAATTAAGCCCGTGCGCCACAACTACTGAGCCTGTGCTCTAGTGCCTGCGAGCCACAACTACTGAGCCCACATGCCACAACTGCTGAAGCCCGCACACCTAGAGCCTGTGCTCTACAACAAGAGAAGCCACCGCCATGAGAAGCCTGCACACCACAATGAAGAGTAGCCCCCGCTTGCCGCAACTAGAAGAAAGCCCGTGTGCAGCAACGAAGACCCAACACAGCCAAAAATAAATCAATAAAATAAAGGAAATAAAAGATTAAAAAAAAAGACCTGCGAAGGAAAGGAGGGGGAAAAGAAACCACCTGTCACCTTGTAGAGGTTTTCCTTTTTCATGCAAGGTCACCTCAGCCTTCTTTCCTAGTTAACAGGCTTTATGGGATGGCAATCCATTGCTTTTATAAAACACTCCAAGCCCGTCACTGTGCTTACTAATGTGGTCTCTCCGTGCAAGTGGAGGAGACAAACATTGTTCCAGATTAGCAGAAGTGCACACCAGCTCAGAAAGGCTGCATGCTTTATCTAAGGCCATGCAGGATTTTAGGTTGCTGACACAATGTAGTGGTTTAGATTCCTAGCTGACCATCTCTTTGTGATCTGTGTGTGTGTGCACATGCTCATGATAGAGTTCCCAAGTGTTGATTAAGGTTGGAATAGTTTGTGGGTTTGTAACGTTCTCTAAATGAGAGAATGTTTGTGTGCATTAGCTCCAGAGCTTTTCTTCGGGAGGGACCTGGGAGCAGCAGTCTGCTTAGAAGGGGCCTTCGTTCTGCACAGCAAACTTACTGTCTGTGCTCATATTGTTCGTTGATTTGGAATGGCTTTCGGGGGCTCTGGACAGTACAGGGGGAGTACTAAGGCTCGCCTCTTGTCTGTCACCTCTTGGTGCCACAACTTATGTCTGCTGTAATTAAGGTGACTGTGTAGTTTATCATTCAAATTGGGGCACTTTTGAGAGAGAAAAGGGATGCTGATGTGGAAACAGTCCCAGGCAAACCTTGATGAATGGGATGTATGGTCATCCTAGCTATGATTAAAGAAATACAGTGAGTGTCCCCTTAACTGGAGTGATCAGGTTTGGGACTATGGCACGGTACATTTCCCACACTTGACCTGTGGACATGAAGCGTTGCCATTCACATTGGAGATGAGAGCACAGACGCTTGGTTGGGTTCAGGTGTTGCATCAGCTATGGAACCAGGAATGTTAGTAAATTATGAAAACTAATGTTGGTGAGGAATTTTGCAGTTTACAGTGTATGCTTCCATGTATCAGTATATTCAGTTTTGATCTTCACAGTAGCTCTGCTAGAAAGGTCAGGCTTTATTATCCCTATTTGGTAGCTAAGAAAACCAAACCAGAGGCTTTTCAATGAATTTCCCCATGTCACAGAGTTAGTGGCACAGTGAGACTTGAGTCCTGGATTCTCAGCCTCCATGTCTTGTATTTCCCTCTTGTGTTCTTCTGTCAGTGTTCTCTCCTCGTTGAATGGGGATGTTCTCTTCCTCGTGTGGCAAGATAAGACACTATGGAATCTTTGGAGAATGTAACAGCTTGGAAAGTCTTCACATGAACTGGAGGCCCCTTGCATAACTTATTTCTATCAAGTTTCCTTCCTATTTTGTTTGTTAAAATAGCTTATGGTCTACAGTGTATCTTTTTGTATTTTATTTACTTATTTTGCCTGCCAGCAGCACTGTGGACTATGATTGTGATTTGCTCTTTAGATTGGAGAACACTGCTTTCCTGGGAGTGTCACGAAAAACAGGCCCATGAGGAATGAAATAAACCTTCCTTTTATAATTTTGCGTCTTTAATGTAAAGAAGATTAATGTCACAGTATTAGACTCTGATTTTTTAAATGTTAGTCAGTGGCTCCTTAAAAAGTTTTTTCCTTCGCTTTTCTAAAAGTATGTTGAAAACTATTATATACACATGCTCAAGTGATTCCCCCAGAATGGAAATATCAGAGGAGATGTTTAAGTTGACAGATGTGACTTGGATAATTAGGGATTTAAATTTGGAGTAGCAGCCTTACTTTTAATTTAGAGTATAGATTTTAAATGACCTAAGAGATTTTTTTCCCCAACGTATTTTCTTTCTTCTTGAGAATTTTTAATTTCCCTTTTTCTAACGAGTTATCTTTGTTATCCCTGGAATGGACTTTATTTTATTTATTTATTTATTTTGCAGTACGCGGGCCTCTCACTGTTGTGGCCTCTCCCGTTGCGGAGCACAGGCTCCGGACGCGCAGGCTCAGCGGCCATGGCTCACGGGCCCAGCCGCTCCGCGGCATGTGGGATCTTCCCGGACCGGGGCACGAACCTGTGTCCCCTGCATCGGCAGGCGGACTCTCAACCACTGAGCCACCAGGGAAGCCCTGGACTTTATTTTCTGTCCAGTTTTTTGCAAATGTACTTTCAGGGCTTTTACTTATTTTGATTGGGATCCATGGGCAATAGCAAATGCATTTTCTGTCATACTCATTTGGTTTGGTGGCAAAGAAATGATGGCTGCTTTTCTTTCCTTGGGGAGATTTCAAATGGAGGACATAGTGAGGGTGTTCAAGTTCTAGCTCAGTGACTTCAAGCCTAAAAAATAAAGGTGGCGGGCTTCCCTGGTGGCACGGTGGTTGAGAGTCTGCCTGCCGATGCAGGGGACACGGGTTCGTGCCCCGGTCCGGGAAGATACCACATGCCGCGGAGTGGCTGGGCCCGTGAGCCGTGGCCATTGAGCCTGCGCGTCCGGAGCCTGTGCTCCGCAACGGGAGAGGCCACAACAGTGAGAGGCCCGCGTACCGAAAAAAAAAAAAAAAAGGTGGCAACCTCTAGTA